>NC_136424.1:275810052-276140052 GCF_052625555.1 Lactuca saligna
TTTCACAATCCAAGTGAAGCTGAGTAATATTAGAATACAGACGTTTAGCAATTAAACAAAAAACATTTCGTTGTTTTAACAATTTCAAATTGTCTCTTTGCAAATAAATGTTTTCATCTTTAACTTTGACTAATTCCGACTCCTTTAACTCTATCCACATTCTCCGCTCCTCACTCTTCGATGCCGCCCTGCTCAATTGATCGGTTAGGTTAGAATTTGTGACCCGAGTTTGAGTTAAGCTACTATCTAGATGAGATATTCTTGTATTGACGTTTTTTAGTTCTTTCTCATAAGAGGATGATGGTACTTCGCATGAAATAAAAACAGATTGTACCTTCTTTATCAGTTCATCGAGCTCATTGAACTGCTGGCTGAGTGGTTTGGCTGTAAAGCACATGTCCTCCTTTGCTTTCTGTCCATCAATGCCTCCATCGGTGTTGTATCCCCTCATTTGAGATACGTCAGAAACCATGAGGCATTTTCCACCACTGCTTTCTTCCTTAGACAAGTAGGCCTTTCCATGAGTAGGCTACCTCACTTCCTCGTCTTCTGAGTCGGTAGACCAAACTTCCGTGCTACCGAACTCATCACCTAGAACAGAACCCTGCACAATAAGAGCATTAATAGGCGGGTTAGCAGCAGACTTCTTCTTTCTCAACTCATCCAATCTTTTCTGCAACACGGCTTCCTCGTCGTTCCCATCATCTTTTTCAGCCATTTTCTTAAGGACACAGTCCTTAGCATAATGATTTTTCCCACCACAATAGAAACAGCTCACTCCAGAGTCGCCATCCACCTTCGGTTCCTTCTTGTGCTCCTCAGCTTTCGGTTCATTAATCACCTTTTCGGAGCTGTAACTCCCCTGCCAGTTTCGGTTTTTGTTGCTGGGGAATCTCTTCTTTATGAACCTTTTGGGATTGGACACCATCAAGGCATAATCCTCTGATGTGAGATCATATTCTTCCAGGTTGAGGTCTTCATCCTCCATAACAGCTTTACTTTTTGACAGGAGGGCCAACGAACCAAGACTGGAAACGACGTTCTTTTCTTGCACCACGATCTTCTCTTGAGACTTGAGAATTCCCACCAGTTTCGCCAAAGAGTATGATTTAAACTGCTCATGGTCTTTAACTGTGGAAACTACTGCTCTCCATTCAGACCTCAGACCATTCAGGAATGTAACCTTCTGTTCGATGAGCTTCCTTTCAATATCGTGTTTGATCATCTTGCTGAGAAGATGATTGAAGCGATCGAACGTCTGGGTCACAGATTCTTCAACCCCTTGCCTGAATTCTCCAAACTCAGATAGAAGCAAAGTTTGAATCGAATGTTCAAGATCTTCGTCTGTAGAATACAGTTCGCGAAGTCTATCCCAAACATCCTTTGCCGTCGTGCATGAGCTAACCAATCTGAATGTATCGGACTGAAGGGCGAACCGAATCAATCTTAATGCCTTGATATTGCATTGGAACTTATCCTTTTCATCTTGTGCAATATCTTTCACGTCCTTTAGCAGATCATTGTATTCTTTTTGAGTCTTGATGATTCTGGACGTTGCAGAATGAGAAAACGGTCCATTGGTGATGGCTTCCCAAATCAGATACCCATTCTCCTCCGATCCAATAACATAGTATTCGAAGTGATGTGCCCATACTTCATAGTCATGGGTGTATAGGATCGGAATCTTTGTCGTCGAACCAATGCTGTTGGAAATATTAATAAGGTTTGATTGTGCCGCATCCATTATGATCGTAAAAACCTGTTCAAAGATCAGACTTGTAATAAAGCAGATTAGGGCAAAGTAATAAATATCAAGATACATCAATAAAGAGATGATGGCTCAATAAATATTGTTGATTGCGGAAAAACCCTAATGGAAATCTTTTTCACAGAAAAGATGTGTATCAATTACACAGCCTCCTTGCTCTGATACCAATTGATGAGATTTAAGAATCTTTTAATCTATGAAGATCGATTAGATCTTGAACAAGTAAGTAAACAAAGACGATAAAAACACAATAATAGGAATGAGACAAGATTGAATCAAACGTGCCGAATGATTAAACAAAATCTTCAGAAGAGCTCGATTAAGAACATCAACTGTAGAGGATTGGAAGGTTACAAGAACGATCAAAGAAGCCTGTTGTCGTCTAGATGTATCGCTGTACTCAGATCTCTAAAAACCTTAACCTAATGTGCATGCAAGCAAAAACATATATACAAAACATAAAAGGTTCACGGTTGGATAGGCCCAAACCGGTACATAAAAAGCCTTAGGCTAAGCGAGCCCAAAAGACGCAATCAACACAAAAATGATCTTCAGCTCAACAGTTAATTATTGTTCAAAACTCTTAAATGTCTTACAAAAACATTTTCATCTTCTTAAACAAAACTATATCTATACACTTATGTTCTTATATATGTATTGATATGATAGCTTTCATCCTTCATTCAGTTTCCCACACTCTTGTGTAACAAGGGTGTATAAACCAGCTTGGACAATCAATTTCCTTCCAGTTAGCTATTATAGGGATAGTTGGAGATACAAAACATTATTCCTATTACAAGGAATTACACAAGAGTCAGTTCATTCATGAGTCTATACTATACATTACATGTTACATCAATACGTCTACATCGATACACTTACATGAATACATTTACATATATGCATTTATTTGTATACACTTACATGGATACTTGTGTTGGGTTTTGGTCATAAGACATCCTATGTGCTCATACAAACCCTAATGCTTGGATCTAGGTTTCTCTATTGTACATGCTTTGAATCCAAGACTATAAACCCTAATTCTAGTATATGAAATCGATATTAACATATGAATGGGTTTAAGAACATACCTTGATTATTATATAGCAATAACAATCCTAATTCCACCTTGAATTAGCTTTGGAATTCTGAGAGTCACAAGTGTCACTCCTCTAATGGCTTACAAACACCAAAAGCAAATGGAGAAGGTATAAAGAGAGAGGAGAGAGGTTAGAATTCATCCTTAACACTTCTTGGGAACAAGTACACGAATTCTAAGGTCAGTCATTATATAGGTGTACAGATAGGGTTTCAGTCATTATCCTTATGTAGTTGCTTATCCACAAAGCAACCATAAGATAAGGCTTGAAAACTATTTTACCATATTTTGTAACTATCACATAATTACAATTCAGCCCCTCTAGTTTAATTAATTACACTTGATCACAAAATTAATTCCTAATTAATTATAGACCAATATTAATTAAGCAAATATGATTTCTCCTTTAATATATTATTCTTATAACATATTAATAAATCATAATAACCTCTCTCTCTTTATTTATTTCTCCAATCAAGTTGCTTTGGTGAAGGCAACCCAAAAGGACCACGCACCATCGGGTCAAGTACATACCAAAATAGTTATGGACTTAGACACTAATCAAACAGTCTCCCACTTGGATAAGTCTAATAACTATTCTGCGTATGACTTCAGATCCTGATCTGCAATTGTAGCTTTCCAAAGCCGCTGTCAACTCTGATCCTATCAGATACGCGTGTCCTTAGATAAGGGATCATATATTCCTCCATTCTAGATATCGTATGAGATATGATTTCAAATCATTCTCTTTGTACTACTTCTTGATTTCCGATTTATGATGACAGACTAATTGAACAAATCAAATTAGCCCTAGCCCGGCCGAGCATTTACGTTTGTCATCACTAAACCATCGAGGGGCCCAAAAGATATCGCTTTTATCCTTCTTTAGATAAAAGGAATGGATAAACTTTGATACAATGCTTTCTTGCACTCACTAACCAAATCACACACAACAATATGTTTTATAACACCAAGTTACTAGTGCGTTTACATATTATCAATGTGCAACCGATTCGCAAGATACAACTCACACATCTCAGTTTCAAGAATATAAGATGTTATCGTCTCACCAATCACTCGTGATACAATTCATGGAGTGATCCAAGTGAGCGTGGGTTTAATCCAATGCTCAAATTCATATTCATAAGCACTCATGAATGTTGCAGCAAACATTTGCTTATGTCTAATACTCTTTTAGACAATCCACACACCAATTCACGACAGTCTTCATTCATATGTACTTCCAACATATGAACGACTGTGGCCCGTTTGAATAATTCGATTATTCTTAATAAACTCAATTATTCTGGAAGTCAAAACATGTAAAGTGAAACACAAGAATAATACTAATCCCATATAGCCTCAACCCTTTGAGCATAAATAAAACACGTTTTATTTATCACCATATCGATTACTCATTATTTGTCATTTCGGGTAATCAACTTCTTACTTGAATTATTACACTTGTCCCATGCTCCTAGCATGCACACAATGTTTACCTATGGTTCTTAGTTTTGTGAAATAGACAAATTGAACACATTTCCAATCATTCTCATTTTACAACTCCAAATCCATTTTCTTAAGTGTAATAATATCAAATTCTTGTTACTTGTAGAATAAAATAGATTCTAACACTTTATGCAACGATCCTTTTGTAATGTCACTGCACCAAAGTCTCAAAGACTATTGCCAATGATATTACAAAGTCCTCTAACGTAGATTGTTACAAGACAATTCCTTAGATATGATGTCTCTCACTCAAAGTACATTCCTTTGAACATCCTTTTGCATAAAAGTTTCTAATCTAGACATAGATTTTCAATATTTACTTCCCAATACGGACACGCTTCCATATGTTCCATATGACAACTTATTCTTAATAGAATCTTATCTATTTGTAATGATGTCGATATTGTCCATCCAATATGGAAACATTTCCATATTTTCCAATACTATACTTCCAACTACTCACAAGCGACCAATCCTCGTCGAACTTTGGATTGTCCTTTGATAGTTGTTTAATTATTTTAGTCAAAACCAATTCTAGTCCCTTTTCCCTCTAAATGCGCTAGAAATTTGGAAAATTTTAGAATGGTCAAACATTAAAGCATTTGCAATCGATCCTATACCCAAAGCGTATGGGACATGACGCATAATGTTTTATTTGCTATGTTCTCAAAATTCGAATTGTGAAGAGGAATGCCGTAATCATAATCGAAATTTTAAGAACACACTATGTACCTTTGACTAAATTTATCAACATTTTTCAACCTAATCCTTTAGATTTCAAATGAAGCATAATATTCTCTCCCTTAATTATAGCAAAACAACTTTACAACCCTTACGACTTTGCAAGGTATAACTCTTGTTTTTCTATAATTAATATTGCCAACTTGCAATACTTTCTATAATAATCATACAATCATAATTTTTATGCTCCCACTATCATGATGATTACTATAAAACATAACACTTATGCTCCCACAAGCTTCTACGTGTATTCATAAACATCTTAACTTTCAGAAAGACAATACCTATCGAATTTCTTAAGTCCATGTTTCTAATACTTAGTGCTTTGATAATCTTTTATCAAGGCTTCTTCAACTTATACACCTTTGCCTTTAGATAGTTCATATGTGTGTCTCAGCAATGAAGACTAATTGCCAAACCTCACAATTCAAATTATGGAAAGGGATACCGTAACCATGATCGAATTCGAGAATGCAATTTTACAATCACTATCTTCTTAAAATCTTTCTTAGTGAAAGCATTTCCTCACAATCATTTTCATGAAGGATTTAAATGGTGTATTTGTTCCTATCCATGTGAATTTGTTAAAACCAAAAATTTACGACAAATTCAAACTCATATGGACCGAGCCTTTTTTAATCTTGATTTCTTGCCTTATGGTAGCACAGCTGCCCACCACGTCTTTCAACTAGTTAAGCATCTCACCCTTTTCCTATCAATGTACCTTTCATTGATCAAGGTGCTTTGCCTTTTATGCGTTCAAAATGAGTACTCATAGGATTTACATGCATAATTAACTCAATTGGAACAGCACTGAATCAAAATATCGTCAACACGATATGTTGTAAAACTCAACTCGTGTGCTAGTGATGATCGATAAGGTTTATTTGATTTGTTCTTGAAACTTTTCAAGACCATTAAGACTCCCACTGACTCCTTGACATATAAGATTCTCTTGTCAATAAACATTTGTTGACAACCAAATACTCAAGAGTTAGTATAGCTTTTATCAAAACACTTCATAAATTGGTCTAAGTTGGTCTTTGTCTTATTCAAGACATCACAACTTTCCACATTTTATGAATGTTATAAACCTTTAATATTTTTCACTCATTGCCACAATCTTAACTTTAAGACTTGTTATTGGAACGAATTATGATTGACTTTTGATTTAACCATTTCTTCAATTCTTGATTCCTCTTCTTAAACATACAATTGTACTAAGACTTACTTAGAGGATCAATTGAGATATGGTTCTTAATCATAAACACCTATCATAAAGCATAAAAGGTACTCTCCCTTCTTCTTAGAATGGAGAAACTTTTATCTTTCTGCCTACTTGATTCTTATTCATTTTGCTATTGATTTAAACCCTTTTAATCAATTCCGAATTATACTTAATCTTGTAAGTGTAATCATATTTACTAAGCCTTTAGTAAATCATGACGAATATCTTTGTTACTCTTATGGTGAACTTGATCAACACACAACTTTGTGTACTCGATCTCCTAGTCCTTCACTTGATACTTTGTCAACGAATTTGTCTAATTTCCAAATTTGTAATTTCTCATTCATCATGCAACCAAGTTGTGTGATTCCAAATTTCAGTCCAATTGAAACTTTGGGCAATGAGAAACTCTCCCTATTTGGTAAATTCTCGACATTTCCATAAGTAACATAACTAAGAATCATATCCATTCGTTGTAGAAATATGCAAACATCAATTTTCATAACGATTTCATTGCAAGGAAGTAAACAAATAAATAAATAAGTCACACCAAAATTTATATTATTTATAAAAACAGCGGATAAACATTTGTCCTTACAATGCAAAATCTATTGAAAACTATGCAAAAGGAAAATTTCTATCATAACTATCTATAGCTCAAAATCCAATCTTCAAGTCCATACGATCGAGATCCATCTCTTGTGATTAGATTCATCTTGCTCTCTTATCAAGCTTCCTTTCTTTTTACCGATCCTGCAAAACATTCAAATGCAATCTTATCACATCATGTATTAAGAATCAATGAATAGGAACTTAACGGAGTTAGATAGTGGATTTTACCTGAAGCGTAGTCATACTTTTGACTCTCCCATCTCTTGGATCTCTTAGGTAAATAGGGCAAGTTCGTCTCCAATGCCCCTTCTCTTGGCAATAAAAGCAAATTGACTCTTTTGGAACACCACATGGAACTACTTCAGACATCGCCTTTCTCTTATGTTCAAACTTTTCGATCATTGCATGTCTTTCATTGCCATTGTCTATATCCATAGAGGTCCTGAAGGCAGATTCACCAATCAACTTTGCTTTTCTATTGCGCCAAACCATTGCTGATTCAGCAGCAATAAGCATATAGGTGAGATCTATAAGGGTCACGTCGTGGTTTATCATATAGTACTCTCTTGCGAACTCACTATACGAGTTAGGAAGTGACTGAAAAACCCAATCAACAGTCATTTCCTCACAGACAACGGATCCCAACATTCTTATTCTATCAATGTGTGACTTCATCCCTAGGACGTGTGCACACACCGACTTTCCTTCTTTATGTTCACTTGCCAAAAGGGCTTGAGTGATCTTGAACTTTTCAAGCCTTTGAACTTGTGGGTTAGGGAGAATAATTGGAGGAGGAGGAGGAAGTGAAGCATGATTTCTTGTTCCTCGATCGAATCATGGAATATCATCTTCATGTGGAATGCTTGTTCCACGGGATTTGGGAAGACCATAGTTGTCGAACTTTGACATCTACAAAACGGGAGAAAAATGAATTCAAGTTAGTTGATAGATTGAGTCCTTAGTAAATCACTCAAATGAAATACTAAGGCTAGGACCCAACACAATATTCTACAACTCGGGAGAGGGATGCCGTAACCCTAATTGTAGAATATTTGAAGGTAAGTGAATGACAATTCACTAATTTCCACCACGAAAAACGAAAAAGTAATTTATGTTTTAAATCTATGAAAACTCCTAGATCCTTTGAGATTCATTGAACTTTCAATGGCATGTTTCCATCTCGATATGCCCCTCTTGTTTGTGACTGGGATGTCGAGGATCACAAAGCGGGTATGAATAACCATGAAAAATTACATGGTGCCCTCACATGTTACAATCACCCATTTGATGTGCTGGTAAACCACACATGCTCCACCAAACTATGACAAACATTGAGTCACCCTTTGCAACCTTTGCTTAGAACCATTTAGTGTGCCGGTAAACCACACACGCTCCACTAACGTCTTCGCAAGGGCACAAAGTGTAATTTCATGGAATTGCATCAATTCACTTTTGCCTAAGTAACTAAGATTAGGAATTAGAAAAAACATTTAGTTACTTTGTATTTCATTATACTTATAATGGAAGGCTTCGTCCTATCCTACCCGTTCAGCTAATGACCCTCCACTAGTCAAGAGTGCGGTGGGTAAGAGTGGATACCCATTCAATCGCCATTTTATAGGCAATTTCCTTAAACACCCCTTATAGACCAGCTTCGTGAATGAGGCCTACTAACTGTAAGACTGACTTTTACTCATACATATATATAATGTTAGACTTTTAATGTGTTATATATAGTATAGGGTGCATTTCATACTTTTAAAATACTATGTGGTTAACTTTAACAATTACACTTTTAATTCAGTTAAATGGTTAACCTAAACTTTTATGGATTTATTAAATCTCTTTTAATTATACTCCTTAATTAATTAATAAAACCATAAGGGTGTATTTGAACTTTTCAAAACTAGGGTTTAAGAATTTAACATTCCTAATCAACTTTTAATCAACTTTTAAATTCCAAAACTTGAGGGCATGTTTTGAAACATTTCAAAACAATTTAGTTTTAATCTATCTTAAAATTTCGAATTTATGACATTTAAATTTAAAATTTTAAATATTAAAACTCTTGATTTAACAATTATCTTAAATTAGACTATTAATTTAATTATTAAATCATTAGGGATTATCTAAATAATGAGGATAATTACCATTTATACATTTAAGTTATCCTAATCCCTTAAATATCTTTATAGATTTCGAAAATATGGATGGATAATGCAAGATCTTGAATTACCATATATAACAATTAGAGGATAATTACAAGATATGGGATAATCCAAATCCCTAAAAATTTGGATCTTATCTTGGAGAGGAGGCAAATTTCGAAAATCAAGGGATTATAACAAACCCTAGATTTCAAAATTTAAGGGTTTAAGGAAAGGATTTGAAGATCTTATTCAAACTCTTGTAAATTAGGGTTTGCAAACCCTAACCTCCTAGGGTTTATTGGCAATAAACCCTAATATATCAAGTTCATACAATTGAAACCAAACCAATGGCTCTGATACCACTGATGGGTTTTGGTCATAAGACATCCTATGTGCTCATACAAACCCTAATGCTTGGATCTAGGTTTCTCTATTGTACATGCTTTGAATCCAAGACTATAAACCCTAAATCTAGTATATGAAATCCATATTAACATATGAATGGGTTTAAGAACATACCTTGATTGTTATATAGCAATAACAATCCTAATTCCACCTTCAATTAGCTTTGGAATGCTTAGAGTCAGAAGTGTCACTCCTCTAATGGCTTACAAACACCAAAAGCAAATGGAGAAGGTATTAAGAGAGAGGAGAGAGGTTAGAATTCTTCCTTAGGACTTCATGGGAACAAGTACACGAATTCTAAGTCCTTAGGGTCTTTATATAGGTGTAGAGATAGGGTTTCAGTCATTATCCTTATCTAGTTGCTTATCCACAAAGCAACCATAAGATAAGCCTTGAAAAGCGTTATCCTTTATCCTTTGGACGATTTCAAGGATCCTTATCTCCTTGAATTCCTTCAACCCATATTTAGGATAGCCATTACCATATTTTGTAACTATCACATAATTACAATTCAGCCCCTCTAGTTTAATTAATTACACTTGATCACAAAATTAATTCCTAATTAATTATTGACCAATATTAATTAAGCAAATATGATTTCTCCTTTAATATATTATTCTTATAACATATTAATAAATCATAATAACCTCTCTCTCTTTATTTATTTCTCCAATCAAGTTGCTTTGGTGAAGGGAACACAAAAGGACCATGCACGTACATACCAAAATATTTATGGACTTAGACACTAATCCACAAACTTGTACCTAGATTCACTATGATAAGTTACTAGTACATTATGTGTAAATTGTTCTGCCTATCCTAGTTCAAAAGGATAACTTGACGGGACTAACCATTCCGGAACCCACCTGTTAGCAACATAGGTAATGAACATCTACGGATGCCTACAATTAATAGTTATATTAGGAGCACCTTTACGGGACTAACCATTCCTTAAGCCTGCTGATAGCTATAGAGGAAAATGAACAATCTATAGATGTTCGAGGTTATACATTTCGGTATTCGTGATGTCGTGTTTATCCTAATGCAAAAGTATAAGACTTTTATGGTTAAATTTTCCCTATTACTTTTATTTTGTGTTACATTCATATAAACGAGGAGGTAGACTATATATTGTTAATAGTAGTCATAAAAGGGAAAACCATCTTTGTTACAACAAAACATACAGGTCTTGGTAGAAGACTACTTTCCAAACATTTGGGTCTTGGTAGATGACTTCTCTTATACTGATTGGAAATATGGGATTTTCTAGGGTTTTTCATACTTATATCAATTGTTTCACTCAAAGATTTACATGGGATTCCTAACAGCTTTCCAAAACAGGACAATGACACTTAAATACTTATGAATTCACCAGCTTTATGCTGATACTCGCTTTCAAAATAACTTGTATTCTCAAGTCACCAGTAGACAGGTACGATGGCCAGGTCTTGAGAAGACGGAGAACAAACAAGACTCGTCTTTTATTTTGATTTCATATTTTTGTGTCTTATTACTTTTAAAGAACACACATGTATTAAATATTTACTTTTAATGCAATGGATGATGTTGTTGCTTGTTTACTACTTTGCATTGTCATGATACTGTACATGACGTCCTCCACCCCTGAACGTTTCCGTCATTCTTGGTTTTGGGGTGTGACAGATTGGTATCAGAGCATTGTTTATGTGAATATAGTATATGAATCCATAAAAGATATACTAACTATAAATATATTGGGATTAAAACACTCTGACTAAGAGTTTATAATTTTAAATAATAAAATATTTATGTAAGTCTACGTGCCTGCATTCATATTAAAATCGTTGTCACAACAACAAGAACAAAAGTATTACGATTGTTGAATATCACAAGTGAGCCTGGGGATATATGGTCAGTCTTGGGAGTGGCATATTCTGATCAACTATGTTGGTCCATGGAGTGATTAGCATATGCCCAAGAATGATTGTGATGTCTCAATAAGTCTAAAAACTTACAAACACAACCATAAAGAAATACCATAGGGGTATTTGGTCTTACTGTAATTATCTTAGTTAGTTATTTCTTATATCCCTTTTCTCGCGTAGATATCATGGCGGGATTTCATCACAACGACCTGTACTTCCCAAACCAAGGCAACGTTGGATGGATAAAAGAAGAACCAAAAGATGATCACCCAATCCCTTTGGATGAGCACCATGCTGAGGGCTTTTCTGATAGTTCTAACTCAGAGCCTGAAGTCAACAAGCTACCTCCAGCTGCTCAAAACCCAAATCTGAACCCCTATCTTTCATTTCAAGGACCCACGCCTCTGTGGGCCACAAACTTGAATACATGGAGTCAGGAACAGGGTCAAAATATCCCCTACAATGGAGACAGAAGCTTCTACAACCTCATTGAGGGAGGTTCTGCTGATAGGGTCCTACCCATCATGGATTGTAGGATTTCTTGGAACACGATATTGGGTCAATCAACTATCAATCGAGTGTTGGAGCTTGATGCCAACTCTGGCGTTAACACTATCCACATTCGCCAACTGGAGTCTGCTCAGGAAAGGACTACGGTCCGAAATGCAGCTCTGCAGAGAGAACTTGCTAAAACCCAAGCTGAGGTCAGGGAACTTCGTGCTCGGCAAGCAAGAAATGACAGGCGTATAAGGGACATGGAACGCCTACTGTCGGGATCAAGAACTCATGCTAGCAGTTCTCGTCGCCGATAGAATCTCATCGAATCATCTTTTGGATATAACCTAGTCTATGTAAAAACTTTGGTCTAATTTACTATATTTGTAAATGTTAGACGTGTTAGGTCTTGATCTTGTCATAGTTCTGTCAAAATTTCCCTATCTTGGTTGATGTAAGGCCTACTTCTAGACCACTTTTCGTGAACTCGTTACATCTGTAATTACAATATTAATGACAAATATGTAATTATATGGAAATTATTATCCAAATTCTATCATCTTCATTCAATCATACTATTCATTGTGTTGTTGGACTATGGAGGGTTAGTCCATGAGTCACTCTCATTATTCGATTATTCTTATCAATGTTGTCATCCTTTTAAATGTATAGTTAAAAGATTCCGCCACGCAGGAATCCCAGGCGTAACCCAAATAACGAAACACCGATACCACCACCTCCTCAACCACCTCTTCCTTTCGATGCCACTATGTTCCAGGTAGCATTCACGGCAGCCATAGTAGTTGTTGTGTCAGCCATCAATACTCCTGCCCCTAGTGGATTGGGAACAGGTGCACATCCCTCCAACCACGGCGAGATTCATGGGCATACTCGGTAATGCACTTAGAAGGACTTCACGAATGCCAAACCCGAAACTTCAACGGAATCGGTGGGGTTATGGTCTTAAGGCAATCGATTGACAAGATGGAAGCGGTCCTTCAAATCTGCGCCTGCCCGGAGGGCAACAAGGTCAAGTTTGCTACTTGTACCTTCTCTGACAGAGCACTAATGTGGTGGATTGGCCATGTTTAGTCTCTGACAATAGTGGTGGCAAACTCTATCAGGTGGGAAAACTTCAAAGCCATGCTGATGAGAGAGTACTGTCCTCGAGGGGAAATACAAAAACTCGAAATCAACCTATACAAATAGATTCTACGATCTGGCAATTCTATGCCCTGATATGGTTGCTCTCGAGAACAAGAAAATAGAGAGATATATCTGGGGACTATCGCCCCATATCCAATCAAGTGTGTTAGCTTCCAAGCCTGTCACTTATGACAGCGCCATGGTGCTGGCACAATCTCTCATAGATCACGGGAAACACAAGAACCCAAAAATCCCTATAACCCAGCCACAAAAGGGAAACAACGACGACAACAAGAAAAAGGTTTGGAACAAGAGAAAAAGAGGGGCTTCGCAAGACTCCTCAAGGAGACAACAATTGGTGGCGATCAATGCTACCACGGTAACCCCTGTAGTCCTTGCAAATCCTTTACCAACAAAAACCTATGTTGGAACCCTTTCGAAGTGCAACAAATGCAACTTCCACCACCATGGACCTTGCAAGGAAATGCAGTTCTCTAACTGCAACAGGAAGGGGCATACAACCCATTTCTGCAAGGTTGCAGCAGCACCGACTGCCCAGGTTCCTAATGTCAGTGTGGGCCAAGCTTGCTATGATTGTGGCGAGGTGGGCCACTACAAGAGGAACTGCCCTAAGGCGGGGATGGCTTGCGGAGTAGGAGGAGTTATGGCCATAGGACACGAGGAAGCAGTAGTTGACCCTACGATAGTTACTGGTACATTTCTCCTTGATAACTCATCTACTTGCATACTTTTTGGCAGTGGAGCGGAGAAGAGTTTTGTAAGCCATAAATTTGCACACCTACTTAAACAAAAACCTTGTGCCTTAGATAAATCATTCATTGTAGATATGGAAAATGGGAAAATGGAAAGTACTAACTGCATATACGTAGGTTCTACTCTAACTTTAGTTGGCCATACTTTCAAGATAGACCTCATGCCGGTCCCAATTAAATGTTTCGACGTTATCATCAGCATGGATTGGTTGAGTCTTCTTCACGCTGAAATCATGTGCTTTGAGAAAGCAGTTCGTCTTAACCTTCCTAACAACGAAACCTTAATTATCTACAGCAACAAACCGAGTACGAGTCTTCGCATTATTTCGTGAATCCAAGCCTAGAAATGCTTACGAAAGGAATATCAGCATTCCTCGCACACGTCGTCGATACGAGTCAAGAAATGAAAGACATTCAGAACATCCCAGAACTATGCAACTTTCCCTACATCTTTCCAGAAGAACTCCCAGGATTACCACTACAACGCCAAGTCGAGTTCAGAATCGACTTAGTGCCCGGAGCCACTCCCGTAGCCAAATCTCCTTATCGTCTGGCACTGGCAGATATGTAGGAACTTTCCTATAACGTCCCGATTCCAGGTATAAATTTAATTAAAGAATAATTGGTCTTATAACCTACTCGGCAAGTTGGTTTCCCTACTCGCCGAGTAGCAGTGGGAATGGAACCCGTGCTAAGTGACCTACTCGGCAAGTCCACCAAGGGACTCGACGAGTAGGAGCTGCCAGATGAAACCCTAAATTCTGGGGTTTTACACTCTATTTAAAGGATCATTTGCCTCCACCAGCCTCCCCTTATGCTTCTTGTCCCTCTCAAACCCTAAAACGTGTGTGTGTGTGTGTGTGTTCTTTGGTGTCCAAGCTTGAAGGAGTAATCTTGGAAGGAAGCATTTGAAGAAGCAACGAAAAGCAAGGCCAACAGCTCGGGAAAACTAAGGGATTTCATCAGACATCACTCTCTGGAAGGTAATAGGCTATTCCTTAATCCCTTTTCACTTTGAACCTCCCTTGGATGGGTATTATGAAGGACTCTCCATGTTTAAGCTAAGATCCGAAGTTATAACTTCAGATCTGGACTTCCCTTGACCTCTAGATCCATAAAGTTCCCAGATTGTGCATGGTTGAAACCCTCCCAAGATGTAAAACTCCATTAAAGAGCTTAGATTTATCATTTCGGGCCTTTAGATCCTTGCATGTACGTAAAGATTGCAACTTTACATAATAAACGTGCCTTAGGAGCTTGGATCTGTAATTTGGGGCCTTTCCATGGCTTAAAGAGCATCTACATGGATTAAGATCTTCATGGACTCGACGAGTTGATTAAGGGATTCGGCGAGTCCGTTGAAGATGGCCATGAACTCGGAGAGTTGGATGAGCAACTCGGTGAGTTCGTTAAATATTGCCTTGAACTCGGCGAGTGTTAGAAAACTCGGCGAGTTGGCTAGGGTTTCTCCCAAAATCTTGGCCGCATATGAACTCGATGAGTTAAAAGGAGACCTCGGCGAGCAAGTCGAGGATTCCACGACTTCTCGAACTCATGAAGAACTCAGCGAGTCGGCGACCTGCACTCGGCGAGTCGAGTCAACATAGACTGTTGACTCTGACTGTGGACATTGACTTGGACCAAAGGGTTGACCAATTGATTTCTGTGGGTTTCTGGGATTGAGAGATTTATGAAAAAGGTCGTGTGGTAGTTTTAGGTGGTGAAGTTTGTGTTGGACCCGGGAGTCGAGCTTTCTTATTTCCAACGACAGTTGCGAGGTGAGTTATCCTCACTATACTAAGAGTCTAAGACACCAAGGCCGGCCCATTGGATTTGTTATCCTAGTAGTTATTGTTATGTTGAGTTTGAGTTAGTAATGCATGCTAGTTGATGTCCTAGTCAGGTAGATCTGTAGGACTACTTGTGATACTGATTGATTTCCTATATGTGCATTTATCTGTTACATGTCGACATGTTATGTGGGGTGGGTTGAGGTTATACTTCTCTGTGCGGTGGCCAACAAACCCGAGAGCATTCCAAATACGAGCTGAGGGCCCGGTAGGCATTCCAGACTCGTACTGAGGGCTCGATGGCATTCCAGATATGAGCTGAGGGCCCAGTAGGCATTCCAGACTAGTACTGAGGGCCCAGGGGTAGTCCAACTTGTAAAGTTGTGGACCCAGTGCATGCTGTTCTATTTTTTGATTGATATGATATGCTAATGTTGATATTGCTATGTGGACTGTATGTGTATCGGTATTTTGGGGGTAACTCACTAAGCTCTCAGGCTTACAATTTCAGTTTATTGTTTCAGGTACCTCAGGGGATCGCGGTAAGGCGAAGTCATGATCGTACAGATCCTCCTATTGTGTTATGTTTCTGGGAAAACTCTGATATAAATGTATTTTGAAAACAAAGTTGTAATGTTTTAATGAATTTGATGTGTTTTTGAAAATTTAAATTTGGCTTAAATTTTGAGTGTTACAAGTTGGTATCAGAGCCTTGGTTTGAGTGAATTGGAGGAACATTCGTGTGAATCCAATCACAAATCGAGGAAATATTTTCAAAATGGTTTTAAATGTTTTTCAAAATAAGTAAAGCAGGATGCAGGATGTACGATCAGTCGGAGCCAGTAAGTAGACCCCAAAATACCATACAATTATTTGATATTGTGATATGTTAGAACAACATGCTAGTACTAGGCTAGGGATCTTCAGGAATTGCATGATAGAATTGCCTGATTATATGATGCCTAATAGCCTAGGGATCTCTTATGTGAGATTGACATCATTATTGCAGTTGTCTAATGTATGCATCACAGTTGTACCTAATTAAGATCTTATAGCCTGAGCATGTTTGATTTGGCCTTATGTTTTGTTCTTGTTTGATTGGGAGCTTAGGGTAGGATTGGATATTCGAAAGTCTATAGGGTCCAGCGTTATGTACGCCTAGCATACATTAGTGCTGCAAGGGTGGTGGAAGTTTCACGGATAAGAGGGATTGAGTGAGACCGAGAGGTCAGTTGTGAGACATTTAACATTCCTCTAGGAGTGAGGGTTGAGCGCTCGCCTTGTTGTGCATATTGTTAGGGTGTTGTGGGGATACTTGGGACGAATAGGGGTAAGTGTGGAAGGTAGTAGGGGCCAATACGACTGAAAGTACAGAACCTATACGCATGCCAAGTAAGTCGCAATCCCTAGGGTTAGTAGGGAGTTGGCTCCCAAATATTTATATGAAATATCTAATATCTTGTGCTATGTTTCAGAATGGTGATGACGAGACGCTTCGTGGTTGGATCCGGTTCGGGATCAGGATCAGGGGATGGAGGTCAGGAGGGGCCGACAGCACCTGAGCCAGTGGTGCAGATGGGTACAGAGGAGTTGGATGCCAGGATTCGGGAAATCCTGGATGATGAGGTTGCTGCTGCATTCTGGGCTCAGTTACCGGAGATGTTCGGGTCGATTAAGACTGCCATGGTGGAGTATTTTGATGAGCGCTATGCAGCCCTTGCAGAGACAGTCGCCGCAGTAGCTGCATCAACTGTATCAGCGACATGGGGAGGAGTTGGTAGGGGTTTTCAGTACAGGGACTTCGATAACACGAAGCCCCCTACTTATGATGGGATGCAGGATCCCATCAAGGCTATGAGGTGGATTTCAGATGTGGAGGGGTGTTTCTTCACCTGCTTGTGTCCTCCTGACTAGAAGGTCACGTGTGCTCTGAACCTGCTTACGTCGGGGGCTAAGGACTGGTGGATACTTGCGACTGGGTCATACTCTGATGATCAGAGAGCTGTCGTTACTTGGGAGCAGTTCAGGGATATGTTCCGTGCCCGTTACATTCTACGGGTTGAATAGGAGAGATTGTCATAGGAGTTTTTGAGTTTGAGACAGTATGGGGAGTCGGTGACGGAGATCACCCGGATGTTCACTAAGAAGGCGATGTTTTTCCCGGTGTTTGCTTCAGATCAGGCTTAGATGACTCGTTATCTGAGTATGCTCAAGACGGATATCCGTTAGTTTGTGTCTATCCAGCGATGTGATACTCTTATAGAGTTGCAGGAGGCCGCCAGACGACGTGAGTTGGAGATTGAGCAACAGTTGAGAGAATAGCGGCAGGCCCCGACACCTTCTTAACCGGCACCGAAGCGGTCTAAGACCGCTGATACTAGGATTGGGGGTCAGCAGAGTCACACATGTGGGAATTGTGGCAAGGGTCATTCTGGTGTGTGTCGAGCTGGTAGTGGATGCCACAAGTGTGGAAGGGAGGGGCATTACGCGAGGGACTATCACCAGGCTGCTCCGGTTCAGAGTCTGAGGTTATGTTACCATTGTGATCAGGTTGGCCATTTGAAGGCCAACTGCCCGTTACTCGCCGCCAAGCCGGCGCAGGCTCCAACACTGGCTACATGGAGGATCATGGATGGGAGACCAGTCAGGACTGAGCCTCCAAAGGTTCAGGGTCGTGCCTTCCAGCTTACAGCGGAGGAGGCCAGAGCAGCACCGGATGTGGTTGCTGGTATGTTTCTATCCTTATCTCGTTATTTTTATATCTGTTGCATTCTTATCTGTGGCACCTATGGTTAGGTACGTTTTTAGTGAACTTCTTTCCTGCTTTGGTCTTATTTGACTTGGGGGCAAGTCAGTCTTTCGTATCTCAGACATTTAGTAGGGGGTTCGGTGCACCAGTGGGCGAGTTAGAGTGTCCGTTGCGAGTGTCTATCGCCAACAAAAACACAGGGTTTCTGCTTCTTGAGTTTATTAAGGGTGTGACTTGGAAATTTTTGGGGTGTAATTTCCGATAGATTTGATTCCGATTCCCATGGGGGAGGTATGCGTGATTGTAGGTATGGATTTTCTCAGTCGATTCAGTGCCATGATCGACTGTGAGGGGCAGCGTGTGGTAGTTCGAACCCCAAGTGGGCGAGAACTGATTGTTTTTGGCGAGGGCACCAGAGTGGGATCAGGGTTTTGTTAAGCTGCCAGGGCACGATAGTACCTTCAGCATGGGTGTACAGGTTATCTAGCGTACATGATAGATACGCAATCCAGGGACAAGATTTCGGTTTCCGACGTGCCGGTGGTCAGGTATTTTGCAGATGTATTCCCGGAGGAATCAACTGGGATACCTCCGGAATGACAGGTCAAGTTCAGGATTGACCTGGTGCCAGGTGCCGACCCTATTGCTAAGGCTCCGTACCAGTTGGCACCGCCAGAGCTGCAGGAGCTGTCATCGCAACTGTAGGAACTGTTGGGCAAGCAGTTCATTCGGCCTAGTAGTTCTCCATGGGGAGCACCGATACTTTTCTTTTGGAAAAAGGATGGTTCACATCGGATATGTATCGACTACTGGGAGTTGAATACGTTGACGGTGAAGAACCGTTACCCGCTCCCGAGGATAGATGATATCTTCGACCAATTACAGGGTGCATCTTGGTTTTCTAAGATAAACTTGAGGTCTGGGTATCATCAGGTCAGGGTCAGACAGGAGAACGTGGAGAAGACCGTGTTCCGAACTCGTTATGGACATTACAAGTTCGTGGTGATGCCGTTCAGGCTCACCAACGTGCCAGCGGTGTTCATGGACTTGATGAATCGAGTTTGTAGACCGATGCTTGATCGCTCGGTTATAGTATTTATAGATGATATTTTGGTGTATTCCAAGACCCCAGAGCACCATGCAGAGCATTTGTGGGAGCTGTTAGGAGCTCTGAGACGGGAACGGCTGTACGCTAGGTTCTCGAAGTGTAAGTTTTGGCTACGGGAGGTCCAGTTCCTTGGACATCTCGTTAACCAGGAGGGGATTTTGGTCGATCCGACCAAGATCGAGGCGGTTATGCAGTTGGAGGTTCCGAAATCTCCCTCGGATATTAGGACCTTTCTGGGATTGGCAGGGTACTACCGGATGTTTATAAGGGACTTCTCCAAGATTGTAGTGCCACTCACTCGTCTGACTAGGAAGGGAGTAGATTTCCAGTGGGGTCCCGAGCATCAAAGGGCGTTTGAGACCCTCCGTCAGAAATTGTGCGAGGATCCAGTGTTGACACTCCTGGAGGGAGTTGAGGATTTTGTGGTGTTCTGTGATGCATCCATCACAGGTTTAAGGGCGGTCCTCATACAAAGAGGATGAGTGATAGGTTACGCATCGCGACAACTAAAGCTGCATGAGACAAGATACCCTACGCATGACTTGGAGTTGGGGGCAGTGGTGTTTGCTCTCAAGATATGAAGACACTACCTATACGGTGTCCATTGTACCATTTACACGGATCACAAGAGCTTGAGACATATCATTGATCAGCAAAACCTGAACATGAGGTAGCACAGGTGGCTGGACGTAGTCAAGGACTACGATTGTGAGATTCTTTACCATCCCAGTAAAGCGAATGTAGTGGCGGACGCTTTGAGCCGCAAGTTAGCAGGGTCTTCCACCCCAGTGGTATGTATGAGGATATCATTGGATTCTCCACTAGTGGGTTTAATCAAAGATGCCCAAGTCGAGGGCATCCGCCCGGAAAATTGGAAGCTAGAAAGGATCAAAGGCGAGGACACCCAGTTCATGAAGGATAGTCGGGGACTATTAACCCGATGTGGTCGGGTTTGGGTCCCGATGACGGGTGGGGTTAGGCAGACGGTTATGGAAGAGGCTTATAAGTCTCATTTCTCTATTCACCCGGGGGCCACCAAGATGTATCGAGATTTGAGGTTGAGTTATTGGTGGCTGTACATGAAGCGGGAAATAGCTTGGTACGTTGAGAGGTGCTTGACCTGTAGGATGGTCAAGGTCGAGCATCAGATGTCGCATGGGAAATTGCAGCCCCTAGAGATTCCCATGTGGAAATGGGAACAGATCACGATGGACTTTATTACCAAATTGCCAAAGACGGCAAGGGGGTTTGATGCTATATGGGTCATCGTGGATCGATTAACCAAGAGCGCCCATTTCTTGGCTATTCGAGAGAGCTCATCGGTCGAGAAACTGGCCGAATTGTATGTTCGGGTGATCGTGTTGCACCATGGGGTTCCTGTCTCCATTGTCTTTGATCGGGATCTCAGGCTTACCTCTCGCTTCTGGCAAAAGTTTCACGAGGAGCTGGGAACGCGGTTGCACTTCAGCACAACATTCCACCTGCAGACCGACGGCCAGAGCGAGTGGACTATTCAGACCCTCGAGGACATGTTGAGGGCATGTGTCATTGATTTCGGCGGGAGCTAGGACTCCCACCTACCGCTTGCGGAGTTCTCCTTTAACAACAACCATCACTCCAGTCTGGGGGCCCCGCCATTCGAGCTGTTGTATGGGCGGAGATGTCACACCCCGGTCTGTTGGGGCGAAGTTGGACACAAGGTGATGGGTAGTACGGAGGTGGTTTTGCAGACTACCGAAAAGATCCAGTAAGTTAGACAGTGCTTGCAAACCCCTCAGATTCGACATAAGAGTTATGCAGACAAACACCAATCCGAGTTGGAATTTCAGGTGGGAGACATGGTACTCCTGAAGGTCTCGCCCAGGAAGGGCGTGACCCGCTTCAGGAAGAGGGGAAAATTGGGTCCCCGATATATCGGACCGTTCAAGATCACTGCCAGGGTTGGCAAGGTGGCTTACAGGTTAGAGCTGCCGGAGGAGCTTAGTCGGATGCATAGCACTTTCCACGTTTCGCAGCTGCGAAAGTGCGTTATGGATCAGGAGGCGGTGGTGTTGTTGGATGATATTTAGGTCGATGAGCGCCTGAACTATGTGGAGAGGCCCATGGCCACACTAAAGAACAAGGTGAAGATACTAAGGAATAAGGAAATACCTTTGGTGAAGGTACAATGGGAGCATCGGAAGGGATCCAAATCGACGTGGGAGGCAAAGGCAGAAATGCGAGAACATTATCTGGGACTATTCACCACAGCAGACTTCGAGGATGAAGTCTAGTCCAAGTGGGGGAGAATTGTAATGTCCCGATTCCAAGTATAAATTTAATTAAATAATAATTGGTGTTGTGACCTACTCGGCGAGTTGGTTGCCCTACTCGCCGAGTAGCAGCGGGAACGGAACGGTAATTAGTGACCTACTCGGCGAGTCCACCAGGGGACTCGGAGAGTAGGAGCTGGCAGATGAAACCCTAAATTACGGGGTTTTACACCCTATTTAAAGGATCATTGGCCTCCACCAACCTCCCCTTATGCTTCTTGTCCCTCTAAAACCCTAAAATGTGTGTGTGTTCTTTGGTGTCCAAGCTTGAAGGAGTAATCTTGGAAAGAAGCATTTGAAGAAGCAAGGAAAAGCAACGCCAGGAGCTCGGGAAAAATAAGGGATTGCATCAGACATCACTCTCTAGAAGGTAATAGGCTATTCCTTAAGCCCTTTTCACTTTGAACCTCCCTTGGATGGGTGTTATGAAGGACTCTCCATGTTTATGCTAAGATCTGAAGTTATAACTTCTGATCTGTACTTCCCTTGACCTCTAGATCCATAAAGTTCCCAGATTGTGCAAGGTTGAAACCCTCCCAAGGTGTAAAACTCCATTAAAGAGCTTAGATTGATCATTTCGGGCCTTTAGAGCCTTGCATGTACGTAAAGATTGCAACTCTACGTAATAAACGTGCCTTAGGAGCTTGGATCTATAATTTGGGTCCTTGCCATGGCTTAAAGAGCATCTGCATGGATTAAGATCTGCATGGACTTGACGAGTTGATTAAGGGACTCGGCGAGTCCGTTAAAGATGGCCATGAACTCGGCGAGTTGGATGAACAACTCGGCGAGTTTGTTGAAGATTTCCTTGAACTCGGAGAGTGTTAGAAAACTCGGCGAGTTGGCTAGGGTTTCTCCCAAAATCTTGGCCGCATATGAACTCGATGAGTTAAAAAGAGACCTCGGCGAGCAAGTTGAGGATTCCACGACTTCTCGAACTCAGGAAGAACTCGGCGAGTTGGTGACCTGCACTCGGCGAGTCGAGTCAACATAGACTGTTGACTCTGATTGTGGACTTTGACTTGGACCAAGGGGTTGACCAATTGAATTATGTGGGTTTCTGGGATTGGTAGATTTATGAAAAGGGTCGTATGGTACTTTTAGGTGGTGAAGTTCGTGTTGGACCCACGAGTCGAGCTTTCTTATTTCCGACGACAGTTGCGAGGTGAGTTATCCTCACTATACTATGGTGTCTAAGGCACCAATGTCGGCCCATTGGATTTGATATCCTAGTAGTTATTGTTATGTTGAGTTTGAGTTAGTAATGCATGCTAGTTGATGTGCTAGTCAGCTAGATCCGTAGGACTGCCTGTGATACTGATTGATTACCGGTA
This sequence comes from Lactuca saligna, assembly GCF_052625555.1. Classification (NCBI taxonomy): domain Eukaryota; kingdom Viridiplantae; phylum Streptophyta; class Magnoliopsida; order Asterales; family Asteraceae; genus Lactuca; species Lactuca saligna. The sequence goes on from NC_136424.1 coordinate 275,833,176, forward strand.
TGTGCATTGATCTGTTACATGTCGGGTGGGTTGAGGTTGTACTGCTCCATGCGGTAGCCAACAAACCCGAGAGCATTCCAGATATGAGCTGAGGGCCCGATAGACATTCCAGACTCGTACTAAGGGCTCGATGGGATTCCAGATGCGAGATGAGGGCCCGATAGGCATTCTAGACTCGTACTGAGGGTCCAGGGGTAGTCCAGCTTGTAAAGCTGTGGACCCAATGCATGCTGTTCTTTGTTTGATTGATATGATATGCTAATGGTTATATTGCTATGTGGATTGTATCTCTATCGGTATTTTGGGGGTAACTCACTAAGCTCTCAGGCTTATAGTTTCAGTGTTTTTGGTTTAGGTACCTCAGGGGATCGCGGCAAGGCGAAGGCATGATCGTACAACTCCTCCTATTATGTTATGTTTCTGGGAAAACCTTGATATAAATGTATTTTGAAAACAAAGTTGTAATGTTTTGATGAATTCGACGTGTTTTTGAAAATTTAAATTTGGCTTAAATTTTGAGTGTTACATTTCCAGTCAACTCAACAAACTTCTTAAGAAGGGATTTATTAGGCCAAGCTTCTCACCATGGGGAGCACTAGTCTTGTTCGTCAAGAAGAAAGATGGATCATTTCGCATGCGCATCGACTATAGGGAACTCAACAAGCTTACCATTAAGTATCGTTATCCTTTGCTCCGCATTGACGATTTATTTGATCAACTTCAAAGAGCCAACTACTTCTCAAAGATAGATCTACGGTCCAGATATCACCAACTACGAGTGCTAGAGGAAGATGTTCCCAAGACAGCCTTCCGAACTTGTTATGTACACTACAAGTGTGTAGTGATGTCGTTCGGATTAACTAACGTGCCCGCAATATTCATGGATCTGATGAATAGGGTGTTTCGTCCTTACTTGGATCAGTTCTTCATTGTCTTCATTGACGACATACTCATCTACTCTCGAAGTAAGGAGGAACATGGTCAACATCTCCGTAGAGTCTTACAAACATTGCGATCAAAGAAGCTTTATGCGAAGTTCTCTAAGTGCGAATTTTGGATTTGACGATTCGAATTCTTGGGCCACGTTGTTACAGAGGAAGTAATACATGTGGACCCTTGCAAAATCAAGGCCATTAAGAATTGTTCAGCACCAAAGACACCTACAGAAATTCGTCAATTTCTAGGTCTTGCTGGCTACTATCATAGGTTCATTCAGAACTTCTCCTGCATAGCGAAACCTCTTACAACACTGACCCAGAAAGGTGTGGCCTTTGACTGGGAAGAGAAACATGAGAAAGCATTCCAAATGCTCCAGCGAGCCTTGTGCACCGCACCAGTACTATCCCTCCCCGAAGGGATAGAAGACTTCATTGTCTATTGCGATGCATCAAATCAAGGACTCAGATATGCTCTGATGCAGCGAGGTAACGTCATTGCCTATGCCTCAAGACAACTGAAGACACATGAGGTTAAATACACCACCTACGATCTTGAACTAGGAGCAGTTGTGTTTGCTCTGAAGATCTGGAGACACTACCTGTATGGTGCAAAAAGCAAGATCTTTACATACCACACTAGTCTTCAACACATTTTCGACCAGAAGGAGCTCAATATGAGACAACGACGGTGGGTCGAGCTACTTAGTGATTACGAGTGCAAAATTCGTTATCATCCAGGTAAAGCCAACGTAGTAGCTGACACCCTAAGTCGGAAGGAATACTCTGGTGGTAGAGTCAAATCTTTGATTTTAACTATCCATTCACACTTGTCCACGCAAATTAAGGAGTCTCAGCTCGACACTTTTAAACCTGAAAATGTGGCAGGTGAATCCCTAAGAGGGATGGATAAGAACTTGGAACTCAAGGGTGGCAAAGCATTATACCTCATGGATCCGATCTGGACACCGAAACAAGGTGGTTTCATAGACTTGGTCAGGACCGAGGCACACAACACTCGTTATTCCGTCCACCGAGGTTCAAATAAGATGTATCTAGATCTTAAAAGGTTATACTGGTGGCCTAACATGAAAGCAGAAATTGCTACCTTCCTGAGTAAATCCCTTACTTGCGCCAAGGTCAAGGTCGAATACCAGAAACCCTCCGATCTACTACAACAACCGGAGATACCGGAATGGAAGTGGGAGCGGATTACTATGGATTTCATAAACAAGTTGCCCAAGACAATGGGTGGACTTGATACCATATGGGTCATCGTCGAAAGATTGAGCAAATCTGCACACTTCCTGCCGATTAAAGAAACAGAAAATATGGAGAAACTTACAAGAACTTACATTAAGGAGATTGTACGACTGCACGGTGTTCCCTTATCCATTATCTCGGATAGAGATAGTAGATTCACTTCGTGGTTCTGGCAGTCGCTACAAAGTTCCTTAGGAACTAGGCTGGACATGAGTACAACCTACCATCCACAAATAGATGGACGAAGTGAGAGAGCTATCCAAACCTTGGAAGATATGTTGTGAGCCTGTGTGATCGACTTTGGAAAAGCATGGGATTCTCATTTACCTATTGTCGAATTTTCCTACAACAACAGTTATCATACGAGCATAAAGGCTGCTCCATTCAAGGCCCTCTATGGCTGAAAGTGCAGATCCCCTCTGTGCTGGGCTTAGGTGGGTGATACCCATTTAGCTAAGGGACGAGTTCTCGAAAGCACTCTCACAGGTCCAAAGATCATACGGGAAACGATGGACAAGATCGTTCAGATCCGTTAACGATTCAAAGCCTCCAGAGACCGACTGAAAAGCTACGCTGACAAACGTAGGAAACCATTGGAATTCCAGGTGGGTGACCATGTTCTATTGAAGGTCTCACCCTGGAAGGGCTTGATACGCTTTCGAAAGCATGCAAAGCTAAATCCAAGGTACATTGGGCCTTTCGAGATTCTCGCAAGAATCGACCATGTAGCTTACAAACTTAACTTACCGCGCGAACTCAGTAACGTACATTCTACCTTCCACGTATCGAACTTGAAAAAGTGTCTGTCCGACGAGACTCTTGTAATCCCACTCGATGAGATAGAGATCAACGAGACCCTCAACTTCGTGGAAGAACCAGTAGAGATCATGGACCGAGAGGTCAAGAAAATGAAACAAAGCAGTATCTCAATAGTGAAGGTTCACTGGAACGCCAAGCGGGGACCTGAATTCACTTGGGAGCGAGAGGATCAGATGAAACTGAAATATCCTCATCTTTTCACCTAGTTATTTGTAAACACTTTATTTGCTTAGACTTTAATTTGGGGACAAAATTCCCTTTAACTGGGGGCTGATGTGACAACTCAAAATTTTCATTCGGTCAAACCCTAAAAGTCAATCACTTCATATTATAAATCAATTTCAGTTCTATTTGTTTTTAACAAATTTAAAGTTCATTTGACTATTATAATAATTATTCTTTAAATGAACGGGTGAAAGAATGTGCCGTCTCGGGTCTTGAAATTGCTAAACCACGGATACCACATAACTTAGAAGTTGTAGCATCCCCCTCCGGCACGTATCACAATATTTTCCGCTTTGGGCCACTCGGCACGAGGACTTCCCAGGCGGTAAACCATCCTGGTACTACTCCCGCCCGGGCACGGTTAACTGAAGAGTTCTTATGGGATATGTTGCCTTCACGGCATTAAAATGCGTTGTGATAGGGAAGGTTTCCACACCCCTTATAAGGAATGCTTAGTTCTCCTTCCCAGCCGATGTGGGATCAGACCTAAGCCACTTTCACCCCCCATTATAGGGTTCGATGTCCCCATCGAACACATCGACCCGTGCACTGGCTCTGATACCATTTGTAGCATCCCCCTCCGGTACGTATCACAATATTGTCCGCTTTGGGCCACTCGGCATGCGGACTTCCCAGGAGGTCACCCATCTTGGTACTACTCCCGCCCGAGCACGCTTAACTGCAAAGTTGTTATGGGATCTGCTGCCCTCATGGCTTTAAAATGCGTTGTGATAGGGAAGGAATCCACACCCCTTATATGGAATGCTTAGTTATCCTTCACAGCTGATGTGGGAACAGATCTAACCCACTTTCGAATTGTAACGCCTGTAGATCCGGGCTATTCATTTTTTGAGACAATAAGTGTCGAAAACGACTTTCCGGCAAAAGATTATTTATAATAAGTAGACTTAACCAAGTTGGAGTATATGTTACAAGGTTTATGTACATATAAAGAGCGCCGAAATTTGAGTTATAACGAAGAATTTATGACCCGTCGAAGTTTAGCGACGAAACCGGCACGACACCGCGAAGTCGTAAATAGTGAATTTGTGATAGATCGAATTTTAGCCTTAGTAATCTAAATGAAAGTCGTAGAATACGTTAACCTGAGAACGTCCATAAAAAGAACGCCCAAATCTGACTTCTTATGAGGAAGTTATGATTTTTCGTAGTTTCGGCTTAGCGGTGTACAACCTAAAGTTCGAGTATTAGATCGAGCAGTTTTTAGCCGACACAACCTAAGCAAGAATCGAAGATTTTTTTATTATTAGTGTAACAATAAAAAGACAGACAAAAATGGATATCGGATGAAGAAGTTATGAGAACACAAGCGGTTTGAAAATCAACACAATGTTGGTGAGTTCATAAGCGGTTTTTGTTTTACGAAAATGTTCGAGTTTCCTTTCTGTTTCTGAAATGTTACGCACACCAAGAAAATCCCATATTTTCTTAAAAAGGTTGGTTATTGTTTCTCAACATGTAAAGTAAAGTTGTACACTGAAAACATGTTTACCCTTGTGAAAATGTACAGTTAGGTTATTCGGTCGGATATATCGTTCTGGTTAGGTACCCAAGTATTCCCAGTAAAGTCCCATACTTTACTGATTGTGTTTTACCAATTGTGAAAGATGTAAAGTTATCCGGTTTGTTACCCTTTTCTGGTTATGTAAACGTTCCCCAGGAAAGTCCCATACTTTCCTTACTGTTGGTTATCAATGAAAAAGATGTATTACGTTATTCATTATTATTATAGAGTAAATCTTTGTTATCCTAATTGCGAGTTCCATAACCATACAATAGAATAAATGTGGCAATAAGTGGTCCACATCACCTTATGACCCTCGTCACCCTTGAACCTTTCGGTTCGACTGTAGCTAGCAGCCAGGTGTGGGGTAGTCAGCCCCGTATAAATCTATACACTCAAGTCACGCTCTTTAAATCCCAGAGATTCTGGTTACGGGTGTAGTCCTCCACTCGCGTATCTCTGTGGAGTGTTCGCCGAGGACATGTCTCCTATCATACAGGATTAACAAATTTACTAGTAATAATATGATAGTCCTCCATTCGTGTATTTTCGTGGAGTCTTACCGAGGAAAAAACAATGTACAGATATTATGTTCAAATGTTCTAATGTCATGCTTTTAACTGATAAAATGTGGAAAGGCATTTGTGAAATATATGAAAAACATAACAGTTTAAAACCTATTTCACAAATATATGTTTACGTGCTCTGCATGTTCAAACAGTTATCAATGGTAGTAACCAGTGATAAAAGCATATAAAATGTGAAACACACATTTGAAAACAAGTTTGAGTACAAGAAACCTCTTGCACTTTGCTTGTGTTTCCCCCTTAAAAGCAGTGAAAAAGAGTAGGGGTATGAACTCATCGCTTGATGTAGGGTTCGAGTGTCGACGGATGCCCTGAAAGTCTATGGCCGCTATTATTCATGTGACGACACATAAATGATTTAGAATTAAGGTGTTTCATGACTAAACATGATGGGAAAACACCCTTAGGGCTTGGAATTACTAAGAATAAGTACCCTAGGATCCAGGCTTAAGGATTTATGCTAGTTAGGTCCAAATGTGGGCATTAAAGTGAGTGTATGGCCTTGAAAATGAGTGTGCGGCTGGGGTGTGCGGCCAGGAGTGTGTGTGAGGCAGCACACAAGAGTGTGCGGCCATACAGAGGGTGTGTGCGGCCATACACAGGGGTGTGCGACCGTACACACCTCATTTGAGTCCATTTGATGACTTTTGAAGTGTTTGCTCTTCACACTTAGGAGGTTTGAAGGTATGCTGCCCCATATGAAGGTGTACGGCCGTACACCTTCAAGGGATGATGAACATGATGAATATAATAAGTTTTAATCTTGGGATTCAAGTGTTTACCACTATACTTTGCTTGAAGATGGAGTAGATCACAATTTGGAAGCTTTCCAAGTGTTCTTGGTTGATAATTTTAGAGAGAGAAAGTAGAGAGAGGGAAGGAAAACGTCCAAATGAATGAATGAAGGGGTATCCATCCATATAAGGGTTTGAGTGTGAGGTTGAGTGTGTGTGCGGTTGGGTGTGCAGCCACACAAACAAGTGTGTGGCCGCACACACCTTATTTGGTGTGTTTGGTCCGATTTTGTGATACTTAATCACTTTCCAACCCTTCCTAGAGCATATATCCAGGTTATACACGGTCTCCAACCTGGAATTCCAAAGGTTTTCGACGGTTATCAGCATAACTCTTTTGGCGATCTCGTGAAGCTTTCAATCATTCTCGGATCTGGATGATTTTCTCGGTGGTTTCACGAATGATTTCAGGACCAGTGAGAGCACTGTCGGGAAATCGACTCTTCGCCAGCTACGTGTCCCCTACCTCGGCCCAGCACAGAGGGGATCTGCACTTACGACCGTAGAGGGCCTCGAATGGAGCAGCCTTGATGCTGGTGTGATAACTGTTGTTGTACGAGAACTTGATCAAAGGCAAATGTGTGTCCCACGACTTGCCGAAATCGATGACACAAGCCCTCAACATGTCTTCCAGGGTTTGGATAGTTCTCTCACGCTGTCCATCGGTCTGAGGGTGATAAGTCGTGCTCATGTCAAGCTTAGTTCCAAGATACTTCTGAAGAGACTGCCAAAATCTGGAGGTAAACCTGTTGTCTAGGTCAGAGATAATGGACGTAGGTACACCGTGCATTCGAACTACCTCTTTGATTTAGATCCGTGCAAGTCTCTCCATCTTAAACGATTCTTTAATTGAGATGAAGTGAGCAGATTTGGTCAAACGATCGACAATTACCCAAATGGTATCGTACGCACTAGGACATTTAGGTAACTTGGTGATGAAGTCCATGGTAATCATCTCCCATTTCCATTCAGGTATCTCGGGTTGCTGGAGCACACCCGAGGGTTTCTGGTACTCAGTTTTCACCTTGCCGCAAGTTAGACAGTTGCCCACAAACGTAGCGATCTCGGATTTCATGTTCGGCCACCAGTATTGTTTCTTGAGGTCTAGGTACATCTTGTCCGAACCTAGGTGAACGGAGTATCTTGTCTTGTGTGCTTCTTCCATGAAAATCTCCCTGACTCATTCGGACTTTGGAATCCAAATTCGATTCATGAAACAGTAGACTCTGTCACCTCTAATCTCAAGTTTCTTATCCATTACCCTTAAGGCTTCACTTGATTTGTTCTCGGGTTTAAGGGCTTCTATCTGGACGTCTCGAACTTGCATGGACAAATGGGAATGGATAGTCATCGTCAGGGTCTTCACTTTTCAACTTGAACTCTCTTTTCGGCTAAGAGCATCTGCTACCACATTGGCCTTGCCGGGATGGTAACAGATTTCACACTCATAATCACTGAGTAGTTCTACCCATCGCCGTTGTCTCATGTTTAGGTCTTTCTGATTGAGGATGTGTTGTAGGCTTTTATGGTCAGTGAAGATCGTACACTTGGTTCCGTAGAGATAGTGTCTCCAAATCTTCAGTGCAAAGACTACGGCTCCTAATGTAACACCCAAAGTTTTAAAGGCCAGGAAGGGAAAGAAAAGCCCTAATTTTAAGGGTCGACTCGGCGAGTCCAAGGAGGGACTCGGCGAGTCCGAGCGGGATCTGGGTCAAGGTGTAAGTGACCAACTCGGCGAGTCGGCCAAGTGGACTCGGTGAGTCTGGTCTGTGCGTGGAAAACCCTAAATCCGGGACTTTGGGCACTATTTAAGCTCCTTATTCTCTCCATTAGGGTTCCTTAGAGCCCTCCTTGTTCAGAAAACGAAGCCTAAGCCTCCATTGTTGTGCATTCAAGCTTCCAAGCCATTTTTGGGGTGATTTGAAGGAAGAAGGAGGAAGGGAATTAGTGAAGCTTCAAGGATTTGTGTCAGATCTGGAGTTTGTGGAACCTTTCTAAAGTATTGAAGGTATTAAGTCATTTCCTTCCCTTATATCTAATTTCGGTTGTGAGTCTTGGGCTTTTTAAGCCATGATTAGCCACCCCTTGGCCTTAAACCCTAGTTTATGGCATATTTTGCCTAGATCTCATTCTCTACACGTAAAGTTTGCAACTTTACATGTGGAATAGGCTTGGGAAGGGTAGATCTACAGCTTGGAGTCCATGCATGACTCAAAAGTCCTCTACATGTAAGGAGAACCGAAGGGACTCGGCGAGTCCTATGGGTGGACTCGGCGAGTAGCATGAAGTTGTGGAGACCGACGAGTGGGAAGAACAACTTGCCGAGTCGTATGAAGATTGCCTTATACTCGGCGAGTCTGTTCTTGGACTCAGCGAGTCAGGTCGCGAAACCCCAAACCCTTCGAGTTGAGACTCGAATCAGTGAGTCGGGTGAAGACTCAGTGAGTTGGACAGGTCTGGACTCAAAAATCGGTAGACTCGGCAAGTCATGGACTGACTCGGCGAGTCGAGTCGCGAATGGAAGGAATCTGAACATTATGAACTCGACGAGTCAGTAGGGTGAATCGGCGAGTAGGGTTGACCTGGACGGTTGATTTTGACAAGGGCTTTGACCTTGGACCAGGGTGGACTTGGTTGTCTTTCGGGGGTCAGTTAGACTCAGTGTTGCATTGATATTGGTAGTTCGGGGAGCAAGGGGAGCAGGCGTTCCGTGAGTTGTCGGGCAGCAACTATTGAGATCATCAGGAAGTTCAGCTAGTGCAGGTGAGTTTCCCTTTGTGTGAATGGGTCTAAGGCCAAAATGCCGGCCCATGTAGTTATGAGTAGAAGACCCGGGGGTTAGCCCTAGGCACAGTATGCTAGTATTATTTTCAGGACGAGGTCCAGTAATAGCGGGCAGGTGCCCAAGGAATTGTTTATATGATAGTTTATACTTGTTTTCTGTGTGATACATGTATGTTCCTGGTAGGGAGGTGAGTGTGGGCGAGCTCCCGTATCTCACCAATAGCAGAGTGTGGATGGGGTTCCATATCTCATTAGAAGCAGAATAGGGGCGAGGCCCAAACTAGTACAGGAGTGAGAGTGGGCTAGGCCCGTACCTCACTACCATTAGGAGCGTGGACGGGGTCCCATGACTCATCGGTAGCAGGACATGGGCGAGGCCCAGGATAGGTGAGGCCTTAGGACAGAACCAGTTGTATGTGTTAGTTATGTGTTGTGAAATGTTTATGTGTTATTATTGTTGGCGGGCGAGGCCCTGTGACAGGCAAGGCCTAAGTAAAACATATATGTATCTGAGCGTGGCTTGAAGCCAGGCGGGGCCTGGAGCGGCGGGGCCGTTGTAGCGGGCGAGGCCCAAGATAGTGGGCGTGGCCCTGTATGTGCAGTATGTGGTTATGAATTGTATGTGGTAGGGTGGGGAACTCACTAAGCTTCGTGCTTATAGTTTTCAGTTTTGGTTTCAGGTACTTCCGGTAGCGGAGGGAAGAGCTCGGGGTGATCGCATGGCACACACCATAGATTAGACATCCTGGGAATGTTTACTCTGATAATCAACATGTGTTTTGAAAACTTATACTCATATAACGTTTTGGAATGATGACTTTACTTTAAGTAATGATTTATTAAAAGAAATTTTGGTCTTAAATTTTGGGTCGTTACACCTAACTCCAAGTCGTGCGTGGTATAGTTGTCCTCATGTGCTTTCATCTGTTTTGAGGCATAAGCAATCACTTTTCCTCTTTGCATAAGCACGCAGCCTAAGCCCTGATTAGACGCATCACAATAGACAACGAAGTCTTCTGTCCCTTCGGGTAGGGACAGAACAGGTGCACTACACAAGGCTTGCTTTAACATTTGGAACGCTGATTCTTGCTTTTGGCTCCAACAAAAGGGTACACCTTTCTGCGTTAGAGTGGTTAGGGGTTTGGCGATTGTGGAAAAAGCCGGCGAGACCCAAGAATTGACGGATTTCTGTGGGTGTCTTTGGTGCTGACCAATTCTCTATCGCTTTAATCTTGGAAGGATCCACATGAATACCCTCCTCGCTTACTACGTGACCGAGGAAAGTTACCTTCCGGATCCAAAATTCACACTTGGAAAATTTCGCGTACAGCTTCTCGGATCTAAGGGTTTCCAACACTAACCTCAAGTGTTGTTTATGGTCTTCTTCGCTCCTAGAGTAGACGAGGATGTTGTCAATGAACACGATGACGAACTTGTCTAAGAAGGAACGACACGCCCGGTTCATCAGGCCCATGAACACAACCGGTGCATTGGTTAGACCGAAGGGCATCACTACGAACTCATAGTGTCCATATCAAGTCTTGAAAGCTATTTTGGAAACATCACTCTCCTGAACTCGTAGCTGATGGTACCCTGACTGAAGGTCTATCTTTGCGAACTAGCTCACTCCCTGAAGTTGATCGAAGAGGTAATCTATTCTTGGAAGAGGATATCGGTTCTTAACGGTCAACTTGTTCAACTCACGGTAGTCGATACACATCCGGAAGGATCCATCTTGCTTCTTTACAAATAAAATCGGAGCTCCCCAGGGTGAGGAACTCGGTCTGATGAACCCTTTTCTGAGTAACTCATCGAGTTGGCTGATAATTCTTACATTTCTGCTGGAGCTAAGCGATACGGAGACTTTGCTACGGGGGTAGCCCCAGGAATTAGGTCAATGCGAAATTCGACCTGACATTCGGGAGGAATTCCTGGAAGCTCTTCTGGAAAGACATCAGGAAAGTTACAGACTTCGGGGATGCTCGCAAGGTCTTTAATTTCCTTTTTCTCATTGATTACATGTGCTAGGAATGCTTGACATTTCTTTCGCAAGAGTTTCTGGGCATTGATGCAGGAAATGATGCGAAGCTTAGAGTTGAGTTTATCACCGTAGATTATGAGAGTCTGGCCCGGAGAAAGGTTGAGACGGATGGATTTTTCGTAACAAAGGATATCAGCATGATTGGGACTCAACCAATCCATGCCAATGATAACATCAAAGCTCTTAATGGAGACTGGCATAAGGTCGATGGGAAATGAATGATCGTTCAAGGTAAGGGTACAACCTATGAATATGTCATTAGCGTTTTCTTTGTCAACGTTAGCGATCTCAACAGTAAACGTTTCAGTTAAAGGGTGAGGATTATGTTTTAGGTTATGTTTGAACGAATGACTAACAAAGCTTCTTTCAGCACCCGACTCGAAAAGAATACTAGCATATGAGTTATCGAGAAGGAACGTACCCGAGACTACAGTGGGATCGGCGACTGCTTCTTCCCGTCCTATGACTAGGATTCTCCCAGTATTATCAGTTGTTGATTTCTTGAGGCAGTTCCTTTTAAAGTGCCCAACCTCTCCATAGTTATAGCAGGCTTGACCAACACCTGCTCCAAAATATTGATTGGCTGACTAGACTGGAGCTTTGCAGGATCGGACTGTGTGCCCCTTCTTGCCACAATTGGTACATGACAGTTCACGGCAGGGGCCCAGGTTGTGGTGGTATTTTCACTTGTCACATAGGGGAAGGTTACCAGCATATTTTCTAATAGATGTTTGAGCGGTAGATCCCACAACAGAAGCAGCAGCAATGGGGACAGTAGCAGCATGGACTGCTACAGTCTGTTGTTTCTTTGAGGATCCTTGAGAAGATTGTCCCTTCTTCTTCTTCCAAAACTTCCTTTTCTCACCACTATTCTTGGTCTGCTCAGGAGTGGTGGTGGCTTCTTCGACATCATCACTATGATCAATTAGGGTTTGGGCTAAGCTCTTGGCATTATCATAGGTATCCAGGCGTGCAGCTAAAAAGTTTCCCTTAGTTGGCTGGGTCAACTCCAGACGAACTTCTCTATCTTCTTACTCTCCGGGGTAACTAATCCCAGACAAAGTAGTGCCAGGTCATCAAATCTTGAAGTGTATGCGACAATATCGGAACCCTTCATCTTTAGGTTCCAGAGCTCGTGCTCTAACTTCTGCATTTCGCCCCTAGGGCAGTACTCAGCTAACAAGAGTTCTTTCATGGCTTCCCAACCCATGGCATTGGCTACAGGTAGGGTCAACGATTTGACTCGGCCATTCCACCAAATCAGAGCTTTATCAATGAAGGTACAGGCTGCGAATTTTACTTTATCAGATTCCGAACAAGCACAGATTTCCAAGATGGATTCGATTTTCTCGAACCATCGGGAAAGGGAAATGACACCTCCAGTGCCATTGAAAGATGTAGGTTTTGCGTTCATGAAATCTTTATAGGAACCCTCTTTTCGGCATCCCTGGCTATTTTCTTGGTTTTGGGGTTGGGGACCACCTTCTGAACCATCGGGGTTCATTTGAGACATGGCGGCTGCTACTGCGGCAGTAACAGCTGCCTGGAACATCACAGGGTCAAATTCAGGAGGAGGTGGTGGCGGAGGAGGATTGTTGGTCTTGGAGCTGGGTCTCTTTCTTTGAGGCAACTTGATCTAATAAGATCAAGAAAAGAGAGGATGGTAAGTCCTCTTAATCGAATCGATAGATATGACAAATATATATATCCCGAATAAGCGATAAAGCAGGAAAGAGCTATCAAAGCAGGTAAACTATCGTTAACGGAATGATCAAGGATCTATACGTGAATGAGGATTTCTACAAAGGATTGGCTCGAGAAATACTCCCATAGTATTTCATGATTCGCGACGACACTGGCCTGATGTTTGTGATATTAGGGTAATTTTTAGGCATGCCGCATACCACAGTCACTCCCAAACACATGTTGGTCGTGTCTCGAATGAATATAGTTGGCCAAGCTATATTGATCCTAGACACGACTACATAATTGTCCAGGTTTAACCACAGTATGCAACACCCATTTACTTATGTTTTATTCTACATCTATTTACGGATCTCGACGGTTCGGTATACTTGTATACTTTTGAAAATACTTATAGTTTGATGATACTTTTAATTCAGAGCACTTAGGCCCTTTAGTGCTTATAGTTTTATATCATGTAAGGTTTGGTATACTCTATTCACTATAAACAAGGGCTCTGATACCAATCTGTCACACCCCGAAAACCGAAGGCGGAAACATTTACGGGGTTGACTCCATGTTGAGTATCAAATCCAATGCACATATTAAGTAAAGTAGAACAACCATACATTACATATTGAAAAGTTTTGCAGTTGTTACAATAGTAAAGTTATACCATTGTGATACATAGTATATAATAACAAAATGAACTGATCTTCTGCGCAATCCAACCTGGAACAAAAATGATCTTCGGATACTTGTTCTAATGCTGACCTGAGAACACAAGCGGTTTGAAAATCAGCACAATGCTGGTGAGTTCATAAGCGGTTTTTGTGTTATGAAAATGTTCGAGTTTCCTTTCTGTTTCTGAAATGTTACACACACCAAGAAAATCCCATATTTTCTTAAAAAGGTTGGTTATTGTTTCTCAACATGTAAAGTAAAGTTGTACACTGAAAACATGTTTACCCTTGTGAAAATGTACAGTTAGGTTATTCGGTCGGATATATCGTTCTGGTTAGGTACCCAAGTATTCCCAGTAAAGTCCCATACTTTACTGATTGTGTTTTACCAATTGTGAAAGATGTAAAGTTATCCGGTTTGTTACCCTTTTTTGGTTATGTAAACGTTCCCCAGGAAAGTCCCATACTTTCCTTACTGTTGGTTATCAATGTGAAAGATGTATTACATTATTCATTATTAGTATAGAGTAAATCTTTGTTATCCTAATTGCGAGTTCCATAACCATACAATAGACTAAATGTGGCAATAAGTAGTCCACATCACCTTATGACTCTCGTCACCATTGAACCTTTCGGTTCGGCTGTAGCTAGCAGCCAGGTGTGGGGTAGTCAGCCCCGTATAGATCTATACACTCAAGTCACGCTCTCTAAATCCCAGAGATTCTGGTTACGGGTGTAGTCCTCCACTCACGTATCTCTGTAGAGTGTTCGCCGAGGACGTGTCTCCAATCATATAGGATTAACAAATGTACTAGTAATAATATGATAGTCCTCTACTCGCGTATTTTCGTGGAGTGTTACCGAGGATAAAACACTGTACAGGTATTATGTTCAAATGTTCTAATGTCATGCTTTTAACTGATAAAATGTGGAAAGGCATTTGTGAAATATATGAAAAACATAACAATTTAAAACCCATTTCACAAATATATGTTTACGTGATCTGCATGTTCAAATAGTTATCAGTGGTAGTAACCAGTGTTAAAAGCATATAAAATGTGAAACACACATTTGAAAACAAGTTTGAGTACAAGACACCTCTTGCACTTTGCTTGTGTTTCCCCCATAAAAACAGTTAAAAACAGTGAAAAAGAGTAGGGGTATGAACTCACCGCTTGATGTAGGGTTCGAGTGTCGACGGATGCCCTGAACGTCTATGGCCCCTATTATTCATGTGACGACACATAAATGAGTTAGAATTAAGGTGTTTCATGACTAAACACGATGGGAAAACACCCTTAGGGCTTGGAATTACGAAGAATAAGTACCCTAGGATCCAGGCTTAAGGATTTATGCAAGTTAGGTCCAAATGTGGGCATTAAAGTGAGTGTATGGCCTTGAAAATGAGTGTGCGGCTGGGGTGTGTGGCCAGGAGTGTGTGTGAGGCAGCACACAAGAGTGTGCGGCCATACAGAGGGTGTGTGCGGCCATACACAGGGGTGTACGGCCGTACACACCTCATTTGAGTCTATTTGATGACTTTTGAAGTGTTTGCTCTTCATACTTAGGTGGTTTGAAGGTATGCTACCCCATATGAAGGTGTGCGGCCGTACACCTTCAAGGGATGATGAACATGAAGAATATGATAAGTTTTAATCTTGGGATTCAAGTGTTTACCACTATACTTAGCTTGATGTTGGAGTAGATCACAATTTGGAAGCTTTCCAAGTGTTCTTGGTTGATAATTTTAGAGAGAGAAAGTAGCGAGAGGGAAGAGAAACATACAAATGAATGAATGAAGGGGTATCCATCCATATAAGGGTTTGAGTGTGAGGTTGAGTGTGTGTGCGGTTGGGTGTGTGGCCGCACACACCTTATTTGGTGTGTTTGGTCCAATTTTGTGATACTTAAGCACTTTCCAACCCTTCCTAGAGCTTATATCCAGGTTATACTGATTCTAGAGCACTCAAATGGAACCACAAGACGTAACAAAAGATAATGAACTCGATTTTTAGTGCTGAACACATATCAATTACATGGCTAGATGTTTCGGGTTGTCACAAGTTCGTATGAACGAGTTATAAATTATAATAGCATATTTTCCTATTAAAATAAAGTATAAATCATATATACGTACACACACACACACACACATATATATATACATACATATATATATATATATATATATATATATATATATATATATCATTAGAAAGGTATCGACGATGTGGTCATTATAAGACTAATGTTGAGTTCTTTCGAAATTAGTTTGGTACAAATATCATTAAATCCATTTAAAATAGTATTAAAGAGGGTGTTTAGTTGTTTATATAACTAAAAGGTCATTAAGTAATTATGGAGGGTAGTTTTTGAAAATTCAATTAGTATAAATAAGAGCCTTGGGCTATAATATTTCTTGCACCATTCTCTTCACTCAAGAGTCTTTCTCTCCTTATCCCCCAAGCATTTTGGTCCCTCGTGATTCGACTTCTCTTTCTATAGTTTTTAGTATAGTAAGGTGAGTGCTGAAGCACTGCACGAATCTTTCTTAGAAAGATTCAGCAACGAAGATCTGCCCCTGCAGAACCCGACTCCTAGCTAAAATCCCCTTGTAGGTAAGTTATGCTTACCCTATTTTGATATAGCTGATATTTAAAATTAATATTGTTATTACGAACTTATAATAAATATTTGAGCTATTATTATGACTTATATAAGTGTCGTTATAATATTTTTTTTAACTACTCGCGGTATGGGGAATCTGGTTTAAAGTGTCGCAAACGGTTGTTGGATTTTAGAAGTGCTATACGCCAAAATTTTCCTGCCCTCCAGTGTTTTATGTCTGCCCCCTGTCTGTACATAGTGGTTGGAAAGTATTGTTTAAACGCTTATATAATAATAATAATAAGACTAATAATTAGTCACGGTAAATATTAAACTAAGATCCAGTGGTAATAATACTAGGTTTCTTCGAAGGAAATTATTTTAAGGTAAACGAAGCACTGTCCGAGTACAAAGTCACCACCTTCTCAAGTTACTGCATAGCTAATTTCATCTTACACATGGATATGAAGTATTTTATATAAATTACGTGCTATTTGTGCATACAATCTAAATACTTGCTGTCTATGCTGGATGAACAATTTTCTACATGTTTTAAATGATTTAAATTGTATATGTATTTTATATCTATGATAATGTTGGGGTAAAACTTGGGTAGATGTAATAGATGTAATATGAGTTTGATGATGAGTTGAGAGGTGTTATAGACCACGACGTGAGGGTGAGAGGTGGCCGATGTGATATGCCTTTTCCCAAATGATGGTCGTGTCATTCATCAGAGTATGGATGAGAACCACAAACTATTCTACACAGTCCAGTGGAAGACTAGCAGGCTCGCAACCTGCAGGTTTATGACCGATGTGTTCACCCGGTGTACTCTAAACCTTGGCGACCATGCAGACTTGGTGCCTAAACCTTGGCGATCATGTAGACTTGATGCCTAAACCCTGGCGACTATGTAGACTTAGTGCCCGTTGTGTAAACCTTGGCAATCATGAAGAGTTGATGCCTAACCCCTGGTGACTATGCAGACTTAGTTCCTGTTTTGTAACCCGTGGCAACGATGGACTTCGTGTCGATTCCTTAGGATGATCCTTAGGAATAAATGAACGAGGAATAGCTGATTCTTAGGGTAGATCCTTAAGAATAAAGAAGATAATGGGGATAGGTAATTGGATTGATTGCTTAATTGTTTAAACATAATAATTATATTATTGTGGGTTGAAAAGCCTCTGTACTCACCAGGTTTCCCAACCTGACCCACTCAGTTTATTTATATCACATGTGTTATTATGAAGTCACATTACACTGAGAGATTAAGGAGATATAAATCACTAGTGATAATGAATGTACGTTATGTTTTTTCTTATGTTTTTGCATTGACGATGACATCCCAAATGTTTTAAAATGAATAAAAATACTTTTCTTCTGAAATGCTTTGATAACGTATTCATCATGTTTTACTAGGAACAAATTCCGCAACATTCTTATTAAAAGAGGCACTCTGATTTTCATAAAGAATAAACAAAATCGGTCTTTTCTGGCCGTGAAAATGGGGATGTCACAGTTGGTATCAGAGCATTAGTTTAAGCGAACTAGGAATATGGATTTATTTCTAGACTTAAAATTAGAATGTTAAGCGATGATTGTGAGGTGTGAGCACTATATTATTTTAGGGATTGTGCCTAAAATGCTTTTATTTGTTAAATTCTTTGTGCATGATATGTTGATATTTGTTCGGATCTATGGTCTATTGCCGACCGGATCTGGAAACCTTATGTGTTTAGGATTCTAAGCGTTTAACTACGATATTAGAACTAGCATATAAACGTTTCGAAGTGATAAGGACGATTTAAACATAAATCCTAAATAAAGATCTATATTCACCTTATTCGGTATATAGATCAACATGGAAAGGACCCGTAGCAGAAACGTGAATGCAAATGGGAACCGAAACCAACCCCCAGTGATTGAGCAAATACCGGTTGTGGTAGCTGCTGCTGAGCCAATAACAATGGCCAGAGTGCAAGCGATGATCCAGGCGATGTTGGATCATCAAATAGAGGAAACCAGACGTTTGCTCCAGCAAAATCGAGAGGAAGCGACCATACAGATCGAACAGCCCAAGTTTAAGGAAAGGCAGACTGAGGAGGGAAACTGCAATGGGACTATTGTCCAAGGCAACCCACGGATAGTTAGGAAAAACCACCAGGATGGAGGAAATGACAGACGTGGATGCGAATACAAGGATTTCATGGCATCCAAACCACCAAGTCTATCCAGAAGCCCGATGCCGGTGGAAGTCATGAATTGGATCTTCGAGATGGAGACAATGTTTGAGAGTTGTGAGTGTAGCAACATGCAAAAGACCGCTCTCATGGTTCCTCTGTTGAAATCTGGAGTACTAAGCTAGTGGAAGCTACTAGCCGATTCGATGCGCAAAGGAGAAGCGAGCAAGATGTCATGGGAAGATTTGCTGGTGCAGTTAAAGATGCAGTACTGCTATGAGCAGGATCTTCTGGAGATCAACAATGAGTTCCAGAATCTAAAGAAGGGAAGGATGAGTGTCATCGAGTATGCTACAAGTTTTATGGAGAAAATGAAGCTTGTTCCTTACCTAGTTCCAATTGAGCTCTCCAAGGTCAACAAGTTTGCCCATGGATTACCAGCAAACTTTGGACCAATGGTCAAGCAAGCAACCACTTTGAAAGGAGCCATCTGGGGTGCCAGGAATGTTGAAACCCTGATTAGGGAAAAGGGACTGGAGAGAGCGGAAGTTGGCGAGAAAAGGAAGCATGAAGGATCTTCAAAATCCAACAAAGAAAGGAAATTCTCAAAGACTGAAGGAGGAGGAGGAGGTGAAACCAAGTGGTGCGAGAAGTGTAAAAAGAAGCACTTTGGGAAATGTAGCAAGGAGGTGACTTGCTACAAATGTGGAAAGATAGGGCATTACGCCAGCAAGTGTGCGTCCAACAAGAAGGAGTGTTATGGATGTACCAAATAAGGTCATATTTCTAGGGATTGCTCAAAGAAAAACGAGGCAGCAAGGCCTAACACGCCACCAAGGCCAAGGGCATTCCACATGATCCTTAACGAAGCATAAAACAATGCGAGGAACCAATGATGAGGAATTCATACCCGAAGTTCAAGTTATGAGGTAGCCAAAGAGATAGAACCATATGATGTAGCCTATTAGAGGCATAGTCTAGGGTGAACTTGAAAACCTATGTAATAGTTTCAAAGAAATAATACAGCCTTCATTTTGTTATCTGATGTGTTAAACAGTTATGTGATTTTCCTATATGGTGACTTGGGGATTGCGAGACAATACTTGGGACGAGTATGAGTAGGTGTGAAAGGTAGTAGATGCATATACTACCGGAAGCACATGAATCACGCTTGGATCAGGGAAAGTCACAGGGATACCAAGAAGCCAATAATTAAGTACGTTTTATTGAAGCATGTCGTTACATCATTTCGGTAATGAGTAAGAAGATTGTTGTTATTCAGACCCTAGTATTCATATCAAATTGAGTCCGACCACGATGAGTATGTTACGTCGTTCAGAGAACCAAGTTCGATGTAGCATGTAACATAAGCCAGAATATTGAAGTGAGAGATAATCAAAGCGATTAATAGAAGTATCACACTCATTGTTAAAGATGTTAGTAGCTACAAATGCTACATGTTAAAATGTGATTCTATCACATTAGAGCATGAAGGAAGGTATATTCCATTTTGGAATTTGACTCTAAGAGACCTGAGTCTGAGCGTTGCAACATATGATGAGTGGTCATTAGAATATGACACATCGATTCATGATAGTAATAAAAGAACTTATCTTAAGTTCGTATCCAGTGAGGATCGAGATTGTGACTTAAAGGTCATAATTTGGAGTCTAACGTGGGATAGGGAGCAAGTGCAAGATCGAGCGCCGCCTGCAGTCAGGAAGTCATAGAGTTAGATACTCGTTCGAAGAAACATCAAAGTTACATTTATAAATTAGGATGAAGAGATAACGTATGGAGTCCTCATGTGATCCCTGTTTCGTGATGATTCCAGGACGTAATCATCCTAAGGGGGAGATAATTGTAACGCCCGTAGATCCAGGCTAGTCAATTTTGAGGCAAAATGTGTCGAAAACGACTTTTCGGCAAAAGATTATTTACAATAAATAGTCTTAACCAAGTATTAGTATATGTTACAAGGTTTCTGTACATATAAAGAGCACCGAAATCTGAGTTATAACGAAGAATTTCTGACCCGTCGAAGTTTAGCGACGAAACCGGCACAACACCGCGAAGTCGTAAATAGTGAATTTATGATAGATCGAATGTTAGCCTTAGTAATCTAAATGAAAGTCATATAATACATTAACCTGAGAACGTCCATAAAAAGAACGCCCAAATCTGACTTCTTATGAGCAAGTTATGATTTTTCGAAGTTTTGGCTAAGCGGTGTACAACCCGAAGTTTGAGTATTAGATGGAGCAGTTTTTAGCCGACACAACCTAAACGAGAATCGAAGATTTTGTTATTATTAGTGTAACGATAAAAAGACAGACGAAAATGGACATCGGATGAAGAAGTTATGAGATTTTAACGGACTAATCTTGTCCCGGCCTATTAAGAATATAACTTTAAAAATAAAGTCAAAATTAGCCAACGGAGTCTAAACAAAAGTTGTAGAGTACATCTCCACCTACGCGTGGATATAAAAAATGTAAAAAAAATAAAGTTCGTATGAACGAGTTACAAATTATAATAGCATATTTACGTATTAAAATAAAATATAAATCAAATATACGTACACATATATATATGCATATGTATATATCATTAGAAAGGTATCGACGATGCGGTCATTATAAGACTAATGTTGAGTTCGTTCGAAATTATTTTAGTATAAATATCATTAAATCTATTTAAAATAGTATTATAGATGGGTGTTTAGTTGTTTATATAACTAAAAGGTCATTAAGTAATTATGGAGGATAGTTTTTGAAAATTCAATTAGTATAAATAAGAGCCTTGGGCTCTTATATTTCTTGCACCATTCTCTTGACTCAAGAGTCTTTCTCTCCTTATCCCCCGAGCATTTGGGTCCCTCGTGAGTCGATTTCTGTTTCTGTAGTTTTTAGTATAGTAAGGTGATCGCTGAAGCGCTGCACGAATCTGTCTTAGAAAGATTCAGCGACGAAGTTCTGCCCCTGCAGAGCACGACTCTTAGCTAAAATCCCCTTGTAAGTAAGTTATGATTACCCTATTTTAATATAGCTTATATTTAAAATTAATATTGTTATTATGAACTTTAATAAATATTTGAGCTATTATTATGACTTATATAAGTGTCGTTATAATATCTTTTTAACTACTTGCAGTACGGCGAATCTGGTTTAAAGGGCCGCATAGGGTTGTTGGATTTCAGAAGTGTTATACGACAAAATGGTCCTGCCCTCCGGTGTTTTATGTCTGACCCCTGTCTGTACATAGTGATTGGACTGTATTGTTTAAACACTTATATAATAATAATAAGACTAATAATTAGTCACCGTAAATATTAGACAAAAATCTAGTGGTAATTATACTAGGTTTCGTCGAAGGAAATTAATTTAAAGTAAACGAAGCGTTGTCCGAGTACCGGGTCACCACCTTCTCAGGTGAGTGCATAGTTACTTCCATCTTACACATAGACATGAAGTATTTTTTATAAATTACGTGCTATGTGTGCATATTATCTGAATACTTGTTGTCTATGCTGGACGAACGATTATATACATGTTTTAAATGATTTAAATTTTATATGTATTTTATATCTACCATTATTTTGGGGTAAAACATGGGTAGATGTAATAGATGCAATATGAGTTTGATGATGAGTTGAGAGGTGTTATAGACCACGACGTGAGGGTGAGAGGTGGATGATGTGAGAAGTCTTTTCCCAAACAATGGTCACGTGATTCAGCAGAGTATGGATGATAACCACAGACTATTCTAGACAGTCTAGTGGAACACTAGCAGGCTCGCAACCTGTAGGTGTTGTGAACGATGTGTTCACCCGATACACTCTAAACCTTGGTGACCATGCAGACTTGGTGCCTAAACCTTGGCGATCATGCAGACTTGATGCCTAAACCCTGGTGACTATGTAGACTTTGTCCCCGTGGTTTAAACCTTAGCGATCATGTAGACTTGATGCTTAACCGCTGGTGACTATGCAGACTTAGTTCCTGTTTTGTAAACCATGGCCACGATGGACTTCGTGTCAATTCCTTAGGATGATCCTTAGGAATAAATGAACGAGAAATAGTTGATTCTTAGGGTAGATCCTTAAGAATAAAGAAGATAATGTGAATGGGTAATTGGGTTGATTGCTTATTTATTTAAACATAATAGTTATATTATTGTGGGTTGAAAACCCTATGTACTCACCAGGTTTCCCAACCTAACCCACTCAGTTTATTTATATCACAAGTGTTGTTATGAAGTCACATTACACTGAGAGATTAAGGAGATATAAATCACTAGTGATAATGAATGTAAGTTCTATTTATGCTTATGTTTCTGTATTGACGATGACATCCTAAATTTTTTAAAATGAATAGAAAATATTTTTCTTTGGAAATGCTTTGATAACATATTTATAATGTTTTACTGGGAAGAAATTCCGCAACATTTTTATTAAAAGAGGCACTCTGATTTTCATAAAGCATAAACAAAATTGGTCTTTTATGGCCGTGAAAATGGGGATGTCACAGAAGTTCACGGTCAAACATTAATGTTTGGGTCGTAAACTACCCCCAAAAACCATAAACTCATGATTAAGCATGAGTTTACTCCCCAAAGTGCATCACTTCACATTTTCACCCTAAAGAGTAAACTCCAAACTCTCTCAAATATCATCCAGGTTTTTGTCCGATTTCCTGAAAACGCAGGTGTTTCTCGACTTGATTAGTTGATATAACATAACATCTAGTGATTATACATCCTTTAATCCATCCATTTACATGTTTTGACTAGATTTCCAAAACACCAAGAACACTAAGAACACACACTAGTGTTCTTGGACTTTTAGTTTTTTTCAAGCTTCCACAAAGTAAGTACTTCTATCCTAGAGTCATTTGAAGCTTGCTATACATATTAATATCAAGGAAAAGTCCCTAGAACACCAAGAACAAGGTGTTCACGGTGTCTTAATTTTGTTTATTAGTTGTTTAATGACTAATTATATACGTATATGTGATATTATATGTTAACTAGGATCACCGAGTGTGTTCAAGACTTCACTTGACACATAACAATCCTACATCTTCAGTTCATCCGTACCACTCACTACAGGTGAGTTCATACCCCTAAATTAACCTTTTAAATTTTTTTTCAAATGTTTATAAATACTTTTATGAGGGGGGGGGGGGGGGGGCGGAATACAAGTAGAAAACAGTGTGATATAGAATTAATCACATGTGATTTATGTGTAAATTGTTCTGCCTACCCTAGTTCAAAAGGATAACTTGATGGGACTAACCATTCCAGAACCCACCTGCTAGCAACAGAGGTAATGAACATCTACGGATGCCTACGATTAATACTTATATTAGGAGTACCTTTATGGGGCTAACCATTCCTTAAACCTGCTGTTAGCTATAGAGGAAACTAAACAATCTACGGATGTTCAAGGTTATACATTTCGGCAGTCGCGATGTTGTGTTTATCCTAATGCAAAAGGATAATACTTTTATGGTTATATTTTCCCTATTACTTTTATTTTGTGTTACATTCACATAAACGAGGAGGTAGACTATATATTGTTAATAGTAGTCATAAAAGGGTAAACCATCTTTGTTACAGCAAAACATACACGTCTTGGTAGAAGACTACTTTCAAAACATTCGGGTCTTTGTAGAAGACTTCTCTTATACTGATAGGAAATATGGGATTTTATAGGGTTTTTCATACTTATTTCAATTGTTTCATTCAAAGATATACAAGGCATTCATAACAGCATTCGAAAACAAGACAATGACACTTAAATACTTATGAATTCACCAGCTTTATGCTGATACTCGCTTTCAAAATAACTTGTATTCTCAGGTCACCAATAGATAGGTACAATGGCTAGGTTTTGAGAAGACGGAGCACAGACAAGACTCGTCTTTTATTTTTATTTCATATATTGGTGTCTTATTACTTTTAAAGAACACACATGTATTAAATATTTACTTTTAATGCAATGGGTGATGTTGTTGCTTTTTTACTACTTTGCATTGTTGTCATACTGTACAAGACGTCCTCCACCCCTGAACGTTTCTGCTGTTCTTGGTTTTGGGGTGTGACATATTTACATATGTACCTTTTGAATATGAAAACATGCAACATGCATGTAAACATTAAACATAGTACAAAGGGTTGAGAATCTAGTGAGACATGTCGGTTGGCACCTCTGAGTGTACATCGTAGCTTGTAGTTATAAACAAATTTTCTTGGGGGGAGAGCGTGAGTTTATGTATAAATCTATACGGGGTGACCCCTCATGCCTTAGATGTTCGCCACAGCTAGACTAGACCAGTCTAGGGCAACAAAATCTTGAGCAATACCGGCATTTGGAAAATGCCAAGATGGGCAACCTAGTCATTATCATGCATGGTTATAACGGCTATATAGAGATTCAATACCAAATTTAACATTTCAAAGATTAACCCTTCGATTGTGTCAATGCAAAATGACTTATTTAATGGTACAAGAATCACAACACTGTTATAAATCAGAAAATATTGGATTTTCTGGGGAAAATATTCATATACAATTATCAGTTACTCATAATACATGAAATCTAAAGTAGATTCATATGTGTTACAAATATGAAATTCACACATGCATTTATACTTTAATTTCACATCATTTTCAAACATTTACAGAAAATATCGGATTTTTTGGGTTTTTATGAAAGATACAAACACTATTATTCAACCATACTTATGAATTCACCAATATTATATATGTTGTCCGTTTTCAAAATAACTTGTATTCTAAGGTAATCGTTAAGAAAGAAGATTTTCAAGAATGAATGGATTTAAATTGTTTAACATCACTCATCCTACTTTTAATACGTTGAAGTTATGTAACTTATAACAATGTACTTGATGTAAACAATGTTGGTTGTTATATGTAATGTTGGCAATGTATTTGTTATGTTTCATGTATATTCATTGTGATTATAATTCAATTGTTAGTCACACGAGCCCCCAGTGGCTTCCGCCGTCTAGTTCAGGGGTGTGACAGGTTGGTATAAAAGCAATGTTTATAGTGAAGTAGCATATCTGACCATACATGATATGCAACTATAAACACAAGGGGGACTAAATAACTCTTAACAAAACAAAAATTTCACACTTATGTGCGTATATTATGATAATAGCCTAACAGTATTTTATAAAAGCTTCTGGAGGAAATTGAACTCTATGATTAAACCTGGCCAGTTCTGTAGGCATATTAGGGATAAATATAGCCTGATCAACTATATTTATTCAGAATATGGCCAACATTGTTCGGGAGTAATCATAGCGGGAAATGAATCCAAAAGCCTACCTCACTCTCCAATAACACTATGGTACCCAAACACAAATATTAAATATATTATAGGAATAATCAAAACATGACTAATTCCCGTGCCCTCATGCAGTAACTGTAACGACCGAAATTTCGAAACAATTTAAACTTTTCAAAAACAATCTATTTTAATAACGTTGTTACAAAAAGGTTTTCAATACATTATTTAACAGAGTATTTCTCAGGTCCATTTCATAAAACACCAACGCGAGGAACGGTACGAGCACGCCTTTTCCTTGCCACAGACTCCTGAGAACCTGAAAACATAAAAACCACAACTGTAAGCCCGAAATCTTAGTGAGATACCCCCAAAATACCAACCACATATAGGCCCTTGTGTGACAACTGCCAATTCAGGTCATTCTTGGACTCATGCATCTTTATAATAACCATTCATGCACAACATGCCATGACCTAGTAGTATAAGTTAGGTCAAAAATCTTGCATAAACTAGGATCCAACTAAGGTCTAGGACTAATATACTTGATACTTACAATTCTAGTAAGTTGCTTAGCTACAATAGGAAATGCCAATACTATAATTAGAATAAAGCTTCAAGCTTTGTTATAATTGAAATAGGGTATAAAACTCTAAAAATAAATTAAAACATTCTAATTATACTTCAACATGTTGTTGAATATCAAACAATATTCCAAAAACCCTAAAGAGCCAAAAATCCAAAGTTATAAATTATAAAGCTTAAAAACTTTATAAAATTTGGCTATAAACTTCCTAATATAAAATTTTATTAATCAAATTATGGATTATACCAATGAACTAGAAATATAAATTACAAGTATTAATCATAAATTATTTGTTGAAAACAAGATTTTTAAATAAATCAAATTGCTTAATAAACATTTTATAAAAATGAATGTTTTTATATAAAATATAGGAGGGAAGTTTATAAAGTTTAAAATTTAGGAGAGAAGAGGCCAAAATGCATGCAAAAACCGGCCATCACCTCTCCCCATGCCCTCTCTCTTCCCCAAAACACAATCATTAAGCTTAAACCCTTACTCCACCTCTTCCCTCTTCACTCTCTCACTTCACTCTCTTCACACACTTCACTCTCTTCTTCCCTCTCTCTAAACTCACGAAAATCCTCTCATTTCTCTACAAAATTTCGAGATTGTGAAGCCCTTGAAGTGTTCTTACTTCTCTCAAGGTCAAAACCAAGGTAAACAACAACATCTTCTTCCATAGTTTCATGGTTAAACCTCTTTTTCTTCTTAGTCTTCTCTACTTTTCGGATTCTATGCCTTTTCATGGCTAAAAATCTTTATTCTCCCCTTGTGGTTTGTAGATTCTCACCACAACACAATGCATGTGTTAGAGATGGTGAAAATCCGGGATCAAACCCATGCAAGAAGTGGAAAAGATGCACATATGATCATGTGACATCAAAACCTAATATTTCATGTTCTTCTCCATTTCTTTTGTGTTCATGCATGAACAAAAGCATTTAAACCATTTCTAGTACATCTTGGATGCTCATTCATTCCATGCATGTGTTAGAAATCGGGCCTTACCAAAGACATGCATGATGTTCTTGTTGAAATACCCTAATAATGCACACAAGCAAACATGCAATCTGCCAGATTACTTTATTCGACTTTGAACAGTCATAACTCAGTCATTTCTTAACCAAATCATGATATTCTTTTTGTATTTGTTATTTCCACGAGTTAAATTTTAAACCCAACTGGTCTCACTGTAAAATATTAAATATCCGATTTTTAGCAGATTTTACAAAAAGGTTGCGCATACAGCTCTTTTTCTGTGATCACTATTTTTATCTTGCTTAAACAATGGCCTTAAACCCAACCATAAATCTGAGGAAAAATACCTTAGAAACTTAACATATCTAGTGAATTATGGTTGAAATTTCGTGGCTTAAAACCTCACTGAATGGGCTACACAAATTCATGAACTTCAGCCACATTTACACTTCATGCATTATTGCATGCAACTTTTCTTAAATTGTTTGGAATCATTACCCTCATTTCTCTTCTGAATACATTTTTTTACATTTTTCCTTTTGAAAGCCCTTGCATGCATGAGATAATCTGGAAAATTTCAAGAGCTTTTGTTATTTCTTTGATTTATTAGAATTATTGCTAAAACCAAGGGCATAAATCATATAAAATACTTCCAGAGGTCAATAAATCCTAAATAAATTCATGGATGATCCTTATGGGGAATAATGACCCCTTACCAAATTTCAGCAATTTTTATTACTGTTTCATATGATTTCTAATTTTATTTTATTTAGGACATGATAAATTACAAACCCACTTTATAAGATGTGAAAATTGTATCTAACAATTTTCGCATACCTTGCCTGTGATGGGTGACTCCAGAAAATAATTTCAAGATTTTCCATCATGTTTTACTATTTTTCCCAATTTTTGGTAATTATAATGGACTAAAAATGGGAGAAATAGTTCTGATTATCCAAAATTCATGAAAATTTACCAGGATATAATATTATAGAGTAGGAGGTTACATAAAAATTTTGAATATTTTTCTCTACTGTAAACTATTTTTCTCTTATTTTCTAAAGTTAATTGCACTAAAATACACTTAAATATACATAAATACCCAAAACCAGTTTATACATTATGAAAACCACTTTTGATATTTTTCCCAGGATATTTATACTGTAAATGATGTTACAAAAATTTATGGTGATTTATTTTAACTGTTTAAGATTATTTCTTTAATTAATGACTATTTAAAGGAATAAAGCAAGGAAAAATAGAAATACCCACTGAAAAATATCTTTTATATTTTTCCCAGCCTATTTATGTATAATAACAATTAAATAAAAAGTTTGGGTAACTTTGGAAACTGTTTTCTATTTATTACAATTTTTATTGAAATAAATGCTCAAAAATCATAAAATATAATTAAACAGCTTGGAAATCCATTTTTATAATTTTCCCAGCTTAGTATTGTGTAATAACAGTTAAATAAAAAGTTTGAGAATTTTTATCCATCGAATGCTATTTTCGTGAATTTATGTTGTAATAAGGACTTAAAAATTTGGAAAGTTTATATTCCAAGGTTGTAATTAATCGCCCGATATATAAAATTTCATTACTTCAGAAAAAGTGTAACTAATTGATATAAAATCCAATACTAAAACATAAATTGGCATTTCCCTATATGTAGAGTTTAGTATATTAGCATTAGATATCGACATGGAAACTCACTAGTGCGTGTGTTTGATGTCGTAGGATCCCGGTAGTAAGACGTTGGTGCATCCCGAAGTACCGCTTGTGTCTACACAAAACATCGTGAGTATTCACCAATCCCCTATTTTATGGTTTTAAATGTTATGGGGTGGAAAAGCATGTCCTAAACTATTTATATCCGTTGTATTTATTTAACTCGTATAAACTTGGTTCCTATATTTAGCATATTGTGAGTATTCACGCACTCCCCTATTTTCGGTTTTTATGTTTTAGGGTGGAAAAGCATGTCCAGAAAAACTACTGTTTGCATGTTGTATTTAAATTGAATTGTATCAAACATGATTGCTATTGTATTGCTATGTTTCTTTATGTATGTCTATGCAACACGAAACATGAGAACTTATCGTACTAAGGCCCTTCCCTTATCTCTAACCATTAACTCTTTGAGCCAATGGTCGTTATGGATAGCGCTATTAGGAATTGACAACTCCTCACTCACCTGAATCGCTGGAGTGCATGATACCATATTCATCTATGGAACGATAAGCATAGATCTCGATATGGCTTCAGTCATAGGTTTGGTTGAGACTCATTGTTTGCTCATACACATACAAACTCGTTTCTCCTTATAGCAATAAACTTGTATTCATTAATAGCAATCAACTTGTTTATCATTGAAGCAATGTACTTGTATTTACGAAAAGCCTTATTGTACGCTCGATTTTTATAAACTTGTGATACTCACCAACTATTTTCATAGTTGACGCTCGTTTTACATGCTTTTTCAGGAAGTAATTAGTAAGTGGATGTAAAGATTCATCATCATAGAGCATGCTGCATCGTGTTGAAGCTATTATGAAGCTATATTTTGAACAATGTTATTTTGAAAAACTTGTATTTTGTTTCTTTTGAAGCTATGGGTTGTAAACTTTTAAATACTGCTATGGTGATGTATCTTTATCTTTTGCATTGAAACCGTTATCACTATCATACCTTGCGTTTCCGCTTTAGCGGGGTGTGACAGAAGTGGTATCAGAGCTAAAGTTATAGAGAACATCGGTTTTTCTTTAAGAAAACACAACCTATAACTAAAACTTACAAAAAAATTCTTTTTACATCAAACATATTACTAGTATAATTAGGTCGGGAGTTGTATTATTGGACCTTGATTAAACATAGCCTGATCACCTATGTTTAATTAAGAAAAGATTTATACAAAGCTTGAGCTAATTATAATGGGAATATGTTCAACAAAAATATTTGAGAAAACTTTATTTCAAAATTTCAAAAGGTTAATTTTGTTGTCTGTAAGCATTGCATATTATAGGCATGCATTGTCATTTATTTCATATCTCATTGAAACTATGTCACAGTCCACTATGTCAACATCGTCATCTTCCCGCGCTACCGCCTCAGCCGATGAATTCGGCTACGTCACTGTTATCCCTCGACGTAATCCCCCCGCCTCGGTAGAAGAAGACCCATCAAAGGATACGGAAGATACTGGGAACTCGGTAAAGATCAGCAATGACAACGCCCCGAGTCAACGACGCGAGGCATCACCTACATCGGTGTTGCCACAGCCACCGCTTTATGGACTTCGCCTTCGGAGGACGGCAAGCAAGAGTGTTCCCATTCCAGGAAGGATACCCACCAGCACATCAGGACTTGGCACGACAGGACCTAGCGAGGTAGGACCCAGCGTTGCAGGACCGAGAGCACCGCCACCGCAGCGAGTTATAGGGATACCTGTCAGGTAGCCAGGTATGACCCCGGAGGAGTTCCGGAGGATGCATTCGATGGCAACGGATCTACGCCACAGTCTCGCAGTGATAGCTGGCCATCAGGAGGTGTTGAACAAAGTGATGACAGGGATGGAAATCCTGTTTCAGCATTCGATGGAAGCTGCTGATTGAGGAGTATTGTCCCAATGATGAACTTAAGAAGCTTGAATATGAATTCTGGAACCATTCTATGGTTGGAACACAAATAGAGAAGTACACAGTCCGATTTCATGAACTAGCAAAACTAGTACCTCACATGGTTACTCCTGAGGAGAAACGGATAGATCGTTACATCTGGGGTCTGGCACCAGAGATTCGGGGAATGGTTACCTCAGCAAACCCAACTACCATTCAAAGTGCAATAAGCCTAGCAAATCGACTAACCAATGATGTGATAAGGATGGGAGCATCAGCAAAGGAAAGCTCTAGTAGCAAGAGGAAGCCAACAAATCAGGGAGAGAAGAAGTATGGAGGCAAGTCAGGGAGGAAGCAGAAAGTCTCAAGAAACTTTATGGTAAGAGCCCAGGAGCAAGAACCAGTGAAAACTCAAGAACAAGAAGTGCAGGAGCGAAAGCAGTACTCAGGGCCGCTTCCGAAGTGCAATAAGTGTAACTTCCATCACAAGGGAGCTTGCCCGGTGTGCCAAAACTGTAAGCAAACAGGCCATTACTCGAAGTATTATAAGGTGAATAAGGAGGGAAAAAGGACATGTTACGAGTGCGGGAGTAATGATCATCTCCGTAGAGCATGTCCTAAACTGAACAATGGACCTGGTAACAATGGACAAGGCCAAGCCAGGCAAAACTTTCAAGGAAATCATGTTGGACAGCCAAGAGGTGTAGCCTTTGTGATTGGTGCGGAAGAAGCTCGTCAGAACCCTGAAGTGATAACAGGTACGTTCTGATGGGTTTTGAGCATTCTAACACTTCCTAAGTGTACATGCAACCCTAATAACCTTGGATCTATGTTTGTCTAATTTGTCATGCAAAGTTGAATTCCAAGGTTATATCCTATCTAGCATACATGGGGAACAATTTTAACATAAAGTATAGATAGAATAACTTACCTTGTTGTTGCTTGTGTTCCTTGAAACCTTGTGAGCCTAGCACCTCAAGTGGTGATGCCTCAAATGCTTCACACAACACCAAATGCTCTTGGAAGAACTTATGAGAGTATACTCACTTCTTCAAATCGGCTAAGCCCTCTATTTCTTTGTTCAACCGATTTGGGAGGAGATCATATTCCTTATATAGTGTTGACACATCTAGGGTTAAACCCTAATGTGTCATGACTCTTCATTTCCATGACCCATGGGTTTGTAACTCCCATGGAGCATCCATGGAGCATCCTATGGGTGGAACCCAACTTGATGATCCATGGAGCCTTTTAGCCCACTATACAAGATATGGATGATTTACTTAATCAACCCATATATTTAATTAGTTATCTTTTGATCACTTAATTAATTCTAAATTAATTCTTGATCAAACTAATCAAATAATATTATTAATATATTAGAACTTATAATATATTAACAATCTCCAAGCGTTATTTCTCTCATTTAGTTTATCCAATTGCATGGTGCCATGCAACCCAAATGGACCATGCCGGGTCGGGTCAAGTACATACCAGAAATAGTTATGGACTTAGACACCTTATCCAACAGTCTCCCACTTGGATAAGTCTAGTAACTATTACTGCAAGTATGACTTCAGGAACCGATCGGCAATCGTAGCTCTTTACAAGGTTTCTCGAAACTTGAGAAGATGATGGTACGCCATTTAAGATAAGTGATCATATAATCCTCTGTTCTAGATATCAGTCGGACAAATACATGGAACAATGTCTTACTTATTGTCCAACATTTGTTTCCCGATTTCCGATTTGTTTGACAAAGAACTTTATTGAACACATCAATCTAGTTCTGACCGGGCCCGGTACATAGGTCAAAACAAAATCATCGAGGGGCCCAGATATCAGCTTCTAATCCAAGAAGGAACAGATAAACTTCGACTCATATGTTTGTTCTACTACTTATTGAATTACACATAAGAGCACGATTTTATAACATTGAGTTACCAATGCGTTTTTCGTACAATCAATGCATAACCAACTCGTAAGTAACAAATCATATCTCTAGGTTTAAAGATTTATATGATATTACCGTCTCACGATCACTCGAGATAGAATTCCATGAAGTGATTCCAGTGAGCGTGGGTTGAGTCCAATGCTCAGAACTTATGAGCACTCATGATTGTTGTAGCCTTGTCCCAGACCTCTACAATCAAACATGACAGTCTTGATTCATACCTACTTCCGACATATGACCGACTGTGGAGGTTTGAATAATATGTTATACCAAACAAAATTATTCTGGAAGTCAAAACATGCAAAAGAAATATAGTAAACGATCGACAAGAGATAGCAACACTTTACTCATAAATAAACACTTTTATTCATCATCAAATGTCAATTACACTTTACAAATTTCAAGATTATCTAACTACTACATCTAATATCATCCTTCAGCCCTATGCTCCGAGCATGCTGGAGATGCTTAACCCGAGTCAGTCCCTTCGTAAGGGGATCTGCCGGATTCTCATCTGATGATACCCTCTTTGCCACGAGGAGTCCTTCTTCGATCCGATGTCTGATGAAATGATATTTTCTGTCAATGTGTCTGGATCTCCCGTGATCCCTTGGTTCCTTGGCTAAGGCAACAGCACTTTCACTATCACAGAAAATTTCCATCGGCTCTTTAATAGCTGGTACAACTCCAAGGTCTCCAATGAAGTTCCTCAGCCATAACGCCTCCTTTGCTGCTTCGCTAGCTGCAATATACTCTGATTCACAAGTAGAATCAGCCACTGTCTCTTGCTTGGAACTCTTCCAAGAAATTGCTCCTCCATTTAGGGTAAAGACCCAGCCCGACTGAGAGCGGAAGTTATCCCTATCAGTCTGGAAGCTAGCATCACTATACCCTACAACTCTCAAGTCATCACTCCCACCGAGGGTAAGGACCCAGTCCTTAGTCCTTCGTAGGTACTTGAGAATATTCTTTACCGCAATCCAGTGTGCCTTGCCAGGGTTCCCCTGAAACCTGCTAACCATGCTCAAGGCAAAGGCTACATCAGGTCGAGTACACGTCATAGCATACATGATCGAACCTACAGCCGAAGCATAAGGTATTCGACTCATTTATGCTATCTCAGCCTCAGTGCTAGGGCTTTGTGTCTTACTCAGCTTGGCGCTACTCTGGATGGGCAACTCTCCTTTCTTGGAGTCTTGCATTCTGAATCTCTTCAGAACCTTCTCCAAGTAGGTACTTTGACTAAGTCCAATTAGTCTTTTACTCCGATCTCTCAAAATTCTTATCCCCAAAATATAGGCAGCTTCTCCAAGGTCCTTCATAGCGAAACACTTTCCAAGCCAGGACTTTACTTCCTGCAGGGTTGGAATGTCGTTTCCTATGAGTAGTATGTCATCCACATACAATACCAAAAAGCTAACTATACTCCCACTAGCCTTGACATATACACAAGATTCATCTTCACTCCTAGAAAAGCCAAATTCCTTGACCTTTTCATCAAAGCAAAGATTCCATCTGCGAGGTGCTTGCTTTAATCCATAAATGGATTTCTCAAGCTTACACACTCTATTAGGGTACTCGTTACTGACAAAACCCTCTGGCTGACTCATGTAAACATCTTCAGCCAACTTCCCATTAAGGAAAGCGGTTTTGACATCCATTTGCCAAATTTCATAGTCATGAAATGCGGCTATGGCTAACAGAACCCGAATAGACTTAATCTTGGCTACCGGAGAAAAGGTCTCATCATAGTCCACTCCAGGAATTTGAGAGAAACCTTTTGCAACCAGTCTAGCCTTATAAGTGTGTACTTTACCATCCATGTCGGTCTTCTTCTTGAAGACCCATTTGCACCCTACAGTCTTTCGACCTGGTACATTCTCAACCAAGTTCCAAACTTGATTGTCATACATGGATTGTATCTCGCTATCCATAGCCTCTTTCCATTTGGCAGACTCGGGGCCCGCCATGGCTTCCTCGTAGCTGTTAGGGTCATCTTGACTTACTAGTGTCTCATCACTAATAAGTGTCTCACCTTCTGCAGTAATATGGAATCCATAGTAATGCTCAGGTGCACTCCTAACTCTCGTGGAACGCCTCAGAGGTACAGATTCGTCAATTGGCTCAACAGGAGTTTCCTCCTCAAGTTGAGGGCTAGAGTTTGAAGTTCCTTCACCACTTGATTCTTGAATTTCTTCAAGATCAACTTGCCTCCCACTGTCTCCTTGGCTTATAAACTCTCTTTCTCGAAAGACTCCTCTCCTTGCTACAAAGACCACATTGTCACTAGGTCT
Source organism: Lactuca saligna (assembly GCF_052625555.1). Lineage (NCBI taxonomy): Eukaryota > Viridiplantae > Streptophyta > Magnoliopsida > Asterales > Asteraceae > Lactuca > Lactuca saligna. The sequence continues at coordinate 275,868,052 of NC_136424.1, forward strand.
GTAGAAGAGGTAACCAAAGGATTGCTGTGGGTAGCCGATGAAAATACACCTCTCGCTTCGGGGTTCGAGCTTATCATGAGTCTCGCGTCTCACGAAAGCCTCGCATCCCCAAATCTTGATGTGGTCTAGTTTAGGTACTTTACCAGTCCACATCTCGTGAGGAGTTTTGGCAACTTTCTTTGTAGGGACTAGATTGAGGATATGGGCGGCAGTCTCTAAGGCATACCCCCAGAATGAGATTGGTAGCGAAGCTCGACTCATCATGGAACGAACCATGTCCAACAAGGTTCGATTACGCCTCTCAGCCACACCATTCAACTGCGGTGTCCTGGGAGGTGTCAATTGTGAGACAATCCCACATTCCTTTAGATAGTCAAGGAACTCTGAACTAAGATACTCACCACCTCGATCGGATCGAAGCATCTTAATGTTCCTGCCCAATTGATTCTCGACTTCCTGTTTAAATTCCTTAAACTTCTCGAAAGTCTCTGACTTATGCTTGATTAAGTAGATATATCCATATCTACTGTAATCATCGGTAAAAGTCAAATAATAACGATTAGCATCTCTTGTGGCATGTTTGAATGGTCCACACACATCCGTGTGTATAAGGTCCAACAAACCTTCACCCCTTTCACATGAGCCTGTGAAGGGTGACTTTGTCATTTTTCCAAGTAAGCATGATTCGCAACTATCATTTGACTTTAGGTCAAACGACTCCAAGATTCCATCCTTTTGGAGTTGGCCTATGCGTTTCTTGCTTATATGTCCAAGACGACAATGCCATAACGATGCTTTATCCAAGTTATTATTATTAGTAGAATCAATACACAAGACATTATTTCCTAAGTTATCTACAATAGATACAGCTTCATACACACCATCACAAGGTAATGCTTTAAAATAAAGTACATTATTAAAGAAAGCATTAATCGAACCAACTTCATTATCAAACGAAAAGGTGAAACCTTGTTTGTACAATGCATGAAAGGAAATAATATTTCTTGCCATTTCTGGCGAATAACAACATTTATTCAAATCTAAATTTAACCCACTACTTAGCGATAAAGTATAAACTCCAATCTTGGTGACAGGTGTAACTTTCCTATTCCCCATGATTAAGTTTATTCTTCCTTGCTCCACATTCTCACTTCTTCCTAGTCCCTGCAAGTCACAACAAATATGAATTCCGCAACCTGTATCAAGGACCCAAGATTTCGAATGGGGTGAGTTATTAGAAATGATAGTGTAAATACCTGCATGGTTGGGTTTGACTTTCCCATCCTTTACATCTTGCTGGTACTTTGGGCAGTTCCGCTTCCAATGAGCTTTTTCGTGGCAATAGAAGCATTCAGCCTCTTTTGGGTCAGAAGAAGGAGTAATGAAACCTTTCTTGGTTCCACTTGAAGAAGAGCCATCAAGGGTCCGAGCCTTGGTACCCTTTGAAGATCTCTTTCTCGTCCTCCCTCGACTCTGCCCGATTGCCAAGACCGGAGTTGTTTCTGGAGTAGGAGTGATAGCAACCGACTTCCCCTTAAGACCTGTTTCTGCGGTCTTGAGAAGTCCCTGAAGTTTGCTGAGGGTGACCTCTTCCTTGTTCATGTGATATGTCATGCGGAATAGATCATAGCACGATGGTAAGGAGTGCAAAATGATATCTATTGCAAGCTCCTCAGGGAAGTTCACATTGAGCTTCAGCAACCGATCCACATACCTTTGCATTTTCTGCATGTGGCTCGTGACGGACTCTCCGTCCTTCATCATGGTTGTTATCATGGAGCAGATGACTTCGTACCTCTCTTGTCGTGCACTTTGATGGTATCTTTCCATCAAATCTTGGTGCATTTCAAAGTGCATTTCTTGGTGCACTTTGACGGACTCTCCGTCCTTCATCATGGTTGCAGTGGACTCGTCAATTTCCTTAAGCTCCTTGTCGAGGACATATTCTTTGTCCTCGTAGCGGGTAATCATCCTGATGTTTCTGATCCACTTATTGAAGTTGGATCCATCAAAGGTGACTTTCCCACATAGACTCATAAGAGTAAAGGAGCCATTAGGATTCGAGCCAGAAGCATTGTTTGAAGACATCTGAAAAGAAGAACAAGTTTAGTTTAGATTTAAGAGAGTCCTTAATAAAACACCCAAATGTAATATTAAGGCTAGGATCCAATCACAATATAATATAACTTAGAAGAGGTATGCCGTAATCTAAGCTATACCATATTTGAAAGGTAGGTGAATGACGATTCACCAATTTCCACCACGAAAACCGAAATATTAGATATTTAGTTTTTATTGGTTTTAGAAATTCCTAGATTCTTTGAGATCCAATGAACTTTTCAAAGGCATGTTTCAATCTCGGGAGTGCCCTCCAGGTTTTGTGACTGGGATGCCGAGGATCACAAAACGAGGTGTGAAGTAACCATGCAAATCACTTGGTACCCTTAAAGTTTATCACTCAATCGATGTGCCGGTAAACCACACACGCTCCACCGATACTATAATAAACCTTAAGTCACCCTTTACCTACCTTGTTAAGTCCAAGTTAGTGTGCCGGTTAACCACACACGCTCCACCAACGACTTTGACAAAGTGTAAAGTGTAATTTCATGGATTAGCACCTTATTCACATTTTTCCTAAAGTAACTAAGATTGGGAATTTAATAAACATTTAGTTACTTTATATATATTCATCATACTTTGAATGAGAATTTATAAGTCCTTGTCTTACCCGTTCGGCTAACGACCCTCCACCAGTCAAGCAAGCGGTGGGTGAGAATATACACCCATTAAGTCACCATTTTATAGGCAACAACCTTATACTCACCTTATAGACCGGCTTCGTGAATGAGGCGTACTAGCGGTAAGACGACTTGTTCTTATACATATATATATAATTATTAAATCATCATAATATAAGTATAAGGGTTGAATTTTAACTTTTAAAATTCTAGGGGTTGGAACTAAAGTTTTTAACTTAACTTTACTTGTTCCAAAACTTGAGGGCAAGTTTTGTAACTTTCAAAACTTTTCATTTCTTGTAACTTATGAGTTTAATAGAGTCATAAAATGAAGACTCTTCATTTTTATAACTCTTGTGTTTTCTTAATGGTTTTAACTCAAGTGTGACTCTTGGTTTTCCATAACTTAAGGATAAGTTATGAACTCCATTAAAACACATTATGATCAAGAATTAAACTACCAAATAGGTTACAAATAATTCCTATGATCATCTAAAACATCATAAGAACAAGAACATGAATATGAACATAATCAAAAATTACATAAAACTTTGTAATTTTGATAACTAGTTGTTGTAAATGAATTAGCAAAACATTACACCACCAAAAACAAGTTTATATTTACTAAAACAGTTTAGGGTAATGTTTCTAATTCATTTTCCAGCAACTGAATCGAAATTCTGCACTCATTCGACCCTACTCGCCGAGTGCATGAACATGACTCGCCGAGTTGGTTGAAGATACACATGGACTCGACGAGTCCCCCCTATGGACTCGACGAGTCCGATCGCAGACAGCAAATTTCCGATTCTGTTTTTCAACTTTTAAGCACAAATAAGAACAAACAAGCCTAGGCTCTGATACCACTGATGGGTTTTGAGCATTCTAACACTTCCTAAGTGTACATGCAACCCTAATAACCTTGGATCTATGTTTGTCTAATTTGTCATGCAAAGTTGAATTCCAAGGTTATATCCTATCTAGCATACATGGGGAACAATTTTAACATAAAGTATAGATAGAATAACTTACCTTGTTGTTGCTTGTGTTCCTTGAAACCTTGTGAGCCTAGCACCTCAAGTGGTGATGCCTCAAATGCTTCACACAACACCAAATGCTCTTGGAAGAACTTATGAGAGTATACTCACTTCTTCAAATCGGCTAAGCCCTCTATTTCTTTGTTCAACCGATTTGGGAGGAGATCATATTCCTTATATAGTGTTGACACATCTAGGGTTAAACCCTAATGTGTCATGACTCTTCATTTCCATGACCCATGGGTTTGTAACTCCCATGGAGCATCCATGGAGCATCCTATGGGTGGAACCCAACTTGATGATCCATGGAGCCTTTTAGCCCACTATACAAGATATGGATGATTTACTTAATCAACCCATATATTTAATTAGTTATCTTTTGATCACTTAATTAATTCTAAATTAATTCTTGATCAAACTAATCAAATAATATTATTAATATATTAGAACTTATAATATATTAACAATCTCCAAGCGTTATTTCTCTCATTTAGTTTATCCAATTGCATGGTGCCATGCAACCCAAATGGACCATGCCGGGTCGGGTCAAGTACATACCAGAAATAGTTATGGACTTAGACACCTTATCCAACACGTTCCTCCTGAACAACCATTTTGCATCAGTAATATTCGATGCGGGAGCAGATAGGAGTTTTGTTTCTTTAGCATTTAGACCGTTAATTGGCTTGAAATCGGTAAAGATGAGGAATGCTTATGCTATTGAACTGGCTGATGGGTATGAAATTAGGGCTAGTGATATAATTCCTGGTTGTACTTTGAATTTAGCTGATAAACTCTTTAGCATTGACCTAATTCCTATAGAGTTAGGTAGTTTTGATGTGATAGTAGGGATGTATTGGTTATCCAAAAATAGAGCGGACATTGGTTGTTATGAGAAAGTCATCAGAGTGCCTCTCCCTAATGGAGAAACCCTTATCATACACGGTGAGAAGCCAGGAAGAAGTTTAAACATAGTATCAAGCGTGAAGGTTCACAAGTACCTGAAGAAGAATTGTATTGCATTCATGGCCCACGTGCTAGAAAGAGAACCTAAAGCTAAGCAACTCAAGGAGATTCCAGTGGTTCAAAACTATCCCGAAGTATTTCCGGAGGAATTGCCCGGTCTACCCGCTTATAGAAAGGTCGAATTTCGGATAGACTTAATTCCCGGAGCGGCACCGGTAGCAAAAGCACCATATCGCCTTGCACCATCCGAGATGCAAGAACTATCCGGACAACTTCAAGAACTTCTAGACAAAGGGTTTATTCGACCAAGTTCTTCACCTTGGGGAGCCCCAGTGTTATTCGTCAAAAAGAAAGATGGTTCGTTCCGAATGTGCATTGATTACAGAGAATTGAACAAGTTGACAATCAAGAATCGATATCCCCTCCCTAGAATAGATGACTTGTTCGATCAGTTGCAGGGCGCTTCCTACTTCTCAAAAATCGACTTTCGGTCAGGGTATCATCAGCTAAGAATTCACGAAGAGGACATTCACAAAACAGCATTTAGAACCCGTTATGGACATTATGAGTTCTTAGTCATGCCTTTTGGACTAATGAACGCACCCGCTGTATTCATGGATTTGATGAATAGGGTCTGTAGACCATACCTAGACAGGTTTGTAATTGTATTTATCGATGACATACTTGTTTACTCGCGGACCAAAGAAGATCACAATAGACATCTAAAGCTAGTGTTGGAGCTGTTGAAGGAACAGAAATTGTATGCCAAGTTCACTAAGTGTGAATTTTGGATTCGGGAAGTACATTTTCTTGGTCATGTGATCGGTGAAAGAGGAATCCATGTAGATCCAGCTAAGATAGAGGCAATCAAGAAATGGGAGGCCCCTAAAACCCCGACAGAAATACGACAATTCCTAGGATTAGCTGGGTACTACAGACGCTTCATTGAGAATTTCTCTAGGATTGCTCAACCATTAACATCTTTGACCCAAAAGGATAGAAAATTTCTCTGGGAAGAGAAACACGAAGAGGCGTTTCAAATCCTGAAAAACAAGCTGTGCAATGCACCAATTCTGGCTTTACCAGAAGGATTAGAGAACTTTGTGGTGTATTGTGATGCGTCTCATCAAGGATTAGGATGTGTGCTAATGCAAAAAGATAAGGTCATTGCATATGCTTCCAGACAACTCAAACCGCACGAGAAGAATTATACCACCCATGATCTAGAACTAGGAGCAATAGTTTTCGCCCTTAAGATATGGAGGCATTATTTGTACGGAACCAAGTGCACCATTTATACCGATCACAAAAGCCTTCAGCATATCCTGGATCAGAAAATGTTAAACATGCGGCAGAGAAGATGGGTAGAGTTGTTTAGTGATTATGATTGTGAGATACGATATCACCCAGGGAAGGCTAACGTAGTAGCCGACGCTCTTAGTAGGAAAGAAAGAGTGAAACCTTCCCATGTGAGAGCTTTGGGAATGGTAATTCAGACAAGCTTGAAATCTCAAATCATTAATGCCCAGGAGAAAGCGTTATGCAAGGAAAATCTTCCAGGCGAAACTTTACATGGTTTGGAAGAAAGATTTGAAACCAAACCTGATGGAGTTCATTATTTTAAAGACAGGGTCTGGATTCCAAGGGTTAACAACCTGAAATTCCCCAATGGAAATGGGAGCAAATATCTATGGACTTTGTTACCAAACTTCCTAGAACTGCTAAAGGTCATGACTCAATTTGGGTCATAGTGGATCGACTGACGAAATATGCACACTTTCTCCCCATTCGAGAAGATTTCAAGATGGAAAAATTGGCCCAAATCTACATCGACAAAATTGTTTCTCTGCATGGTGTACCCTTATCTATCATTTCTGATAGAGATAGTCGTTTTACATCTCGATTTTGGTGGATGTTACAGAGGGCACTAGGAACCAAGATAGATTTGAGCACAGCTTACCACCCTCAGACAGATGGGCAAATAGAGAGAACAATACAAACATTGGAAGACATGCTACAAGCGTGTGTCATTGAGTTCAAAGGAAATTGGGATACTCATTTACCCCTAATTGAGTTTTCCTACAATAACAGTTACCACACGAGTATCCAATGTGCCCCATATGAAGCATTGTATGGACGCAAGTGTCGTTCGCCCTTATGCTGGACAGAAATCGGAGACAGACAGTTGACTAGAGTCGAACTTATCTAGGAAACATCCGACAAGATTGCTATCATCAAGGATAAGCTTAAAGCTGCTAGAGATCGTCAGAAAAGTTATGCGGATAATCATCGAAAACCATTAGAATTCCAAGTAGGAGACAAGGTACTTTTAAAAGTGTCGCCTTGGAAAGGGCTTGTGCGTTTTGGTAAGAACGGAAAACTAAGCCCGAGATATGTTGGACCCTTTGAAATCCTTGAAAGGATTGGTCCAGTAGCGTATAAACTCCAATTGCCCCAAGAGTTAAGCGCCATTCACGACACATTCCACGTCTCCAACCTTATGAAATGTCTAGCCGACGAAACATTGATAGTACCCCTGGAGGAAATTAAGATCAATGATAAGCTGAGCTTCGTTGAGGAACCGATAGAAATCCTTGACAGGGAGGTAAAACAACTTAAGCGGAGTAAGATCCCGATTGTGAAAGTTCGATGGAACTCAAAACGCGGGCCAGAGTACACCTGGGAGCGCGAGGACTACATAAAGGAAAAGTATCCGCAACTATTCCCTTGCGATGACAAGCGATGACATAGAATGAATTTCGGGACGAAATTCTTTTTAAGTGGGGGATACTGTGACAACTGCCAATTCAGGTCATTCTTGGACTCATGCATCTTTATAATAACCATTCATGCACAACATGCCATGACCTAGTAGTATAAATTAGGTGAAAAATCTTGCATAAACTAGGATCCAACTAAGGTCTAGGACTAATATACTTGATACTTACAATTCTAGTCAGTTGCTTAGCTACAATAGGAAATGCCAATACTATAATTAGAATAAAGCTTCAAGCTTTGTTATAATTGAAATAGGGTATAAAACTCTAAAAATAAATTAAAACATTCTAATTATACTTCAACATGTTGTTGAATATCAAACAATATTCCAAAAAACCCTAAAGAGCCAAAAATCCAAAGTTATAAATTATAAAGCTTAAAAACTTTATAAAATTTGGCTATAAACTTCCTAATATCAAATTTTATTAATCAAATTATGGATTATATCAATGAACTAGAAATATAAATTACAAGTATTAATCATAAATTATTTGTTGAAAACAAGATTTTTAAATAAATCAAATTGCTTAATAAACATTTTATAAAAATGAATGTTTTTATATAAAATATAGGAGGGAAGTTTATAAAGTTTAAAATTTAGGAGAGAGGAGGCCAAAATGCATGCAAAAACCGGCCATCACCTCTCCCCATGCCCTCTCTCTTCCCCTAAACACAATCATTAAGCTTAAACCCTTACTCCACCTCTTCCCTCTTCACTCTCTCACTTCACTCTCTTCACACACTTCACTCTCTTCTTACCTCTCTCTAAAATCACGAAAATCCTCTCATTTCTCTGCAAAATTTCGAGATTGTGAAGCCCTTGAAGTGTTCTTACTTCTCTCAAGGTTAAAACCAAGGTAAACAACAACATCATCTTCCATAGTTTCATGGTTAAACCTCTTTTTCTTCTTATTCTTCTCTACTTTTCGGATTCTATGCCTTTCCATGGCTAGAAATATTTATTCTCCCCTTGTGGTTTGTAGATTCTCACCATAACACAATGCATGTGTTAGAGATGGTGAAAATCCGGGATCAAACCCATGCAAGGAGTGGAAAAGATGCACATATGATCATGTGACATCAAAACCTAATATTTCATGTTCTTCTCCATTTATTTTGTGTTCATGCATGAACAAAAGCATTTAAACCATTTCTAGTACATCTTGGATGCTCATTCATTCCATGCATGTGTTAGAAATCGGGCCTTACCAAAGACATGAATGATTACTTTGTTCGACTTTGAACAGTCATAACTCAGTCATTTCTTAACCAAATCATGATATTCTTTTTGTATTGGTTAGTTCCACGAGTTAGCTTTCAAACCCAACTGGTCTCACTGTAAAATATTAAATATCCGATTTTTAGCAGATTTTACAAAAAGGTTGCGCATACAGCTCTTTTTCTGTGATCACTATTTTTATCTTGCTTAACCAATGGCCTTAAACCCAACCATAAATCTGAGGAAAAATACCTTAGAAACTTAACATATCTAGTGAATTATGGTTGAAATTTCGTGGCTTAAAACCTCACTGAATGGGCTACACAAATTCATGAACTTCAGCCACATTTACACTTCATGTATTATTGCATGCAACTTTTCTTAAATTGTTTGGAATCATTACCCTCATTTCTCTTCTGAATACATTTTTTTACATTTTTCCTTTTGAAAGCCCTTGCATGCATGAGATAATCTGGAAAATTTCAAGAGCTTTTGTTATTTCTTTGATTTATTAGAATTATTGCTAAAACCAAGGGCATAAATCATATAAAATACTTCCAGAGGTCAATAAACCCTAAATAAATTCATGGATGATCCTTATGGGTAATAATGACCCCTCACCAAATTTCTGCAATTTTTGTTACTGTTTCATATGATTTCTAATTTTCTTTTATTTAGGACATGATAAATTACAAAACCACTTTATAGGATGTGAAAATTGTATCTAACAATTTTCGCATACCTTACCTGTGATGGGTGACTCCAGAAAATAATTTCAAGATTTTCCATCATGTTTTACTATTTTTCCCAATTTTTGGTAATTATAATGGACTAAAAATGGGAGAAATAGTTCTGATTATCCAAAATTCATGAAAATTTACCAGGATATAATATTTCAGAGTAGGAGGTTACATAAAAATTTTGAATATTTTTCTCTACTGTAAACTATTTTCTCTTATTTTCTAAAGTTAATTGCACTAAAATACACTTAAATATACATAAATACCCAAAACCAGTTTATATATTATGAAAACCACTTTTGATATTTTTCCCAGGATATTTATACTGTAAATGATGTTACAAAAATTTATGGTGATTTATTTTAACTGTTTAATATTATTTCTTTAATTAATGACTATTTAAAGGAATAAAGCAAGGAAAAATAGAAATACCTACTGAAAAATATCTTTTATATTTTTCCCAGCCTATTTATGTATAATAACAATTAAATAAAAAGTTTGGGTAATTTTGGAAACTGTTTTCTATTTATTTCAATTTTTATTGAAATAAATGCTCAAAAATCATAAAATATAATTAACCAGTTTGGAAATCCATTTTTATAATTTTCCCAGCTTAGTATTGTGTAATAACAGTTAAATAAAAAGTTTGAGAATTTTTATCCCTCGAATGCTATTTTCGTGAATTTATGTTGTAATAAGGACTTAAAAATTTGGAAAGTTTATATTCCAAGGTTTTAATTAATCGCCCGATATATAGAATTTCATTACTTCAGAAAAAGTGTAACTAATTGATATAAAATCCAATACTAAAACATAAATTGGCATTTCCCTATATGTAGAGTTTAGTATATTAGCATTAGATATCGACATGGAAACTCACTAGTGCGTGTGTTTGATGTCGTAGGATCCCGGTAGTAAGACGTTGGTGCATCCCGAAGTACCGCTTGCGTCTACACAAAACATCGTGAGTATTCACGCACTCCCCTATTTTCGGTTTTTATGTTTTGGGGTGGAAAAGCATGTCCAGAAAAACTACTGTTTGCATGTTGTATTTAAATTGAATTGTATCAAACATGATTGCTATTGTATTGCTATGTTTCTTTATGTATGTCTATGCAACACGGAACATGAGAACTTATCGTACTAAGGCCCTTCCCTTATCTCTAACCATTAACTCTTTGAGCCAATGGTCGTTATGGATAGCGCTATTAGGAATTGACAACTCCTCACTCGCCCGAATCGCTGGAGTGCATGATACCATATTCATCTATGGAACGATAAGCATAGATCTCGATAGGGCTTTAGTCATAGGTTTGGTTGAGACTCATTGTTTGCTCATACACATACAAACTCGTTTCTACTTATAGCAATAAACTTGTATTCATTAATAGCAATCAACTTGTTTATCATTGAAGCAATGTACTTGTATTTACGAAAAGCCTTATTGTACGCTCGATTTTTATAAACTTGTGATACTCACCAACTATTTTCATAGTTGACGCTCGTTTTACATGCTTTTTCAGGAAGTAATTAGTAAGTGGATGTAAAGATTCATCATCATAGAGCATGCTGCATCGTGTTGAAGCTATTATGAAGCTATATTTTGAACAATGTTATTTTGAAAAACTTGTATTTTGTTTCTTTTGAAGCTATGGGTTGTAAATTTTTAATACTGCTATGGTGATGTATCTTTATCTTTTGCATTGAAACCGTTATCGCTGTCATACCTTGCGTTTCCGCTTTAGCGGGGTGTGACACCTTGTAGGCCGCAACCTTCTGGTCCAAAACATATCGCCTTTCGGCCCATAGCGTAATGCCTTCCGACCCATAACACATTGCCTTCCGGCCCATAACATATCGCCTTCCGGCTTGCAACATAAAAAGCATACATATCATGATAGAACATAAAACAACCATGCATACCGGGTTACACTCCAGACCAGACAAACATGCACATAACATGTAATCATATAACAGTTCACAGTTAACAAATTGATCAACAGATCACATAACATATCATTACCCTAACCAAGATACCAGCCTAGCCGATCACTAGCATAACATCACCCTACGACTCAGCCAACATAATAATTATGCACATACGCCTTTCCAGGCCATGACCTTCCGGTCCACATCACATTACCTTCCGGCCCACAATATGTAATGCCTTCCGGCCCATAACGTAACGCCTTCCGGCCCATTTCCCACAATATCATACAACAGACAATTACCCGGATTTCCGTCCAATAAAAGGGTCGGCCTTGGTGCCTTAAACCCTATAGATATAGTGAGGATAACTCACCTTGAAACTGCCGACTGAACAGATAACTCAAACTGCTCCGATCACTGATACGATCTCTACCACTGGATAGCCACCAATGCACTGAACTCAAAACCATAATCAACAATTACCACAGTACCCTGGAAACCACTGGTTAACCCTTGGTCAAATACTAGGTCAAAGTCAACCCCTGACTGACCCTACTCGCCGAGTCAACCCTATGACTCGCCGAGTTCCCATACTCAAAACTTCACTCAATCCGCCACCTAACTCGCCGAGTCCAACAACTCTGAGTCCACTCGCACACAACTCACCGAGTCATCCCTTGACTCGCCGGTTCTCGACTCAACCAGAAAATATTTGGACTCTTTGACAAGACTCGCCGAGTCCAAAAACAGACTTGCCGAGTCTAAGGCTGTCATCAACCTACTCGTCGTTGTTCATAAAACTCGCCGAGTTTCAGGCCATCTTCATCCAACTCGCCGAGTTGGTCTTCCAACTCGTTGAGTCTCAGCTCATCTTCAAGCAACTCGTCGAGTCCACCCATGTGACTCGCCGAGTACCACCGGTCTGAATCCATACAGAAGCGTTCCAGACCATACAATTGATCCAAAACATAGATCTAGCCTCCTACCACTCATTTATCACGTAAAGTGGCAAACTTTACGTGAATCCAAAGAGATCTATGCATTTTGTGCTTTAGGGCTAAGGTTTAGGACAAGATAGCTTCATCCAACACTCAACACAGGGACTTTCCTACATTCCAACTCTCCTCCGTTCCAGATCTGAGGTAGCAACCTCAGATCTAACCTCTAGATTCCAATATCACCCAAGATAAGCTTCCCTCAAACCCCAGAATGAAGAGGCAACAACAACCTAAGAACAGGATATTACCTCAAAGGAACGCCCCAATCTGCAAGGAAACTTGAATCCAAGCAAAGTCCCTTGCTCCACACCTTCAAATTCCCAAACTTTCTTCAACAATTACTTCTCAAATCTCCAATGCACTCAACAATGGTGCTTCTCCACGATTTTAGGGTTTCAGGGACTCAAAGGGGTGATAAAGAGGCTGGGGAGGAAACATAATGCTCTTTATATAGGGCTCAACCCCGAGAATTAGGGTTTTATCCACTCAGTGCCTACTCGCCGAGTCCATCTCATGACTCGCCGTGTCGGCTATTTTACACGCGACCAAGTCGTGACTCTACTCGCCGAGTCCATCCATGGACTCGCCGAGTCACTCTTTCCCAGGTTACACTTTTAGCCCTTCAACTCAACTCTTGCTATTTCGGGATGTTACAGTAACCATGGAAGATGATCAGCAAGGAGTACATTTGTATCAAGCCCTAGTGGCTCATGGGATGCTAGAGGAGAATCCTGAACAAAGAAGAGGGGGAGCCCCTGTCATTGGGTTTGATGATTACTCTGATACAAACTACAAGTTTGATAGGACTGACGAAAACATGGTGGAGGATATGGACGCAAATGAAGCCCCCATCGAACCATCTACCGATGAGGCACCCTAGGACCACCGTGCTCCACCAAGGGATCCTATTAATGAGGATTGTTCTCTAGAACTAGTGGTTGCCACACTTCGATAACAACTATTTGCTATGGAGGCATGAGCCGTAAAAGCTGGGTAGGAAAGGGATGAGGTCATCAGAGAGATGGTCGAGATGGCTCAGTTGTTGGCATAGCATTTTGGGATATGATTTTGTTACCACCATTAGGTCATCTGCTATGTGTTTTACTTCCTTTTTTATGTTAATGTGTGAAATTAGTTAAATAAACCATATATGCCTAGTCTATGGAAATTACAAAGTCGCAAAACAACATCCATTGAAAATCTTCCTGTCCCATGACCGAAAGTTGCCTCAAAGATCCAACCGTGGAAACAGTGCAACACCGAACCCACCGAAAATAAACTCGGTTGCATTACAGGCAGTAGTGTCCACTGCGTCATTGTAACACTTGTGAAGATTCATAATGAAACAATGGAGAAGGCAACATATAGGGAATTGGAATCACAAATCAAGGTAAAAACCATAAAGGCCATGGATTGTGAAACTATAATCTGTTTTTGAAATTTGCGGGTGTCCGAATGAGTGTATGGTCTAGTTCGCAACCTCCACATTCATTTATCAAGCCTTTTCCTGGTGGAATGGCCACATAAAGGCCATGGCACTCCTGGTGGTGAACACGTGTCACACCCCAAAACCATGAATGGCGGAAACGTTCTGGGGTGGAGGACGTCATGTAAAGTATCACAATACAGTATAACAATAAATAAGCAAACAACATCATCCATTGCATTAAATATATAATTTTAATACAAACGTGTTCTGTATAGTTATAGACACCAAAAATGAAAATCAAAATAATAAGATGAGTCTTGAATGCACTCCATCTTCTAAAAAGCTGGTCTCAGTACCTGTCTACTGACGACCTGAGAATACAAGTTATTTTGAAAGATTTTATCAGCATAAAGCTGGTGAGTTCATAAGTATTTTAGTGTCGGTGTTTGTTATCAACACGTTTGAACATGTATCAAGTGTAAGTTTGTAAAATGTATGTAAATGTTTGTAAGTGTTTGTAAAAGTTTGAATCTCTCAGAAAAACCTATATTTTCTATTAAAGTAGCCTTCTACCAAGGCTTAACTGTTTTGTATGTTCGTTCACTGTAAAAGTGTGTAATTTACTCAAGTGTAACTATCATTCTCAAAATATAGTTTGTACATAAATGTTTAAGTGAAAAGATCACTAATTTTGTAAGAGTAAATTAATGTAGTACTGTAGTGTTGTATTATAGGAACTACTACTGCACTAACTACCTTAAACCGGATTTATATTAAGGCATCGTGTGATTAATTGCACCATACTATTGACTGCTAACAATGACATATGAATGGTCGTAAAACGGAATGACGTTTGGCACCCGTAGACCTGCAGGTCCAGCTGTAGCTAGCAGCAAGGTGTAGGATAGTCAATCCAGTATATATCTATACGCAAACTAACGCTCTCCCTCCAAGAGAATTTTGGCTACAACTCGGGCCATGACATTTAAGGCATGCTCCGATACAGTGGATCACAATTTTTAACGTATTCATGTATATGTAATGAAATGTTACTTGTTCTAGTATTGTTGTACATGTTTGTCTCTAGTATAGTTGTATATGTTCTTCTCTAGTATAGTTGTATATGTTCTTCTCTAGTATAGTTGTATATGTTCTCTTTATAGTATAGTTGTATATGTACTCATAGTAATGTAATGTATATGTTCTCATACTAATAAGTATTGACTCATAAATGAACTGACTCATTGATCTAGAAGTTGTAGTAGTATGACCCTGTGTTACCCCGATGGTAACTTACTAATGATGTAAATAATATGCATGAATATGGAAGTACTTTTTATGTCTATATATGTACAATTGATATATAATTAATATTGAAACGACTTTCGGACGACTACCCGAAATCCCACCAGACCACATCTCAAGCGCAAAAAGGAAATAGGGTGGATGGCCTTCCTAAGACCTTTAAACATTTCTTATATATCTATACATATATGGTCATGTAATTTATAAGAAGTATAACAGAGTTTAAATAAAAGTATTTGGTAAGAAAAGAGTTTGTAAAAATATTTTGAAGTAAAGCAGTTTGATAAACAGTTTGAACAGTGATAAAATCATTGGTTCTATAGTTATTAATCACATGTGATTGATGTAATAACTATAAGTATTTAACTTGTATCCCCCCCCCCCCCCATAAAAGTATTTAAACTCTTGAAAAGTATTTCAAAGGTTAATTAAAGGGGTATGAACTCACTTGTGGTGAGTGGATTTGATTGAAGTATCGGATACCATGCTAGGTGGCAACCGGAGACTTGTACACACGCACGAGCCTAGTTATCATATAATGAACGTATGTATAACTAATTAGTCTTATTATAACTAATAATATGAGTTGGGACACTCTAGAACCTGAAACCACTTTGTTTCAAGTGTTAGAGTTCACAAGGTTTGCATCTGAGTGCTAGTAAGTCATAACTAGGGTGTTTGGGGACCAAGGGTAAACTCCTTGGGAGTTTATGGTCTAAATGACCTTTACCCTTGGAGTTTATGGTAGTAAACTCTAGGTTTTACGGTCCAAACTCCAAATATTGCAATCCATGAGTTGTTTTGGAGTTTAACAAGTCTATAGAAGTAACCTTGCTAAGTGGTTTAGCTCTTGGAATGGATTAAGACCACAAAACACCCTCCTTGAGGTGTTTACGGACTAAGGGTATTTTCCCTTGGGTTTACTACTGTAAACCCTTATGGGAAGTGGTAAATCCATTGTTTTAAGTCCTTATCACAACTAGGTAAACATCTAAGTTAGTATTTAGGGTTAAGAAAGGAATATGACTCATTTAAACACCTTTTTGGGTGTTTATGGTTTTGGGGCATCCTTAGACCGTAAACACCTATATTTTGTGGTCTTTGATATTTTACAATGCTTAAACATATTAATGGAAGGTTTAGATATGTTATGGTAAGTCTATGGCTTCAAAACTAGGGCTTAAAATGGGACTGAAACCAAATTTGAGGGACTTTATGGTGTTTGCGGTCCAAGCATCTTCTTGGACCGTGAACACCTCAATCATGGTGTTCTTGGCTGATTTCCTTGGTGTTTGTTTGATATACTAGCTTACAAGCACTTAAGGATGAGAGTACTTACTATAATGGTGCTTGATTCGAGCTAAAAGTGCCAAGAACAATTAGTGTGTGTTCTTGGTGTTTTGGAAAATCTAAACAAAAATCAAAAATGAATGGATGAATAGATGCACAAACACTAGATTAAGTGTTTTACTAACTTAAAATGGTTAGAACACTTACAAGATCGGAGTTTTGGAATTTAATGTTGGATGATAGTTGAGAGAGTTTTTGGGAGTTTACTCTTTTCACTTTTTGGGGAGTAAACACAAATGGCTAGTTCTTGTGGAGTAAACTCATACATAGATATGTGTTTACGGTTTTTAGGTGATTTTCAAACCCAAAACTTAAAAGTTTAGCCGGGTGATCCTAATACGGGAAGTGTTTGCGGTTTTCAAAATGAAAACCCGAGACGACACTTTCTTTTACCCGTTCGTTTAAAAATAATAATAAAATAATTAAACGAACTTTATATTTATTAAAAATAAGAAATAATGATATTAAATCACGACACGAAGGGGTTGACTTTTATGGTTTGACCAAAAGGAAATTTTGGGTTGTCACATCATCCCCCTGTTAAGGGAATTTCGTCCCGAAATTAAAGTCTAAGCAAATAAAGTAGTTACAAATAACTAAGCAAAGAGATGAAGGTATTTCAGTTTCATCTGATCCTCGCGTTCCCAAGTGAATTCCGGTCCTCGCTTGGCGTTCTAGTGAACCTTCACAATCGGGATACGGCTTTGTTTCGTCTGCTTGACCTCGCCGTCCATGATCTCTACAGGTTCTTCCACGAAGTTGAGGCTCTCGTTGATCTCGATCTTGTCGACTGGGATTACAAGAGTCTCGTCGGACAGACACTTTTTCAAGTTAGATACGTGGAATGTAGAATGTACATTACAAAGTGTGTCGGGTAGGTCGAGTTTGTAAGCTACTGGGCCGACTCTTGCGAGAATCTCGAAAGGCTCTATGTACCTCGGATTAAGCTTCCCACGCTTACCGAAGCGTATCAAGCCTTTCTAGGGTGAGACTTTGAGCAGGACTCGGTCTCCCACCTGAAATTTCAAAGGTTTTCTTGGCTTATCAGCGTAACTCTTCTGTCGGTCTCTAGAGGCTTTCAATCGTTCACGTATCTGAACGATTTTCTCTGTCGTTTCCCGAATGATCTCCGGACCGGTGAGAGTACTATCAGAAGCATGCCCCCTGGTTAATTGGGTATCACCCACTTCAGCCCAGCATAGAGGGGATCTGCACTATCAGCTGTAGAGGGGTAAATGAGATAACTGTTGTTATAAGAAAACTAGACAAGGGGTAAATGAGTATCCCATGCCTTTCCAAAGTCAATCACACAGGCTCTCAACATATCTTCTAGTGTTTGGATGGTCCTCTCACATTGTCCGTCTGTCTGTGGATGGTAGGTTATGCTCATGTCCAGTCTTGTTCCCAGGGTATGTTGTAGTGATTTCCAGAGTCTTGAGGTGAACCTACTATCTCTATAAGAGATAATGGATATAGGCACACCATGTAGCCGTACGATTTCCCAAATGTATGTTCTCGTAAGTTTCTCCATCTTGTCGGTTTGTTTGATAGGCAGGAAGTGTGCAGACTTTGTCAATCTATCGATGATGACCCATATGGTATCAAGTCCACCCGTTGTCTTGGGCAACTTGGTTATGAAATCCATAGTGATCCACTCCCACTTCCATTCTGGAATTTCTGGTTGTTGCAGTAAACCGGAGGGCTTCTGGTACTCGACCTTAACATTTGCACAAGTAAGGCATTTACTTACGAAGGTAGCAATCTCTACTTTCATATTAGGCCACCAGTATAGCTTTTTAAGATCCAGATACATCTTATCTGAACCTGGATAAACGGAATATCGAGTGTTGTGCGCCTCGGTCATGACCAAGTCTCGGAAACCACCGTGTTTCGGTGTCCAGATCCGGTCCATGAAATATAAGGCTCCATCACTCTTGGCTTCTAAATTCTTGTCCATTCCTCTGAGGGATTCACTCGGCACATTTTCAGGTTTCATGGCATCAAGTTGGGCCGTCTGAATTTGTTTAGACAAGTGTGAATGCATGGTTATTGACAATGACTTGACCCTGCGACCAGAATATTCCTTCCGACTTAGGGCATCTACTACTACGTTGGCTTTACCCGAATGATAACGAATATTGCATTCGTAGTCACTGAGTATCTCGACCCACCGTCGTTGTCTCATGTTGAGCTCCTTCTGATCGAATATGTGTTGTAAACTCCTGTGGTCGGTAAATATGGTGCTTTTCGTCCCGTACAAGTAATGTCTCCAGATCTACAGAGAAAACACCACGGCTCCTAGTTCAAGATCCTGGGTCGTGTAGTTAACTTCGTGTGTCTTCAACTGTATGGAAGCGTAGGCGATGACCATACCTTGCTGCATCAAAACACACCCGAGTCCTTGTTTTGATGCATCGCAATAGATTACGAAGTCTTTTATCCCTTCGGGGAGAGATAGTATTGGTGCGGTGCACAAGGCTTACTTGAGCGTTTGGAACGCTCTTTCTTGTTTCTCTTCCCAGTCAAAGGCCACACATTGGTCAATCCGAATGGCATCACCACGAACTTGTAGTGTCCGTAACGAGTTCGAAAGGCTGTCTTTGGAACATCCTCCTGTAGTACTCGTAACTGGTGATATCCGGATCTCAGATCAATTTTGGAGAAGTAACTCGCCCCTTGCAGTTGGTCAAATAGATCGTCTATGCGCAGCAGAGGGTATCGATTCTTGACCGTCAGTTTGTTGAGTTCCCTGTAGTCGATACACATATGGAATGATCCGTCTTTCTTCTTAACAAACAAGATTGGTGCTCCCCAAGGTGAGAAGCTTGGTCTTATGAAACCCTTGCTGAGCAGTTCGTTAAGTTGACCGGATAGTTCCTGCATCTCTTCTGGTGCTAATCGGTAGGGCGAATTGGCTATTGGGACAGCTCCTGGGACTAAGTTGATTCTGAACTCGACCTGTCGTTGCGGAGGTAATCCTGGTAGCTCTTCTGGGGAAAGGTCGGGGAAGTCGCTCACTACTGGAATGTTCTTTAGCTCTTTTGTTTCGAGGTTCGTGTCGACAATGTGAGCAAGGAATGCATGGTATTCTTTACGCAAATATTTATGTGCTTGAATACTTGATATAATACGGAGACTCGCACCGGGTTTGTCGCCGTAGATGATAAGAGTTTCGTTAGACAGGAGGTTTAGACGGACTGCTTTCTCGAAGCACATGATGTCGGCGCGATGAAGGCTCAACCAATCCATGCCGATGATAACGTCGAAGCTTTTAATCGAGACTGGTATAAGGTCGATTGGGAATGAATGGTTATCTAGAGTTAGGGTACATCCTAAGTATATGCTATTGGTGTTTTCTATTTTTCCATTAGCCATTTCTACTGTGAATTATACTTTAAGTGTGTGTGGTTGTTGTTTAAGCATGCGGGCAAATTTATGGTTCACGAAGCTTCGCTCCGCTCCACTATCAAACATAATGCATGCATAGGAGTTATCGATGAGGAATGTACTAGTTACCACCGTCGGGTCAGCAACTGCTTCCCCATGGCCTATTGCCAGTACCCTCCCTGCTCCACCAGCATTCTTTGCTTTGGGGCAATCCCTCTTATAGTGGTCTGCTTCACCACATCCATAGCAGGTCGGACTCGTGCCAGAGCCGGGGACTTGGGTAATCGGCCTCGCCGGGGATTTATAGAAACAGACGGTGTGTCCTTTCCTGTTGCAGTTAGAGCACTGCATTCACGGCAGGGGCCGTTGTGGTGGAAGTTGCATTTGTTGCACTTAGGCAAACTTCCAGCATACTGCCTCACCGGAGCAGTATCAACAGCAGGGGTTATCGCGACATGAACAACCACAACTTGTTGCTTTTTAGCAGCTCGTTGTTTCTTCTTTTCTTCCCAACACTTCCGCTTAGTGTCAGCAGGTTTGGAGGGTTCTGGGATAGCTAGGGTTGTTGTTGTTGCAGGGGTTTTGACTCTACGGTCAATGAGTCGCTGTGCCAGTCGCTTGGCACTATCAAAGGTAGCGGGGTTTGATGATAGGACATGCCCCTGCTACAGAGGCACTAGCCCCCATATGTACCTTTCGATCTTTTTCCCTTCAGTGGGAACCCTATTGGGGCAGAGGGCCACCAGTTCGCTGAATCTGGTGGTATAAGCGACAATGTTGGTGCCCTTCATGGTCAGGCTCCAAAGCTCCTGCTCCAATTTCTGGATTTTGCCCCTTGGGCAGTATTCCTCAATCATGAGTTCTTTCATCGTTTCCCAGCCTATGTCGTTGGCTACGACGAGGGTAAGAGCTTTAACGTGGCCGTTCCACCACGTCAGAGCTTTTCCTTCAAAGGTGCAGGCGACATATTTAGCCTTGCTCGCCACAGGGCATGAACAAATTTCGAAGACCGATTCGGTCTTTTAGAACCATTGCGAGAGGGTAATGACTCCGCCGATCCCATGAAAGGACTTCGGCTTGCAGTTGGTGAAATCCTTGTAAGAGCACTCTCTCGAGCGCATAGGAGTTTCCACCGGAATAGAGTTAAAAGGGGTTCCACCTCTGCTAGCATCAGTAGAGTGATACTGTGCCATGGCAGTTGCCACTGCTGCCGCTACGACAGCATTTAGGGCTGTTGTATCGATGACTGGAGGTAGAGGAGACGGTGGAGGTGCAAGGTTATTTCGGGGAGATTTTTGAGGTGGCATCTTTCAGCTATAAGTTTATAAAGATAAGCAAAGTGGTAAGAATCAATTCGTAAGTAAGGTGAGAGTGACACATGGACTAATTAACCATAGCCCACAGTTGAATGAGTGTTTGAGATCATAACAAGGAAGATTAGTAGGAAAACACAAGTGTAAAGATTTTTCCCACAGAGTAGGTAGTTGTCAATAATATTGGTATTACTGATGTAATGAGTTCAATGAAAACCGACCCAACAGTAGGTCTTACATCATACCATACGGAAAGTTTGACAGTTTGTAGATTCCTAATTAGAGTACTGAAAGTTAGGAATATTTTACAAATAAGTGCTACTTAGAGCACAGATGATAATGGCTAATCCGTAAACCAAAAGATAAAGATGTACTAGACATCTTCTAACGGCGATGAGTATTCCTCGGGAGAACCCTGAGGTCTCTCAT
This sequence comes from Lactuca saligna, assembly GCF_052625555.1. Taxonomy (NCBI): domain Eukaryota; kingdom Viridiplantae; phylum Streptophyta; class Magnoliopsida; order Asterales; family Asteraceae; genus Lactuca; species Lactuca saligna. The sequence goes on from NC_136424.1 coordinate 275,889,673, forward strand.
TTGATGGATCACTTCTTGAAGGTGTCGTTCATGAGCCCTTTGATGAGCTCGAAGTTCCATGACTTCTGCTTGGGAGGCAACCAGATGTTGCTGCAGGGTTTCATTGGTTCTTCGGGTCCGTTTCATGTCTTCTTCGAGACAGCGGATGTGGACTGTATTGACACCAAAGTTGGCATCAATCTCCATGACCCGGTCGATGGCCGCTCGACCTTGTTCATCATTTCGAGCTATTCTGCGGATCATGACGGGCAAAGCTTGATCCGCAGAGCCACCATCGCTAACGTGGTAAAAGGTTCGGTCCCCAAAGTAAGGTAAGGGTTGACCTTGTTTGTCACTCCAGCGATTCAAGTTTTTTACCCACAAGGGAGTGGGACCTGGAAAAGCTGGTTGAGGGTTGTTGTTTGTCACACCCCCAAACCAGAACGGTGGAAACGTTCGAGGGCGGAGGACATCATATTCAGTATCATAATAGTTCATAGAAAGGAAAGTACACACCACCATATATATTAAGTTTTTCAAAGTGTTTACATAATTGTATTCGTTACATGATCAAAAGATAAATACATAAACATCTTTCAAAAGAAGTAATTAACGTTAGCACGTTAATCCCCAAAAGTTGATCTCCAAACCTGCTTAGCGGTTCCCTGAGAATACAAGTTATTTCAAAGAAAAAGTGTCAACAATTAAGTTGGTGAGTTCATAAGTAGTGTTTTGAGAAAATGTATGCCATTCGAAAGTTCGTGTATGTTTTCCAGAAAATGCAGTATTTTAAATGTAAAGAGTTATGATTCGTTGTGTTGACAATGAATGTATTAGATCCAGAAAATCCCATATTTTCCCTAGTGGTTGAGATACGAACTATTGTGTTTTCCAAGAAAAACCCTTATTTGCTTATAAAAGTATGAAATGCATATGAATGTTCGTGTTATAAGTTGTAAGTAATTGCACCAGGAAAATTCCTTATTTTCCTATTAGTTGTTTGGTTTGTATCCAGGAAAAACCCTTATTTTCCTAACATAACTAGCAGTCTCTAAGACCGAAAATCACAAGAAGCCGACATGCTTAAAAGTTGTAGCATAGTTTTAATAGCTACTCGTGCATAAAAGCATAATACCGTATTAATTGTATATTCGGTGAGTTTTATAACCATACTAAACATAATATGCCTGTAGCGACGTTCTTCAGGCGTCGTAGCGTTATGACAAACTGTCACCCCAATGGACGGACTGTAGCTAACAGTCAAGGTGCGGGATCATGACTTCCCGTATAGATCTATACACATTTGACACGTTCTCCGAACGGGAGACTCTGGTTATAGACAGGACTTGCAGCATTACTTTCTAATAAAGAAAAGTAACGTTTGAAGATATACACGTCTCATGGATTCTCAACTAAGCCTGTATTAAAGTGATAGTTTTTGTATGCAAAGTTTATCCTTTTTCACAATGTTTGACAAAGCATAAATCATAAGTTTTTAGAATGTATAAAACAACTTAACAATGAAAGGTTCTTTGAAATCATTATATACCTTGCGTAAGTCTAATGCACATAACGTATGACAAGAGTTTTCACATAGTAGTAATAAATCACAAGTGATTCATTTGATAAAAACGAGTAAAGTGAAATTTTTGATGTAGAAGAAAAGTTTGTAAACAAAACCTATATATGTATATCGTTATATATATGTATAGGTTTTAAAAGATGATTTGGTATGTTTCGTAATTGTTGTTCATATTCTTACGTTTTTATTAGAAACTTTGCATGAAATAATCCTTAAGTTTGATACTAAAGACCCTTTTGTACTTATCACTTTTGTAAAAATGGTAATTAAACATATTTAAATGATTGTGTTTTAACTTCCTTAATGTATAAACATTGCTCAAAAGTGTTAGAAGGTGTTAATAAATCTATAAACCACTTTTGACAGTTTTACCCTTTACTGTCCCTGTTTTTAGAAAGCTCATAGAAAAATCCTCGTAAGTCAAAAACTGAATCCGTCACCTCTGAGAGTTTATAAAATGAGTCTACTTTGTTCCTAATTTTTATTATGATTTTTAGTGGTTTCAAACTAGTGTGAAAATGAACATCTTCATAGACTGGTCCGAAATCACTTCTGAAATGACAGACAGTTTTATAAAAATCCCCATAAATTGTAGAAAAATCATATGAACGCGTGCAAGTAGTCATTAGAAAGGTATAAACTTGAACTATTTGCATATTGTACAGTTTAGAAAGATATTAAGTTTAAGATGGTCAAAACAGTCGGTGAACAGGACTCAACTTTTCTGTAGAAAGCTGTCATTTAAATTTAAGTTATGTTTAGTGTTGTAACTTGTATTCCCCCCCCCCCCTTAAAACTTGAAGAAAACATGAAAATGTAGGGGTATGAACTCACCTTATGTGAATACTTGAAGAATGGAAGGTTGAAGATGAACTTTTGGTTGTTGGTTTGATGCTCCAAAACAGCCACTCTTTTGGCTATGTTGCTGTCACGAAAATTTCACAGCAAAAGAGCAAGAAAAAGGGTAGTTTACTCACTGTTTTAAATCAATAATTTTGAGTATCAAAACAAGTAACTTCCAGGGGTATTTGGTGGTAAAAATATCAAGCAAAAGGAAGGTGTAGATGGGTGAAATGGTGGCTGAAACACAAAAGGGACAGCAACCCTTTAGTTCATGGTTTTGATGGCTTTGGAAGGAAGTTCTTGTGCTTGAAAATGAGATGAAGGTTGAGAGAAATTCCCTGGAGTATTTGCTGGTCAAATGAGGGTAAAATGAAGATGAAATTTCGTGATTATGACGGAGAAAAGAGTGGAAGAGGATAAGGGGACAAAACCTAGACTAGCTTGTGATGGGATGTGAGTTTAAGTGATGTGATCTTGTCTAGCCACTTGCTTGGGTGGTTGTTTAGAGATAGAGTTAGTTAACTAACTAACTACTAGTTATTTAGTTAGTTAGGAGTTCTAGTTAAGGAGAGGGAAGGTCTTAATCTCGAAAATTAGAAGAGGGATTAATAAGCATTCTTAGTAAAATGTCTTAAGTGATTATGCACTTATTCGTTAAGTTGGCACTTATCTCCACCAATTCTCTTATCTTAATTGATTTAGACATCATAAAACTTACATGAAATCACTTTAATTCATGACTCATAACTAGTCATTCACTAGATAATAATACATATATACAAATACATACATGTATACGTAGTATAAAATAACAATGTAGTTTTTGTGTATTTGAACTTTAATGTTTATGTTTTATTCTTTTTATTCAAAAACACTTAAATACATTTTAATTATACCTTATAATAATTCATTTTATATTTTAATTTATTTAAATATAAAATTTATTGAGCAATGTATAATTTTGTGACATTTAACCGGTTAACCATATCGTTAAACACGTTTTGTCACTTTGGTTCGTATATTTGTCAAATTTAGATCCTTCACATCTATTAAGCAAACATTTTACATAGAACCTAACTTACTTATCAACTAGAGACATGTTGATATAAAAATTAAGTTTGTTGCGTTTAAATGATGTTATATGCTAATTTCACGAACCGGTGTTGGTTCGTAGTCATACATCATAACGAAATTATCGTTAGTTACTTGTTTTATATTTTACAAGAACTTATTTAAATAAAAGAGGTTAAATTCTTTCAACCATTCTTGATAAAATACTCATATTGTTTAATAATCAAAACATAGCATCGTGCGATTGTTCCTATTTTTACCAATTGTTACATTCTCCCCCCGTTAAAAGAATTTCGCCCCAAAATTCAACTTGTAGACGGGATATCACTAAACAATTGGGGGTGTTTCTTTTTTTTTTTTTTTGTGTTCCCTAGTGAATTTAGGTCCTCGCTTGGTGTTCCAACGGGCCTTCACTATGGGTATGCAGCTTTGTTTCGTCCTTTTGACCTCCTGATCGATGATTTCCACCGGTTCTTCGATGAAGTTTAGACTCCCGTTGATTTAAATTTCATCCAGTGGAATAACAAGAGTCTCATCAGACAAGTTCTTCTTCCGATCCTGGGATGCCTTCAATCATTCATGGGTAAGAACAATCTTCTCTGTAGTTTCTCGTATGATCTGGGGGCTGGTGAGAGTGTTGTTAGGAACTTGCCTGTTAGCTATTTGTGTGTTGCCTAACTCATCCCATCAAAGAGGTGATCTACACTCGCTTCTGCAGAGAGCTTCGAATGACGTGACCTTGATGTTAATGTAATAGTTGATGTTATATAAGGATTCGATGAATGGTTCTTCCTCTTTGTCTTTCAGTTTGAGGGTGATAAAAAGGATTTCTTTAACGACTATTAAAAACACTAGGCGAATCGCCTGTCCTTTATCCAAAATGATAGATAGTGGTATACTATGCAGTCTCGCAATCTTCTTGTGATATGCCCGTGTCAGCTTTTCTATTTTTCTTTGTAGCCTTGGTCGGTAGAAAGTGTGTGGGTTTGGTTGATTTGTCTACGATTGCTCAAGTGGTAGCATGTCCATCCACTGACTTGGGTAACTTGTCATGGAGTTCATGGTATGACTCATAACTGATTCATTTATCATCTCTTTGTGTTTATAAGTCGTATATAATTAAGATTGAAAAGACAGTCGAATCGGTGATTCTATTCTAAGCCCACATCCAAACAAGGAAAAGGATTTAAAGCGAAATTACCAACCCTAAGTCCGTAGAATCTTAATTATATAGGGCTCCAATACTTGCGGGCAGGCGTGAGTGCTTATGGTCCATTTGTTCCTCTTGTTCCTTTATGAAACTAGATCCTAATGTGCGTGTTTCAGCGGACCTTCATTACTCCGCCTATCACTTCGACCGACCGGGATCGTGCGGTTTTGGGTTTATTTACTTATGTTCTTCTAAATGTTAGCATATTCACTCGATGAATTAGGGCAGCTATGTTTTGAAGTTCATGGTTTTGATTCACTGCTAGTTTCTGAGCTTGGATTTGACTTGTTGTAAGCGTGGTATTTCTAGATGATCTGTTGGGGGATACTACGGGAAGGTTGTAAAGATTCCTCATATGAGTATTTCGGGGTTTTGAAACTAGAAACCAATTGGGGTTTTATGTCGGGTTTGTCATTATGAATCGATCGTGTCTCAATAGTCGATGTTTAAAGTGAAAGGGTCTTTTATAACACATGGAACTGGTATGGGTAGGGCCACACCAATCCACGTCGAATGCCGATGTCGGTACTTCTCATTGTAAGCCGCTTGTTAGTGGGATAGTGAAATATACATATGTGTTTTTAGTGCTTTTTAGTCTATCTCTATTATTACTGCTATGAAGGTTCTGTTGAATGATTGGGGGTGTTTGTTTGAGTAGATTTCTAACTTGTGACTCACAGAACTCCCCTGCGTCCCTACTATCAATTGGAATGTATGCAAATAAGTTTTCGAGGAGAAACGTACCCAGAATAGTCGTGGGGTCTGCAATAGCCTCCCCTTGGCCCATTGCGACTACTCGACCTCCTTCACCAGCATTCATGACGTTTGACACCGGGCAGTCCCTTCGGAAGTGTCCTGGTACTCTGCACTCATAACACGCACAGTCTACTCCTACATTTGTGGCTGGAGCAGTTGGTTGGGCTAGTTCTCTACAGTAGCTTACGGTGTGTCCCTTTCTATTGCACCTAACGCAATGCATTTCACGGCAGGATCCGTGATGATGAAAGTTGCATCGGTTGCACATAGGCTGGTTGCCGTTGTACGACCTTTTGGGTGTAGGAGTATGGTTTGTTGATTGCTTTTTGGCGTTTCCTTGAGTTGATTTGCCTCCCTTTTTGCTCCATGGTTGTCGTTTCATGTTCTTGTGTTCGCACCTTGCGATATTCTTGTAGGTAGCTACTGGTAGGTGGCTTCGATTGTTTCTTTGATTAGAATTTTTGATATCGTTTCCTTCCCTGCTTGAGTTGACAGAGTTATTGTATGCTATAATGGCTGCCACTGTGGCTATAACTGTAGCTTGCAAAGTGGCGGTGTCCAATTGTAGGAATGGGGTTGCGTTGGTAAGTTGGTTATTTCCAGTCCTTGCTGCGCCGCTAATGTTTGCTTGAGACAGTGCAGCTGTTACTGCCGCAGCGATATCAGATTGCACTATGTTGGGGTCATATTGAGGAGGTGGTGGTGGGGTTGCATTTCTACATGTTGATCTACGAGGAGACATTGTTCAGATAAGGAAATAACAAGAAGAACTATAAGTTTTAATGATTCGAAAGTCTCACATTAGTGATTTGTTATATCAGAAGTTTGGTTTACCCCTGAATAGGGTTTTGAGTTCGACTCATAAGGAGAGTAGATAAACTCATGAATTGGAGGGGTATGCAAAGGGTTTAATAAAGGAAATACATCATATATTATAAAACATGGTGCATTACATTTTGTAGTTAGGAAAATTTGACCTACCTAAAGGTTTCTGATTACAAGGTTAAGAAAAGTAAGGACTTTATCCGAGGTCTTATGCTATGAAAATTTTTTGGAAGTAAGACAGGTATTATTTGTTACGCGAGCTGGCTACATGGGCCTTAGATTATGCCAACTGACGCTCCATCTCGAGCATACGTAGTTCATGTCTTGCCTGGCGTGCCCGAAGTTCTTTCACTTCGGTTTGAGTTGCCGTTAGCTCTCTTTGCAATGCTTCATTTCGATTGACGATTCTCCCGTGAGATAATCCTAACTATCGGATGCGAACTGTGTTGACTCCAGTGTTCGCATCATTTTCCTGAGTTTGATGGATGGTCGTCCGTCCATGCTCACCAATGCGAGAAATCCGACGAACCAATATAGGAAGGGCTCTGTCTGCTGAGCCTCCCTTGCTTAGGTTGTAGAAGCTTCGGTCTCCGTTGAATGGAAGGGGTTGATTCTGTTCGCGGCTCCACCTATCCAGGTTAGTTGCCCAAAGGGGCGTCGAGCCATGAAATTCCGGTTGAGGATTAGGATTTTGAATTGGAGCCGTTAAGGGTAGGTTTTTGTTCTCTGGATCTGAGTCTGATTCTTCATGCATTCCTTCTTTAAGATCATTCTCTATCCCTTCTCCATTACCATGGTTGGGGTAGTAGGGGTCACCGGGGTGATGGAATCCAGCCATTTGAGTCTATACGAGAATAGGGTTAAGAATGGACTATAAGCTAAAGCACATGGAATTTACTCTTAAGCTAAATGGTTGAAGGCACTCGAATACTCCCTTAGTATTCTTTAACGATATGCTTTTGGTATGTTTTAAATTTGTTGTCCATTGCAGACACTCCTTGGCATACGTTAGTCGGCTCTTGGACAAATATAGTTGATCAGGCTATATTCTTCCCAGTTCCGATTACATGTCCCAAGGCATACCTGCACTGCACATCTTATTTATAATACTTCTATATTCTTTTAATTATGATATTGACCATGTTATTAATATGGAATGAATGCATGCCTACTTTACAAAAACTAAATAAATTTAATTTTAAAAGTATGACTCTTACTCAGAGTGTTTTTGCCCAGTTGTGTTTATAGTTGTATACCAAAAATGGTTTTGATATACTTAATTCACTATAAACAATGCTCTGATACCAATCTGTCACACCCCCAAACCAGAACGGCGGAAACGTTCGAGGGCGGAGGACGTCATATTCAGTATCATAACAGTTCATAGAAAGGAAAGTACACACCACCATATATATTAAGTTTTTCAAAGTGTTTACATAATTGTATTCGTTACATGATCAAACGATAAATACATAAACATCTTTCAAAAGAAGTAATTAACGTTAGCACGTTAATCCCCAAAAGTTGATCTCCAAACCTGCTTAGCGGTTCCCTGAGAATACAAGTTATTTCAAAGAAAAAGTGTCAACAATTAAGTTGGTGAGTTCATAAGTAGTGTTTTGAGAAAATGTACGCCATTCGAAAGTTCGTGTATGTTTTCCAGAAAACGCAGTATTTTAAATGTAAAGAGTTATGATTCGTTGTGTTGACAATGAATGTATTAGATCCAGAAAATCCAATATTTTCCCTAATGGTTGAGATACGAACTGTTGTGTTTTCCAAGAAAAACCCTTATTTTCTTATAAAAGTATGAAATGCATATGAATGTTCGTGTTATAAGTTGTAAGTAATTGCACCAGGAAAATTCCTTATTTTCCAATTAGTTGTTTGGTTTGTATCCAGGAAAAACCCTTATTTTCCTAATATAACTAGCAATCTCTAAGACCGAAAATCGCAAGCAGCCGACATGCTTAAAAGTTGTAGCATAGTTTTAATAGCTACTCGTTCATAATAGCATAATACCGGATTAATTGTATATCCGGTGAGTTTTATAACCATACTAAACATAATATGCCTGTAGCGATGTTCTTCAGGCGTCGTAGCGTTATGACAAACTGTCACCCCAAAGGACGGACTGTAGCTAACAGTCAAGGTGCGGGATCATGACTTCCCGTATAGATCTATACACATTTGACACGTTCTCCGAACGGGAGACTCTGGTTATAGACAGGACTTGCAGCATTACTTTCTAATAAAGAAAAGTAACGTTTGAAGCTATACACGTCTCATGGATTCTCAACTAAGCCTGTATTAAAGTGATAGTTTTTGTATGCAAAGTTTATCCTTTTTCACAATGTTTGACAAAGCATAAATCATAAGTTTTTAGAATGTATAAAACAACTTAACAATGAAAGGTGCTTTGAAATCATTATATACCTTGCGTAAGTCTAATGCACACAACGTATGACAAGAGTTTTCACATAGTAGTAATAAATCACAAGTGATTCATTTGATAAAAATGATTAAAGTGAAATTTTTGATGTAGAAGACAAGTTTGTAAACAAAACCTATATATGTATATGGTTATATATATGTATAAGTTTTAAAAGATGATTTGGTATGTTTCGTAATTGTTGTTCATATTCTTACGTTTTTATTAGAAACTTTGCATGAAATAATCCTTAAGTTTGATACTAAAGACCCTTTTGTACTTATCACTTTTGTAAAAATGGTAATTAAACATATTTAAATGATTGTGTTTTAACTTCCTTAATGTATAAACATTGCTCAAAAATGTTAGAAGGTGTTAATAAATCTATAAACCACTTTTGACAGTTTTACACTTTACTGTCCCTGTTTTTAGAAAGCTCATAGAAAAATCCTCGTAAGTCAAAAACTGAATCCGTCACCTCTGAGAGTTTATAAAATGAGTCTACTTTGTTCCTAATTTTTATTATGATTTTTAGTGGTCTCAAACTAGTGTGAAAATGAACATCTTCATAGTCTGGTCCGAAATCACTTCTGAAATGACAGGCAGTTTTATAAAAATCGCCATAAATTGTAGAAAAATCGTATGAACGCGTGCGAGTAGTCATTAGAAAGGTATAAACTTGAACTATTTTTATATTGTACAGTTTTGAAAGATATTAAGTTTAAGAAGGTCAAAACAGTCCGTGAACAGGACTCAACGTTTCTGTAGAAAGCTGTCATTTAAATTTAAGTTATGTTTAGTGTTCTAACTTGTATTTCCCCCCCCCCCCCCTTAAAACTAGAAGAAAACATGAAAATGTAGGGGTATGAACTCACCTTATGTGAATACTTGAAGAATGGAAGGTTGAAGATGAACTTTTGGTTGTTGGTTTGATGCTCCAAAACAGCCACTCTTTTGGCTATGTTGTTGTCACGAAAATTTCACAGCAAAAGAGCAAGAAAAAAGGTAGTTTACTCACTGTTTTGAATAAATACTTTTGAGTATCAAAACAAGTAACTTCCAGGGGTATTTGGTGGTAAAAATATCAAGCAAAAGGAAGGTGTAGATGGGTGAAATTGTGGCTGAAACACAAAAGGGATAGCAACCCTTTAGTTCATGGTTTTGATGGCTTTGGAAGGAAGTTCTTGTGCTTGAAAATGAGATGAAGGTTGAGAGAAATTCCCTGGAGTATTTGCTGGTCAAATGAGGGTAAAATGAAGATGAAATTTCGTGATTATGATGGAGAAAAGAGTGGAAGAGGATAAGGGGACAAAACCTAGACTAGCTTGTGATGGGATGTGAGTTTAAGTGATGTGATCTTGTCTAGCCACTTGCTTGGGTGGTTGTTTAGAGATAGAGTTAGTTAAATAACTAACTACTAGTTATTTAGTTAGGTAGGAGTTCTAGTTAAGGAGAGGGAAGGTCTTAATCTCGAAAATTAGAAGAGGGATTAATAAGCATTCTTAGTAAAATGTCTTAAGTGATTAAGCACTTATTAGTTAAGTTGGCACTTATCTCCACTAATTCTCTTATCTTAATTGATTTAGACATCATAAAACTTACATGAAATCACTTTAATTCATGACTCATAACTAGTCATTCACTAGATAATAATACATATATACAAATACATACATGTATACGTAGTATAAAATAGCAATGTAGTTTTTGTGTATTTGAACTTTAATGTTTATGTTTTATTCTTTTTATTCAAAAACACTTAAATACATTTTAATTATACCTTATAATAATTCATTTTATATTTTAATTTATTTAAATATAAAATTTATTGAGCAATGTATAATTTCGTGACATTTAACCGGTTAACCATATCGTTAAACACGTTTTGTCACTTTGGTTCGTATATTTGTCAAATTTAGATCCTTCACATCTATTAAGCAAACGTTTTACATAGAACCTAACTTACTTATCAACTAGAGACATGTTGATACAAAAATTAAGTTTGTTGCGTTTAAATGATGTTATATGCTAATTTCACAAACCGGTGATGGTTCGTAGTCATACATCATAACGAAATTATCGTTAGTTACTTGTTTTATATTTCACAATAACTTATTTAAATACAAGAGGTTAAATTCTTTCAACCATTCTTGATAAAATACTCGTATTGTTTCATAATCAAAACATAGCATCGTGCGATTGTTCCTATTTTTACCAATTGTTACATTGTTCGGGGCTTGTCCTACTGGAGGTAGGTTGTTGACTTCGGGCTCAGAGTCCGATCCATCCGAGAAGCCTTCAGCTTGATGATCATCCAACGGAATTTGGTGTTCATTATCGGACTCTGCATCGAGCCATCCTGCGTTGCCTTCATTCGGAAAGTACGGGTCGCTGTGATGGAATCCAACCATTTAGATCTACGCGAGAACAGAGGTATAAGAATGTAGTATATAAGTAGCTCGTAACTCATCACTTGCTGGGAGATTTATGAATGTTCATTTCAAGATTAACCGTGGTACTGCAAACACGGAATATTGTTGGATTAATGTCTAAGTCCATAACTATAATTGGTAAGACTTGACCCGACCCGACATGGTCCATTTGGGTTACATACCATCATGCACTTGGATAGACTAAATGAGAGAAATAAGACACTTATGGTTATTAATATATTATAAGTTCTAGTATATTAATAATAACAATAATGAGATTATTTAATTAGTATTGATCAAGAATTAATCTAGCATTAATTGAGTGATCAAAAGAAGACTAATTAAATATATGGGTTGATTGTGTAAATCATCCATACTTGTATAGTGGGCTAATGCTCCATGGATTATCGCCAAAACCCATATGATGCTCCATGGTGTATTTGAACCCATGGATCCAAGGAAATGGAAAGTCATGACAATTAGGGTTTACCCTAATTGTATAACTATATAAGCATCTTATTCTTGAGGAAAATCGGCCACTAGTGAGACTAAGAAAGGGCTAGCTGATTTCATGAAGTGTAGAATTCTCTCTAAGTTATTCTAAGTGTTTTGATGATTGTGAACCATTTGAGGTGTCACACTTGGGGCACTAGGCACTCAAGCTTCATGAAGACAAGCACCATCAAAGAGGTATGTATTCTATCTTGTTATATTGATAGTGTTGTATTCATATTTGCATGTATAATAGAGAAAACATAGATCCAAGGTATTTAGGGTTGCATGTACACTTAGGAGTGTTAGAATGCTCATAACCCAACAGTGGTATCAGAGCCTAGGCTTGTTTTCTTGTTATACTTGCAATAGAAGCTGAAAAATCTAGTTTTGTTGTTGTCTACCCAGCAGACTCGCCGAGTCCATAAAGGGACTCGACGAGTCCAAGGCAAAATGCATCCAACTCGCCAAGTTATGTTCATGCACTCGACGAGTTGGACCCCATACAGCATATTTTCGAGGTTTTTGGCTAGAAATGGACTAGGAACATTACCCTAAGTTGTTTTTGAACTTATAAACATGTTTTTTTAATGTGGTAATGTTCATGCTAATCCATTTTCAAAGATAATTGTCAATAGATTCATGTTTTGTATTAATTTAAAGACTAATTACATGAAAAAGTTTGATTTGAATTATCTTGTTCTTATGAGTTGCTTAGATTAATAGAAAAGTTGAGTGAAAAAGTTGTTTTCAATCCATTTTAATCTAAGAGTTGAGTATAAAATGTGTTTGTGTAATTTGTCCTCAAGTTACATGAAGATTCACATTAAAGACTCATAAAACTCATAAAATTAGCAAAGGTTACAAAAAATGAAGAGTCTAGTTCTAATTAATTGGAGTTATGACTCCATAATTTGTCCTCAAGTTATGGAGGACCAAGAGTCTCTTCATTAAATAAAAAAAAAATAATGTAACCTTAATTAATTCCATAAGTTATAAAATAAAGAAAAGTTAACTCTTTATTAGTTTAAAGTCTTCCATAATTTGTCCTCAAGTTATGGAACTTGAAGAGTTTTTGGATTAAAACTACTTTAAATACATAAGTTATGGAATTAATTAGTTTTGAATAGTTTCAAAACTTGCCCTCAAGTTTTGGAATTTGTAAAGTTTTCTCATATAAATACTTTAATTCCAAGTTAGCCCTTAAAATTTTAGAAGTTAAAATTCAACCCTTATACTTTATAATATTATAAGTTAATAATATATATATATATATATATATATATATATATATATATATATATATATATATATATATATATATATATATATATATGTATAAGAGTAAAGTCGGTCTTACCGCTAGTACGCCTCATTCACGAAGCCGGTCTATAAGGTGGGTATAAGGTTGTTGCCTATAAAATGGCAACTTAATGGGTGTCCATTCTCACCCACCGCTTGCTTGACTGGTGGAGGGTCGTTAGCCGAACGGGTTTGACAGGACTATAATTCTCCCTTCATTAAAAATATTAATGATAAATACTAAGTAACTAAACTCTTAATAATACCCAATCTTAGTTACTTTGGAAAATGTGAATAAGGTGCTAATCCATGAAATTACACTTTACACTTTGTCTAAGTCGTTAGTGGAGCGTGTGTGGTTAACCGGCACACTAACTTGGACTTAACAAGGTAGGTAAAGGGTGACTTAATATTTATCATAGTATCGATGGAGCGTGTGTGGTTAACCGGCACATTGATTGAGGGGTAATTTATTAAGGGTACCAAGTAATTTGCATGGTTACTTCACACCTTGTTTTGTGATCCTCGGCATCCCAGTCACAAAAACTGAAGGGCACACTCGAGATTGAAACATGCCATTGAACAGTTCAACGAATCTTAAAAAGATCTAGGAGTTTCAAATCCAATTAAAACCTAATAATACATTTCGTTTATCTTGGTGGAAATTGGTGAATCGTCATTCACCTACCTTCAAATATTTTATAGCTTGGATTACGGCATACCTCTTCTAAGTTATAAAATAGTTTGTTGGGTCCTAGCCTTAATATTTCATATTGGGTGTCATATTAAGGACTTTAAGATCAACTATCTTGAATATCTCCCAAAACATGTCTGGTTTAGACATTTATGATCTTCCCAAATCTCTTGAAATAAGCTTTCCTAATGAAGATGATGTCCCATGGAAATCATACTTCTTTCACCTCCTCCAATTATTCTCCCTACCCCACAAGTTCTTGAAAAGTTTAAGGTCACTCAAGCCCTATTGTCAAGTAAAGGTCTTGGTGTGGTCACATCTTCGAGATGTAGTCACATATTGACAAGCTGGGAGAGTTGGGTGTCTAAGTCTTGAGAAAGTTGGTGGTTCAACAACTTTCTAAGTCACATAGTGAATTCTTTTGGAACACCTATGAAACAGACTATGACAAGACCCTTAATGATCTTATCTATTTGTTAAGATCAACTTCCTTAAAACTTAATGGATATTGACAACGATGACATTGGATATCTAGTAAAGCATTCTCTTCCCAATGGAAAGGGATCGGCCATAGTCAACTCGGTTGAACAAATGGTAAAGAGAAAAGCTAAGTCTGTGATAGTCCCGTGTACCATTATCAAAGGGTCCATATGTTTATATTGCTAAAGGAAGGGGCATTGGTTGCGAAGCTGCCAAGTTTACCTAAGGATGTTAAAGTCAATAAGTTTGACTCTACTTCAGGTAAAGTCCACTATCTAACTCTGTTAAGTTTCTATTATGAGATTCTTGATACATGATGTGACTGGGTCACATGGTAATGTTTTAAGAATCAAAGAAAAGTAAAGGAACTCAAAGAAAGAATATGCTGAATCTAATCGCATAAATGGATTTCTATCGCGTAGTTTGAAGATCGGATTCTTGAGCTACTTCTTAGGAGTTATGAGATATTGATTAGGAATATATAACAACAAGTTTTCATATGGATTGTAAGGATAAGTTTTTCCGCATAGTTTTAAAATAAAAGAAATTTTTTGATTTTAGTTATTTTAAAATATCCTTACAATGGCATTTGAGGAAAAATTGTTGCTTATATGATTCCATTAATAGCAAGAGTGGAAATATGAAATTGATTCCTTCATTTGTGGTAATGTCTAAATTTACCAAATAAGGAAAGATTCTCATCATCCAAAGTCTCAATTGGACCAGGACTTGGAATCATGCAAGTTCTATAGCATGATGAATGAGAACTTTCAAGTATTGGAAAAATTAAGACTAATTACTTGTTCACATGGATGTGTGAGTCAAGTAATGGACTAAGGGATCGAGTACATAGTCATGTGCACTGATTAAGTCCACCACAAAAGATATAAGGCTATTCGTCATAGTTTACTAAAGCTCAGTAAATATGATTATACTTACAAGCTTAAAGTGTAACTCTGAGACATTGGAAAAGGTTCCAATGCATGGCAGAGCGGATAAGAAGAATCAAATTAGGCAGAAGGATAAAAGTTTCTCAAATCTGAAAAGATGGGAGAGTACTTTAGTATCAGCTTTGTGATCATCTCAATGATTAAGGAACCATATCAAAATTAGTTCTCTAAGGAAGTCTTAGTGCATTCTTATGACTAAGAAGAAGGGATCTTGAATTGTTGAAATGGTTAAATTAAGAAGACGAGTCATACTTCGTTCCAATACAAGTCTTAGAGTCATACTCCAAGATTGTAATTTGAGTGACATGTCTTTAATAAAGCTTAAAAACACTTATCAAATGTAAGAGTAAAAGTTTTCTACTCTTGTACATTTGAAATTGGTAAGTTGTGATGTTTTGGATAAAACAAAGACCAACTTAGGCCAATTGTGTGAACTGTTTGTCTTGGTTAGAACCCACACTATCTCTTGGATGTTTGACAAGGGAGTCTTATAGGTCAAGAGGACAATGGGAGTCTTAAAGGTCTTGAAAGTATCAAGAACTAATCAAGAATGAAACCTGAAGTTCCTCACTAGCACACAACTTGAGGTTTATAACCTATCGTGTTGACATATTCTGTGCTCATTCCAGTTAAAGTTGGCTTTGCATATGAGTTCTTAGAGTTCTCAATTGGTTGCACAACAACTTGGAGGCAATGGTAGGCCCTTGAGCTGCCAGGTGGCAAGAAATTAAGATTGAGTTCAATCCATATGAGTTTGGATTTGTCATTATCCTTATCTTGTGACTATGGTTTTGACAATTCACATGGATAAGAACACATACACCATTAAATCTAAGTGACATAAGGTTTCTCTCCGATTCATGAAAATGATGGTGAGGAAACACTTTCACTAAGTAGATTTTAGTTAGATAGCAGTTGTGATATTTGCATTCTCAAAGTCGTTAGTGGAGCGTGTGTGGTTTACCGGCACACTAACCTGGACTTGTGAGAAGTGGCAAAAAGGTCTAACCATTATGATTACGGCATCCCTCTTCATAATTGTTTAGAAACACGAGTGTGCTATCTAAGGGAATGTGTATGTTTTTGATAAAGTTTTATCAAAACAATCCAGTATCAGAAATCTGAACTTTGGTAAGAAAGTCAATAAAGTATTGATTTCTAGAAGTTCAACTGACTTCTGAGTACATGTCAAAGCTAGTGGGAGCATAAGTGTTATGGTAATGATCATCATGTTAGTGGGAGCATTATAATTATGATAAATATTGCAAGTTAGCAATGTTAATTATAGAAAACAAAAGGTTTCAATTGGGAAAAAGTTGTTTTGCTATAATTAAGGGAGAGGAAATTATACTTCATCTCAAATCTATAAGCTTAGATCGTGAGGTTTTAATCATTTAGTCAAGGATATATATGAATTTCATGTTGGAATGGCTCAACATAAGGAAATTCTGTATATGGGTCCATTATTTGCGTTCTAAAATTCGATTATGATTACGGCATCCCTTTTCATAATCTGAATTATGAGAACTTGGCAAATAGAAATGGAAATGTTATAGCAAAAGACTGGTTTAGTCTTTATGTGAGACATCATGAATCGTGTCCCATATGCTTCAGATATAGGATCGATTACATGTGCTATATTCATCCTTTCTAAAATTTTCCAAATGCCTGGGGCATTAAGAAAGGAAAAGGTTTAGAACTGGATATGACTAAAAGGATTAACCAATTGTCGAGGACAATCTAAGGTTTACCAAAGATTGGTTGCTTAAGGACAGTTGGAAGTATAGTGATAATTCTGGAAGGACCATATTGACATAATCTGTAAGGAGGCAACTCTTGTTCAGAAGTGATAGTCAAAATGGAATCTGGAAATGTTTCAAAGTTAGAATTTTCAATCTGTGTAAGATTAAGGAAACTTAATGCAAGAAGGATGGTTCCAAGGAGTTGATCTCCTTTGGAATGCTCTGTAATGATTGTTGTCAAGTCTTTCTGACTTTGTGCATAACCATTACAAGAGGATCAATGCATATAAGTTTAGAATCTAATAGATTTCAGTAAATGACATGAATTTGGAATTCTTGCATTTGCAGTAAGGATTTGGGAGTGTGAAACGAGAATCATTGAAGTTATGTTCAATTGATCTAGTTCACAAAGTAAAGATCATAGACAAACATATTATGCATACTTGGTGTGTGGCATGACTAGTGTTTAGAAAAACATAATGTACATGCTTGGAGCATGGGACAACTATTGTTTTTTAAATTCAAGAATAAAGTTGATTGTTGAAATAGTATACAATAAATAATGTGTAATCATATGGTGATAAATAAAAGGTGTTTTATTTATGTTCATAGGTTTTGATACCATATTGGATTCAATTATTATTGTGTTTCACTTTGCATGTTTTGACTTCCTGAATAAACTAGGTTATTCTTCCGGAATGACTAAGTTATTCAAACCATCCACAGTCGGTCATATGTTGGAAGTAGATATGAATTAAGATTGTCATGGGTTGGCTTGTAGAGGTCTAAGGTGTTGGACAAAGGGCTACAACACTCATGAGTGCTCATAAGTTCTGAGTATTGGATTCAACCCGCGCTCATTGGAATCACTTCATGGATTTTATCACGAGTGATCATGAGACGATAATATCTTATATTCTTCAAATCTAGAGATATGAGTTGTTACTATGAGTTGGTTGTACATTGATTGCACGAAACTGCATTTGGTAACTCGGTGCTATAAAACGTGTCTTTGTGTATGATTCAACAAGTAGTAGAACAAGCCATATGAGTTGAAGTTTATCCATTCCTTTTACCTTTGGGATAAAAGCGATATCTGTGGGCCCCTCGATGATTTGATGATGACAAATGGAAGTGCTCGGCCGGGCCAGGACTGATTTGATTTGTTCAATTAGTCAGTCGTCATAAATTGGAAATCGGGAAACAACAAATGGACAGAGATAATGATTATAATCCATGTCTCAGTCCATATGATATCTAGAATGGAGGAATATATGATCCCTTATCTAATGGACAAGTCATTAACAAAGGTCAGAGTTCATCTACAAGGTCAGAGTTCGACAGAAGCTTTTGAGAGCTACGATTGCTAGTTGGTTCCTGAAGTCATACGCAATAATAGTTTTAGACTTATCCAAGTGGGAGACTGTTGGATTAATGTCTAAGTCCATAACTATAATTGGTAAGACTTGACCCGACCCGGCATGGTCCATTTGGGTTGCATACCATCATGCACTTGGATAGACTAAATGAGAGAAATAAGACACTTATGGTTATTAATATATTATAAGTTCTAGTATATTAATAATAAGAATAATGAGATTATTTAATTAGTATTGATCAAGAATTAATCTAGCATTAATTGAGTGATCAAAAGAAGACTAATTAAATATATGGGTTGATTGTGTAAATCATCCATACTTGTATAGTGGGCTAATGCTCCATGGATTATCTAGTTGGGCCAAAACCCATATGACGCTCCATGGATTCTCCATGGTGTATTTGAACCCATGGATCCAAGGAAATAGAAAGTCATGACAATTAGGGTTTACCCTAATTGTATAACTATATAAGCATCTTATTCTTGAGGAAAACCGGCCACTAGTGAGACTAAGAAAGTGCTAGCCGATTTCATGAAGTGTAGAATTCTCTCTAAGTTATTCTAAGTGTTTTGATGATTGTGAACCATTTGAGGTGTCACACATGGGGCACTAGGCACTCAAGCTTCATGAAGACAAGCACCATCAAAGAGGTATGTATTCTATCTTGTTATATTGATAGTTTTGTATGCTAGTTTAGGATAATACCTTGGATATTCATATTTGCATGTATAATAGAGAAAACATAGATCCAAGGTATTTAGGGTTGCATGTACACTTAGGAGTGTTAGAATGCTCATAAC
The DNA here is from genome assembly GCF_052625555.1 of Lactuca saligna. NCBI lineage: Eukaryota > Viridiplantae > Streptophyta > Magnoliopsida > Asterales > Asteraceae > Lactuca > Lactuca saligna. The sequence goes on from NC_136424.1 coordinate 275,908,641, forward strand.
CCAACAAATATTTCATATCTCTGGCAGATCTTCCTAATCTTAATCCTCATGATTGGATCTTGCTATACAACATTCTGCTCTCAAATCAACGAGAGTATGAGCCGATTTTGAAACATCTTAAAAGGATGTTGGCCTCCTATATCCATCAGCTTGCCACAATGGATCAGGAGATAGCAAGGGTGATGAATAAAAAGTCGACAATCAAGCCAACATCTAAGCCCGGTGATATAAATAAAATGAAGTTGGGGCAGATTGATTCAACTAACTTGACTGCATGTTCACTAAGGGTGACAGGCTTAAGTTTCTGTTTGGATTGGTAGACAAGCATCTATTTTCAACAGATTGTTTGGAGCATATTATCAACATCATTCATCGATGCAAGCAGAACTCAGCATCAGACAAGAAAATTTTTACAGATATGCTTTAGTGGTATATTACATTTAGACAACATGTTCTGGCCATTATACCGAGGATATTTGAAACGGTGAAGAAGACCACTGGTGTGAAAAGAGAATAGAGATTCTGCTCCAAAGACGCAAAGGGGGAGATTGTTGAATATTTTAAGTGTTGTGTCTTGGATTATTTGTTTTGTAAACGGATTGGGCTTATCCATCCGTAGTTATCTAGAATAGTTTCCTTTATCTAGATAAGTTGTTAGGGTTTTATTATAAATATATGCATGCATGTATGCGTATATAAGAGATTAGTCATTCACGTTGATTCTTGTAACCCTAATTTTACCTCTACAGATTGAAGTTCTTAATCGTTGGGGTATTTTGCATTAATCATTCGACATCTTCATCGCAATACTTGTGTTCTTATTTACATTCTTATTAATATTTTGCTTAGAATCATACGATCCTGAAAGAACTTTGTTATAACAATTGGTATCACTTGAATAAGAACGTAAATAAGAACACAAAATCGATATTGTAACCCTTGAGACTCTTGGTCTTTACCACTGAGGTTTACGGTTACACAAAATCTGTGTTAATGATCTTAGATACGATTACCACATTCTAAGTGAAACCCAAAATTCAACACCAATAATGAATTGACGGTGAGTGAAATACTCAAGCTTTAACTTGTTACCTAAGGAAATCTTTTTTATTTTGCGTGATCTTTTACGAAATCGTCTACAGCTAAGACATTTCTTCCCAATGAGATCCAGTTTGTTTTTTTTTTTAATTTCTACTTCCTATAAGTCATAAACATAATATATCCCACCTACTTGTTCAGTAGATCACATCGGTCTCACAGGTACCTCTACCAACGATCGGTTTTATGTTAAAACTCGATGTTTGGTTGGAGGAAAGCCACCCAATGCATATGATTAAAAGAAGCCTTTCATTGTTTATTGACAAACAGTTGATCGTATTTTCGGGAAACCGCACAAGCACTTCAAGTCTCTCTTGACTTTGAAGGAAGTGATTCTTGCCCGTAATCCTCTGCTTTCTGTTTTCTAAAAGGACAACACTCACACCCCATACATACTTGTTTTATTTCATTATCTTTCACACTCTTATGCACGAAAACTAATATTTTCCAACATTCTAATTACTGATTGGTATAAGTTTTGGTTATCCGTTGTAACCAAACACGGGATAACAGGGAATTTCAAATAGTTTGAAGATAAGATTTGGGCGCGTGAATTTGATCCGTTTCAAACCCACGTGTGCTTACGTTTACCTGGGATTAACCACCCTGTCAAATCGCGCTTTTTCAGGTGACGTTTTAGTAACCTCATCATCACGGTTTCTCTCTCCAGGCAACCATATAAATAGGGGTGTTTGTTTTCTTTGTCATTTACCAAGTCACAGCTTATCTCTCTAACACAAAGATTAAACTGTTCATCTTCTTCTTTGTTCAACAATGGCGACCTCATCCTCCGCACATGATCAAACCGCTACATCTTCCTTGCTTACAATACGACCCAACCAGAATCTGATCATCGAACTGAGACCATTCGCATATGAATCATACATGTTGCATGTGGTGGAGTGTTTGAAGTATTCCCCACTGGTAATGGACCTAACCCTAGTCGAAGCAATTCCGATGTCGCTACTTTCTCAAGTATACTCATCAGCGACGTATGACAAGAACAAGGATCGCATCTACTTCAGTATTCACGATAAGCAATCCTCAATTTCAAAGACGAAGTTTTGTTCCCTTTTACGGTTTGCAGTTGATTCTTCCATCATCTCTCCAGACTTCATCACTATAACCCAAATTTTCACAATATTGTACGAAATGGGGTACACCGACGTTCTTACAACGGTGGCAAAGGTCAAGAAGTCATGCTTACCGTCGCAGTGGAATGGGTTGCTGACCCTGCTCATCAAGGGTTTAGCGGAAAGAAGTGGTGGTTCTCATACCACTAGCAAAGGATTTCTCACCATGCTTTATGGTCTATATAATGGGATAAATCTGGATTATGGCATAATCATTTGGTCCCAAGTGGTGCAGAGTTTGAATACCACAACCCGTCGTTCTGAAATATCATGTGGTCAATTCTGGACTGTAATTACACAGAAAGTTATGGATTCTTTGGAGATTCCGGTTATAATAGATGCTCTTCTTGTTTCTATCACTACTTATCACACCATGAAGATAATTCTCTCTGATCCACGTAAGTTTTCACATTATGGATCAATTCCTGAAACGATGTACATGTGTGTCACAGCACGAAGCACGGTGATGGATGATTACCGCAAATTGACTCTAGTTGGTCCGAGGGTCTTGTCTGCAGAACAACAAGTTGCCCGAGATGTTTTGGAACAACCTGCACCCAAAGGCAAGCAGGTGGTTAAAACAGAGAAAGAAGAGGTGAAAGAGACAAAGGAGAAAAAGGAGAAAGTTTCTAAGCGAAAGGCTGGTGAGGAAGCCTCTTCTCAAACAAAATAGAAGAAGATTAAAAAGATGGCTAAAAGGCCTAAGAGAAATCTGTCTCCTGAAGCTGACACCATTGAAGATCAAGCAGCATAAATTGAGACTCCTCAAGTGTTCACCGGAGAGCCTACACCACCGAGATCTCCAACCCCTCCATCATCTCCTAAAAATACTCATGTTCCATCTCCTCAACCCACAAAACTTTGCACCCCAACCCAATCACCACAACAGAAAGCTCCACTTTCTATTCCCACAGATATACCAACCCTTCTAGTTGAAACTTTTTCTATACCAACTTCAACTATCTATACCTCTGCTCCTCTCTCCACTACACCTATCACAACTTCTCTTGCAACAGAATCCATCACTACTACCATTCCCCAAATCCCAGTTGAAGTCAATGTATCTGATACAAGGGCTACCTCTGTGGTTGATCCACCTGTTTCTAAACCACCATCTCCCACCCTATCTTCTAATTCTGGTGCTACTTTGGGAGGTGATGAAGAAGAGTATGATTCATTATACTTTAGTTCTTACCGAATTCCAACTGATACCGATGCTGATGCTTCTGCCAACAATCAACAGCTTCAAGACATCAATGACAAGCTTGACCGCCTGCTTGCAAACAACAAAGCTTATAGTGGGGTTGTCATGAAAGCTTTTGTGGAAACTACTGTTCAGCAATATACTGAAGCTATTGACCAATCCACTGCTGCAGTAAATAAGTCCACAGCTTCATGCTCCGAGGCCACAGAGAAGGTTACTGAGGTTGTTCATACAACTCAGATTTTCCTTGACTCACTCAAAGCTCATGCTGATACTAATGCAGCATAGTACCAAGCTTCTGTTGACTCCTTCTCTCAAACTCTTCAAGAAGAGACTACTAAGTTTGATGCCCTTCGTGCTGATCTCAAAACAGAATCCACCTCTTTTCTTCAATCCTTGGATTCTCATTTTGCTACTTTAACTGCAGAAAGCACCTTGAAGGAGGACTTGATAAAACACCAGGCAACCATTGATTTACAGAAAGTACAACTGGCCCACAATGAAAAGGAGATCTCACTGCTCAATACTCAAAGGGCAGTTTTTTAAAGTTGTGCTGGTGATGTGAAGAATATGTTGACTTCTCTTCTCGAAGCCCATGATCCAATTCTGACTTTAACTATTCGGAAGCATCTCCAAACTAAACATCTTCCTTCCATTTCTCTACTCAGTGAAATGAAGGGTGTCTCGGAGAAAGTCTTTCTTCCGACACAAGGGGGAGAGGAGAGTAAAGTCAAAACAGAAGCGAAGGTTAATGTAGCTTCGGTTTCTGGAAAGCAAATCATAGACGATAGTGACTCTGATCCTGAAGATATGATTGTCGAAGCTCTCAAGCGAAAGAAAAGAGACAGAGAGCTTGATGAGACTATGAAGGTGGCAAGAGAGGCTGAAGAGAAGGAGAAAAAGACTAAAGAGGCAGAGGATATTTTACATTGTAAGAAGACTCTGGTTCCCGAGTGGGACAGAGATACTCTTATCACTCAAGCGATTGAGTTTCCTTCCATGTATTGGTTGGAACCGATTGCTTCTTTTTAATGTGAAAACTCAAAGGACTCGCAGTTCGACATGCCAATCACCAAAAGAGAATTCACTTATCATTGCTTTGAGGTCACTGCTGAGGTTCCTTTTCCAAACTTGAAGGTTGACAGGGAGTTAGTTGATTTTTACTTGAAGAACGGTCAACCGCAGTACTTGACTTGGAGTGCACAGAAGATTACAAGAGTCAAGGTACTAAACTCATCACTTGCTAGGAGATTTATGAATGTTCATTTCAAGATTAACCGTGGTACTGCAAACACGGAATATTTCATATCTCTGGCAGATCTTCCCAATCATAAACCTCATGATTGGATCTTGCTATACAACATTCTGCTCTCAAATCAATGAGAGTATGAGCCGATTTTGAAACATCTTAAAAGGATGTTGGCCTCCTATATCCATGAGCTTGCCACAATGGATCAGGAGATAGCAAGGGTGATGAATAAAAAGCCGACAGTCAAGCCAACATCTAAGCCCGGTGATGTAAATAAAATGAAGTTGCGGCAGATTGATTAAACTAACTTGACTGTCATGTTCACTAAGGGTGACAGGCTGAAGTTTCTGTTTGCATTGGTAGACAAGCATATATTTTCAACAGATTGTTTGGAGCATATTATCAACATCATTCATTGATGCAAGCAGAACTCAGCATCAGACAAGAAAATTTTTATAGATATGCTTTGGTGGTATATTACATTTAGACAACATGTTCTGGCCATTATACCGAGGATATTTGAAACGGTGAAGAAGACCACTGGTGTGAAAAGAGAATAGAGATTCTGCTCCAAAGACGCAAAGAGGGAGATTGTTGAATATTTTAAGTGTTGAGTCTTGGATTATTTGTTTTGTAAACAGATTTGGCTTATCCATCCGTAGTTATCTAGAATAGTTTCCTTTATCTAGATAAGTTGTTAGGGTTTTATTATAAATATATGCATGCATGTATGCGTATGTAAGAGATTAGTCATTCACGTTGATTCTTGTAACCCTAATTTTACCTCTACAGATTGAAGTTCTTAATCGAACTCTTCTGGGGTATTTTGCATTAATCATTCGACATCATCATCGCAATACTTGTGTTCTTATTTATGTTCTTATTAATATTTTTCTCAGAATCATACGATCCTGAAAGAACTTTGTTCTAACACACACACACACACACACACACACACACACACATATATATATATATATATATATATATATATATATATATATACGTATAATTAAAAAATGTTAGTCTTACCATTAGTAGGCTTCATTCACGAAGCCGGTCTATAAGGTGGGTATAAGGTTGCTACCTATAAAATGGCGCTTAATGGGTGTACACTCACACGCACTGCTAGCTTAATCGGTGGTGGGTCGTTAGCCGAACGCGTAGGATAAGGCAACTCCATCTTCTCATTAAAAGTATAATGTTAAAATACAAAGTAACTACATGTTTTTCAAATTCCCAATCCTAGTTACTTTAGGAAAAGTGAATTGATGCAATCCCATGAAATTACACTTTCCACCCTCGCTAAGAAGTTAATGGAGCGTGTGTGGTTTACCGGTGCATTAATTGGTTCTAAGCAAAGGTGGCAAAGGGTGATTAATTGTTTATCATAGTTCGGTGGAGTGTGTGTGGTTTACCGACACATCGAATAGGTGATTGTAACAATGAGGTCACCGAGTAGATTTGTATGGTTATTCACACCCACTTTCTGATCCTCGGCATCCCAGTCACAAACGAGAGGGGCATCTCAAGATTTAAACATGCCATTGAAAAGTTCAATGAATCACATCGAAACCTAGGAATTCTCAATGCGTTTAAAACTTAAGGTTACGTTTTCGTGGTGTAGAATTAGTGAATCGTCATTCATTTACCTTCAAATTGTTTGCATGTTGGATTTCGACATCCCTTTTCTAATGTGTAAATAATTTTGTTGGATCCTAGCCCTAATTTTCATATTGGGTGATAATTAGGGATTCAATTTTAATCAAACTTGGTCCTTTTCTAATTGTAGATGTCGAATGCCAACAACACTGCTGCTAGCTCATTCGCGTTAATAAGCCTTTGCCAAAAGGTGACTTTAGATGGTACGAACTTTAGTGAATGGATAAGATACATTCGCACGATTGATCGCTACGAGGGCAAGGAGTATGTCCTTGACGAGAAGCTTGAAAAAGTCAATCCAGAAATTGCTACTCCGGCTGAAATGACTGTCTTTCAGACTCATGAGCATGATGCAACGAAAGTTCATTGCATCATGATAGCCACAATGAACACCGGATTCCAAAATTCCTATGAGGACATGTATCCGTACGAGATGCATCAAGACTTGTTGGAGAGATACCATCAAAACGTGAGGCAGGAAAATTACGAGATCTTAACTAACATGATCACTACTAAAATGGGAAATGGAGAATCTCTATCCGTGCACTTACAAAAGATGCAAAGGTACGTTGATCGTCTTCACAAGTTGAATGTCGATTTTGGGGAAGATTTGGCTATCGACATGGTTCTTCACTCCCTGCCTCCGTGTTACAACCAATTTCGGATGACCTACCACATGAACAAGGAAGAGGTTACCCTAAGCAAGATCCAAGGGCTCCTAAGGGTTACTGAGAGCAACCTTAAGGACAAGTCTGTTTCACCGACTCCCAATCCACCCGCTGATCTTGTTTTGGCTATAGGGCAGGGAAGGGGTAAGAAGAGGAAGGCTCCGTCAAAGAGCCACCGCAAAGGAAAGTCTCAAGATGGTTCCTCTTCTAGTGGGACCAAGCTTCATCCTGCTAAACCCAACCCTAACCCGAAGGAGGCAGAATGCCACAACTGCCACAAAATAGGGCATTGGAAGAGAAGTTCCCTGGAATATCTGCAAGCCATCAAGGATGGAAAGATCAAGCCGTCTTTCACAGGTATTTACACAATTAAATCTAATGATTCATCTCATGCTATTTCTTAGGTTCTTGATACAGGGTGTGGTTACCACATTTGTTCTAAATTGCAGGGACTAAGAAGAAATAGGGATGTGGAGCATGGAAGAATCATTGTAATCATGGGAAACAGAAGATCGTCGCCTGTCACCAAGATTGGAGTGTATTATTTAGTGCTTAGTAATGGATTAAGTTTAGATTGTAATAATTGTTTCTATTCACCAGATATGGAAAGAAACATCATTTCATTTCATGGTTTGTTTAGACAAGGATTATGATATTCGTTTAATAATGAGAATGGTTTGATTTATGCTTATCTAAATGGTGTTTTATATTTTGAAGCAATGCCTTGGAATGGAATTTATGAGACTGTTATGATTGTAGATAACTTAGGAAATGATGTTTTATGCATGGATTCTTCCAATAGTATGGATAAAGCATGTTTGTGTCATTGTCGTCTTGGTCATGTCAACAAGAAGTGCATAGCCCAACTTCATAAGGATGGAGTGCTGGAGTCATTCGACATTAGGGAAGATGACACTTGTGAGTCTTGTTTGCTTGGAAAGATGACCAAGTCACCCTTCACTGGTACTTGTGAGAGGGATGAAGTTTTGTTGGATCTCATACATACCGATGTATGTGGACCCTTTAGATTCACCACAAAGGATGTAAACCGCTTCTATGTGACTTTCACTGATGATTATAGTAGATATGGGCATATTTACTTAATCAAGCACAAGTCAGAATCGTTTGAAAAGTTCAAAGAATTCAAACATGAAGTGGAGAATCAATTGGGCAGGAAAATCAAGATGCTTCGATCCAATCGAGGAGGAGAGTAACAAAGTCTTGAATTCCACGACTATCTAAAAGAATGCAGAATAGTTTCGCAATTAACGCCACCTAGGACACCGCAGTTGAATGGTGTGGCAGGAAGGTGTAATCGAACCTTGTTAGACATGCTTCGTTCTATGATGAGTCGTGCTTCACTACTTATCTCATTCTGGGGGTATGCCTTAGAGACTGCCGCCCATATCCTTAACCGAGTCCCTACAAAGAAGGTTGCCAAAACACCTCACGAGATGTGGACAAGGAAAGCTCCCTCATTGGCACATATCAAGGTTTGGGGTTGCGAGGCTTTCGTAAGATGATATACTCACGAAAAGCTCGAACCTGGAAGTGAGTGATGTATTTTCATCGGCTACCTGCAGAATTCCTTTGGATATCTCTTCTATAGACCGAATGACAATGTTGTTTTCGTTGCGAGAAGAGGGGTTTTCCGAGAGCGAGAACTTATAAGCCAAGGAGATAGTGGGAGGCAGATCAAACTTGAAGAGATTCAAGAATCGAGTGATGAAGGAACCTCTACCGTTGGCGCTCAACCCGAGGAGGAAACTCCGGTTGAACCAATTGACGAGTCCTTACCCTCTAAGATGTTCCGAGAGAGTTAGAGTTCAACCCCAGTTCTATGGTTTTCATGTTACTACCGAAGGGGACACGTATATTAGTGATGGTACACAAATAAATCTAGATGAACCTAATAGCAATAAGGAAGCCATCGCAGGCCCGGAGTATGCAAAATGGAAAGAGGCAATGGACAACGAGATTCAATCCATGTATGACAACCAAGTTTGGAAATTGGTTGATAATGTGCCCAGACGTAAGATCGTTGGATGCAAATGGATCTTCAAGAAGAAGACAGACATGGATGGAAATGTGCACACATATAAGGAACGGTTGGTTGCGAAGGGCTTTACTCAAACTCCTAGAGTTGAATATGATGAGACCTTCTCACCAGTTGCGAAAATAATGTCTATTAGCATGATGCTAGCCATTGCTGCATTTCATGATTATGAGATATGGCAGATGGATGTCAAGACCGCTTTCCTTAATGGGAAGCTGGCTGAGGATGTTTACATGGCTCAGCCAGAGGGTTTTGTTGATACGAAGCTTCCAAATAGAGTGTGCAAGCTTGAGAAGTCCATTTATGGGCTTAAGCAAGCGTCTCGCAGATGGAATCTTTTCTTCGATGAGACAGCCAAAGAGTTTGGATTTGTACTAAGCAAAGATGAATCATGTGTATATGTCAAAGCCAGTGGGAGTATAGTTAGCTTCCTCATTTTGTATGTCGATGACATACTACTCATAGGAAACGACATCTCGACGCTACTGGAGGTTAAGTCCTGGCTCGGGAAGTGCTTCGCTATGAAGGATCTCGGAAAAGCTTCCTATATCTTGGGAATAAGGATAGTGAGAGAAAGAAGTAAGAGACTAATAGGACTTAGTCAAAACAGTTACTTAGATAAAGTACTGAAACGTTTTAGTATGGAGAATTCGAAGAAGGGAGAATTACCAATACAAAGTAATGCCAAGTTGAGTAAGACTCAAAGTCCGAGTACCAAACCCGAGATAAGAGAGATGAGCCGAGTATCTTACGCTTCCTTAGTTGGCTCAATCATGTATGCTATGACTTGTACTCGCCCTGATGTAGCCTTTGCTTTGAGCATGGTCAGTAGATATCAAGGGAACCCTGGCAGAGCCCATTGGATTGTTGTCAAGAATATCCTTAAGTACCTTCGGAGGACCAAGGAATGGTTTTTAGTCCTCGGGGGGAGTGATGACTTAAAGGTGCGAGGGTATAGTGATGCCAGTTTCCAAACTGACAAGGACAACTACCGTTCGCAGTCGGGTTGGGTCTTTAACCTTAATGGAGGAGCAGTAACTTGGAAAAGTTCCAAGCAGGAAACCGTAGCTGATTCAACGTGTGAATCAGAGTACATTGCAGCAAGCGAAGCATCGAAGGAGGCAATATGGTTGAAGAACTTCATTGGTGATCTTCGAGTTGTACCTTCCATAAAGGAGCCTATGGAAATTTTCTGTGATAATGAAGGAGCGGTTACCTTGACCAAGGAACCGAGGGATCATGGTAGATCTCGCCATATCGACAAAAGATATCACTTTATTAGACATCGATTTGAAGAAGGACACCTCGTTGTTAAGAGGATATCATCTGAAGATAACTCAGCAGATCCGCTTACAAAGGGACTGAGTAGGGTTAAGCATTTGCAGCATTCTAGGAGTATTGGGCTGAAGGATGATATTAGTTTAGATTAGATAGTTTTAGAAATTTGTAATAGATAAATGTAATTGACATTTGATAAAGGAGTATTATTTGTAAGTAAAGTTGCTGTTTTATGTTAATTGGTTAACTATTGTTCCACTTTGCATGTTTTGACTTCCAGAATAATTGAGTTATTGACAATAATTGAATTATTCAAATGCTCCACAATCGTTCATATGTTGGAAGTAGATATGAAAGAAGATTGTCATGAATTTGTATGTAGATTGTCTAAATGGTGTTAGACATAGCAAAGTTTTGCTACAACGTTCATGAGTGCTTATGAACTAGTTTTGAGCATTGGACCAAACCCACGTTTGCTGGAATCACTTTAAGATATATTGTAAGTGATCGCAAGATGATAATATCATATGGTCTTAAAACCTAGATATATGGTTTGTTATTTGTTAATTGGTTGTACATTGATGATGCGAAACCGCATCAGTAAATTGATGTTATAAAACTCATTGTTGTGTATAATTGATTGGCGAATAATTAAATGCATATAAGTCGAAGTTTATCTGTTACTTTTATCATAAGAGGGTAAAAGCGATATCTCGGCCACTCAATGGTTTGATTTGACTTATGTGCCGGGCCCGGTCAGAACCGAATTGATGTATTTGATTAAGTTTTATGTCGAATAAATCTAAGATTGAGAAACTAAACGCTGGACTATGATTGTGTCTGCATGATATCTAAATAGAGGGTTGTACGATCCCTTATCTAAAGGATAGAACTGATAAGATCAGAGTTGACAGCATCTTTGAGAGCTACAATTGCTAATCGGTTTGTGTTTACATATATAGTTACTAGACTTATCCAAGTGGGAGACTGTTGGATTAGTGCCTAAGGCTATAACTATATTTGATAAGTACTGACCCGGTTGAGCATGGTCCTTTTGGGTTACCTTCACCTAGCAACTTCACAGGATGATTTATAATGAGAGAAGAAATATTATTAATATTTTATGAGCATAATATAAAGAATAATAATATTGTTATTTGATTAATATATGTAATAAATTAATTAGGAATTAATTTGGTGACTTAAAGAGGTTAATTGAATAAAGGGGCATAAACTATCAAATGTGTTATAGTTGTATTTTGGGCTATGAATCCTTATGGATGAGATGGTTGACGATTTTAGGGTTTGGAGAAGCCTAGAAATCGTCCAAGGCCTTGTCTATATGGATTATTGGATTGCTTAGGGCCTAGGTTATTCAATTAGGGTTTAAGGTGTAACCCTAGTAGCCAATAGTATATATAGACCCTTTGGGTGGAAGAAATCGGCACTCTTGTATCCCAAGAAACCATAGAGCTGATTTTCTCACCCTCCTATCTCTCTCTCTCTCTCTCTCTCTTATCATCCTCTTGCTAATTGGTGTTTGTAAGCCATTAGAGGAGTGATAATTGTCACTCTAAGCTCCAAAGACAAGAAGAATCAAGGAAGCAACTCAAGGTGTCCCTTTAGATCTGATTTCATATGAATGTTTAAACTAGATCTATCAATAGAAGTCTTGGATATATTGCATGTTCAATTAGAGAAACTTAGATCCAAGCATTAGGGTTTGAATGTGCACATAGGAAAGTCCTTATGGCTCAAACCCATCATATATGTCCAAGATGACAATGCCATAATGATGCTTTATCCAAGTTATTATCATTAACAGAATCAATACATAATATATTATTTCCTAAGTTATCAACCATAGATACAGTTTCATACACACCATCACAAGGTAATGCTTTAGAATAAAGAAAATTATTAAAGAAAGCATGAATCGAACCAACTTCATTATCAAATGAAAAGGTAAAACCTTGTTTCTACAATGCATGAAAGGAAGTAATATTTCTTGCCATTTCTGGTGAATAACAACATTTATTCAAATCTAAACTATACCTACTACTTAGTGATAAAGTATAAACTCCAATCTTGGTGATAGGTAAAGCTTTCTTATTCCCCATGATTAAGTTTATTCTTCCATGCTCCACATTCTCACTTCTTCTTAGTCCCTACAAATCAGAACATATATGAATACCACAACCGGTATCAAGGACCCAACAATGAGAATGGGGTGAGTTACTGGATAACATAATGTAAATACCTGCATGGTCGGGTTTAACTTTCCCATCCTTCACATCTTGCTGGTACTTTGGGCAGTTTCGCTTCCAATGAGACTTTTCAAGATAATAGAAGCATTTAACCTCTTTTGGGTCAAAAAAGGAGTGATGAAACCTTTCTTGGTTCCATTTGAAGAAGAGCCATCAAGGGTCCTAGCCTTGGTACCCTTCGAAGAGCTCCTTCTCTTCTTCCCTTTACCTTTCCCGATTGCCAAGACAGGGACGGAGTTTGGAGTAGGAGTGCTAACAACCGACTTACCTTTAAGACATGTTTCTGCAGTCTTGAGGAGTCCCTGAATTGATCATAGCACGAGGTTAAGGAGTGCAAAATGATATATTTTTCAAGCTCCTCAGGGAAGTTCACATTAAGCTTCAGTAACCGATCCACATACCTTTGCATTTTCTGCATGTTACTCGTGAGGGATTCCCCATCCTTCATCATGGTTGTTATGATGGAGCAGATGATTTCATACCTCTCTTTTCATGCACTTTGATGGTATCTTTCCATCAGATCTTGGTGCATTTCAAAAGGGTAGAAATCCTCATAGGACTTTTGGTGTTCTGCTGTCATGGTGGTGAACATGATGCATGCTACTTTGGTAGCATCCCTTTCATGTGCCTGCAAGTCAGTGATCTCCTGCGGAGTTGCACTGGTCTCATTAATCTCCTTAAACTCCTTATCAAGGACATATTCTTTGTCCTCGTAGCAGCTAATCATCCTGATGTTTCTGATCCATTCATTAAAGTTGGATCCAACAAAAGTGACTTTCCCACACAAGTTCATAAGGGTAAACTAGCCATTAGGATTAGAGCAAGAAGTAGCGTTGTTTGAAGACATCTGAAAGAAGAGAACAAGATTAGTTTAGATATTAAGAGAGTCCTTAATAAAACCCCCAAATGTAATATTAAAGCTAGTATCAAATCACAATATATTATAACTTAAAAGAGGTATGTCGTAATCAAAGCTATAACATATTTGAAAGGTAGGTGAATGATGTTTCACCAATTTCCACCATGAAAAACGAAATATAAATATTAGGTTTTTAATTGGTTCTTAGAAATTCCTAGATTATTTTGAGATTCAATGAACTTTTCAAAGGCATGTTTCAATCTCGAGTGTGCCCTCCAAGTTTTGTGACTGGGATACCGAGGATCACAAAACGAGTTATGAAGTAACCATGCCAATCACTTGGTACCCTTAAAGTTTATTGCTCAATCGATGTGCCGATAAACCACACACGCTCCGCCGATACTATGATAAACCTTATGTCACACTTTACCTACCTTGTTAAGTCCAACTTAGTGTTCCGGTTAACCACACACGCTCCACCAACGACTTAATTAAAGTGTAAAGTGTAATTTCATGTATTAGCACCTTATTCACATTTTTCTTTAAGTAACTAAGATTGGGAATTTAATAAAAGCATTTAGTTACTTTATAATATTTTTCATACTTTTAATGAGAATTTATAAGTCCTCGTCCTACCCATTCGGCTAACGACCCTCCACCGATCAAGGAAGTTGTGGGTGAGAGTGGACACCCATTAAGTTTCCAATTTATAGGCAACAACCTTATACCCCCCTTATAGACCGGCTTCGTGAATGAGGTGTACTAGCAGTAAGACGAATTGATCTTATATATATATATATATATATATATATATATATATATATATATATATATATATATATATATATATTATTAACTTATAATATTATAAAGTATAAGGGTTGATTTTTAAATTTTAAAAATTTAAGGGTTGGTACTAAAGTTTATTAAGTGACTTTACTTGTTCCAAAACTTGAGGGAATGTTTTGTAACTTTACAAAACCTTTCACATTCATAACTTATGAGTCATTAAAATGAAGACTCTTCATTTTATAACTTATGTGTGTGACAACCCAAAATTTATTCCATCAATGTAACCCACTTCCGTTAATAAAAAGTTATTTTTATTAAAGTTTTTTGTTAACTTTTGAGTTAAGTAAATCCATTTGGATTATTGTTGTATTTTTCATATGCGTCAATGTAACCCACTTGCGTTAAGTAAATCCATTTGGATTCCATCAATGTAACCCACTTCCGTTAATAAAGCAATAAAATCACGTGAAATACCCTCGATTTGTTTCGGAAAAATTTCTAGCCCACTACTAAGTCGGCTTACGGCAATTTAATCGGGTACAATCGTAAACTCCATTTGATGTCCGGATTGGGTTGGTCCCCACCTGGCCGTGAACTCAACCCTATATAAGGGTTGAGTGGTCTCCATTTGATCCTTTTTCACACCCTTAGAGCTTTCTCTTTCTACTTTCTCTCTCCACAACACGGGATTCGATCTTGAAACGCCCCTTCAAGCTTCACAACTGTAAGTTAAGCTTCCTAGCTTGTTGTTTAGCCTAACATATTTGCAAGTTCATGGTTTAATCATCCAAAAACCCCAAGAACATGTGCTTACGGTTTGGGATCGTCCCAAAACCGTAAACACCCTAAAAGGGGTTTTTGATGCCCCAAAACCCTTCCAAAACCCTTCCAATGCATAGCTAATGGCCTAGGGACTTGCATGAATGATATAAGAACCCCGAAACATGAATTGGAGGGGGTAAACATGAGTTTATGGTTTGGGGATCTCCTAAAACCATAAACACCTCCAAAGGGTGTTTAAGTACCCATAACACCTTGTATGGCTTATATTTGAGTCTAGAACATTGCATGCTTAACCTACAACCATCAAAACACATGAAAAATGGACAAACATGAGTTTATGGCCGTAAACTCATGTGTTTACAACCTTAAACACCCCAAGGAGTGGTTCACAAACCGTAAACTCCCTAAAGTGTATATTTTTAGCCCTAATCACTTCCATAGCCCTTGAATCAACCCTAAAACCTTTCCTCGTGAACCATGAAGCCTTAAAGCACACATATACACCCCACCCATGAGTTTACAGCTGTAAACTCATGGGGGATATGATCTTGAAACCTTAAACACCCCCGTAAGGGTTTACACTTGAAGAGTAAACTCCTTAACAAGGCCACACACTCCTTAGATGCAACCCGTATCATTCCTAGCACTTGAAATAAAGTGTTTCCACGCATTAGAGTGTATTTACTTACTCAGTTAGTGATTCAATAACTAATTAGATCCAATTATGTATCACTTCATGTTACATAAGATCCTCGTGTGTGTTCAAGTCCTAAATTGACACCTAGCATCCTACCCGGCACACCCACGTTATGTGAGTTCATACCCCTACGCCTTTTTCTGAGTTTTTCATG
Organism: Lactuca saligna; assembly: GCF_052625555.1. Taxonomy (NCBI): domain Eukaryota; kingdom Viridiplantae; phylum Streptophyta; class Magnoliopsida; order Asterales; family Asteraceae; genus Lactuca; species Lactuca saligna. The sequence continues at coordinate 275,924,541 of NC_136424.1, forward strand.
TTTTAAGGGGGGGGGGGGGTGGGGAATACAAGAAAAAGTACAAGGGAACTTGTACTCAAAACCTATTATCTTGTATGAAATGTTTACATGTTCAGTATGCTTTTGACATAGAAAATCGTTTTACCAAACGATTAAGAAATTAACTTGTAGAGTTGCTTTTCAAAACTAAAACAAGGAACTTGTGAATCTCATCATAAAATGTTATATTTTATGTTATACTTTATAATTTACAAAGGATTCATGCCACTTATAAAACAGGATTTTCCATATTATTACTTGTAAATTTGTTATTCTTAATATTGGAGACATGTCCTTGGTAACACTACCCAGAGATACGAGAGTGTAGGACGAACCCTATAACCAGAATCTCTTGGAGGGAGAACGTGAGTTGTGTGTATAGATCTATACGGGATTGACTACCTTACACCTTACTGCTAGCTACAGTGGGACCGACAGGTCTACAGGTGACAAAGTCATAAAACGATACTGGCTCCCGTTATGAGCCATATCTAGTTTATTGTATGGTTATAGAACTCGCAACATAGATAATGGAGATTTACTTTGGTAATAATAAACCTAGTGAACTAACCTCAATGTAATAATTGTTTTGATTACTAGAGGGTATCAACAATACCCTTAGGAATTAGTTCACTACCTACTTATTAGTTTTATGTGTGTATTAAAACTAATGTACCTCATCGAGAGTAACCGAACATCCAAGGAAACTCCACCTAACGATACAACTATGGTAGATACTTGTACACTTCATTTCCGGATCGATAACCAACTATTGACTTTTAAGGAAAATATGGGTTTTTCCTGGGATAACTTAAGTTGCGTTTAGTTACGGAAAAACAATTTTCATTTTCCGTTTTTTGTTTTCCCTTTTCAATTTTCATTTTCCGTTTTCATTTTTCATTGAAAAATTTAGAGAAAGCGTTTAGTTAAACTTATTCATTTTTCATTTTCAGTTTTAGAAAATTAGAAAACGTGTTTAGATGTCTATTTTTCTATCGGTTTTCATTTTTAAAAAACGGTAGTGGTAGTAGGGTGCGGGTAGGGGCGGTGATGATAGCGGGTCGGCGGCGGTGGGGGTGATGACAGGCGATGGTGGTGGCAGCGTTAATTTTGTCAGTGGTGGTGATGGTGGTGGTGCTAGTGACGGGTTAGTGGTGGTGGTGGTGATGGTAGGTCGGTGATTGTTGTGGTTGTGTTGGGTGGGTGGGGGTGCGAGTGTGTGTTTGTGGGGGTAGGTGTAGGTTTATGTGTGTGTGTGTGTCTGTGACGTGGGTGTCTGTGTGGGTGTGGGTATGTATGTGTGTGTGTGGGTTGGTGTGTGTGTGCGAGTGTATGTGTATGGGTGGGTATGTATGTGTGTATGTGTGTGTTTGTGGGTGGGTGTGTATGTATGTGTGTATGTGTGTGTGTGTGTTATTGGGTGGGAGGGTGCGTATGTATGTGTGTTTGTGTGTGTGGGTGGCTGGGTGGGTATGTATGTGTATGTGTGTGTGTGTGTTTGTGGGTGGGTGTGTGGGTATGTATGTGTAAGTGTGTGTGTTTGTGGGTGGGTGTGTGGGTATTTATGTGTAAGTGTGTGTGTTTGTGGGTGTGTGTGTGTGGGGGGGGGGGGGGTTGGTGTGTGCGTGTGTATGTTGGTGGGTGTGTGTAGGTGAGTGGGTATGTATGTGTGTGTGTGTTTGTGGGTGTGTGTGTGTGGATGGATATGTATGTGTGTGTGGGTTGGTGTGTGTGTGTGTGTGTGCGCGGGTGGGTGTGTGTGGGTGGGTAGGCATGTATGTGTGTGTGTGTGGGTTGGTATGTGTGTGGGGGTATGTATGTGTGTGTATGGGTTGGTGTGTGTGTGTGTGTGTGTGTGAGTGGGTATGTATGTATGTGTGTTTGTGGGTTAGTGTGTGTGTGGGGGGGTGAGTATGTATATGTGTGTGTGTGGGTGGGAGGTGTTAATGTGGGGGTAGGTAGAAGTGGATAGGGTGAAGTGGGTGTGTGTTTATAGAAAAATTTTGGAATTAGAAAAATATGGAAAACAATGATTATCAGTTTTCCAAAATTTTCCAACTTCTTTGTAATTTTAGAAAACGGAAAATTTTCATTTTCCGTGAAAGATTTAGAAAAATAGATGAACTAAATGCGTTTTCAAAATTCTCATTTTTCTTGGAAAAATTTTCTGGAAAACAGCCCATTTTTCTGCAACTAAACGCACCCTTAACTTTTCATAAATAGGCTGTTTAACAATTGGATAATCAAACTTCTTTTATAAGAAAATATGGGATTTTCTTCGATAACAACTTTTCATGAAATCAAAGGAACATTTTATTTTACCAGAACTCAACCGTTTATGAACTCACCAGCTTTATGCTGATATTTCTAAAACTGCTTGTATTCTCAGGTTCATGTTAGATAGGTATTTCGCTTACTTTTGGAGAAGACGGTGCATATAGAAGTATCGTCTATATTTTTATTATACTGATGTATATAAACTATGTATTTCTCAGCTTTCAAACAAATGTAAATATTCTTATGTAATGTAATGGTTGTGTTTACTATGCTTACTATGTACATTGGTTGTGATACTACGCATGTCATCCTCCGCCCCAGAACGTTTCCGCCGCTGGTTTCGGGGTGTGACTAATTGGTATCAGAGCTTTTGTTTATAGTGAACTAAGTATACCGAACCTTACATGGTATACAACTATAAACACTAAGGGGCCGAAGCACTATAAACTAAAAGTATACTTTAAAATACAAGTGCTTTTACAAAAAGTATACAAGAATACCTAAATACTAGAAGCAGTAACCACGAATAGAACAAAACAAAAGTAATTGGGTGTTGGGCACTGCGGTTAAACCTAGGCAGTTACGTAGTTGTGTCTATGGTCAATATAGCATGAACAATTATATTCATTCGAGACACGGCCAACATGTGCTTGGGAGTGACTGTGGTTTACAGCAGGCCTAAAACTTAACAAATATCCAAACAACATGTCATCGTCACAACAAAACATAAAATACTATAGGAGTATTTTAGTTAGAGCCCAATATGTTGTAGAAATTCATTTCAAGTGTTTCTAGTCGATGGTTCGAGAAGATCGAGTCTATCTTCGAAATCTGTTCTTGTTCAGAAGCCAACAAAGTGAAATTCGCCGCCTGCACTTTCACCGACAAAGCATTGACTTTGTGGAATGGCCGAGTCAAATCCTTAACCCTATCAGTAGAAAATGCTATAGGTTTGGAGAGCTTGAAGCAGCTCATGCTTGCTGAGTACTGCCCGCGGGGTGAAATGCAGAAACTGGAGCACGAACTCTGGAACCTAAAGATGAAGGGTTCCGATATCGCTGCCTACACTTCTAGGTTTGAAGACCTAGCATTCCTTTGTCCAAGAATGGTCACCCGGGAAAACAAAAAGATTGAAAGATTCATTTGGGGGCTGACCCAGCCAACCAAGGGAAATGTCTTGGCTGCTAGGCCAAACACCTTTCAAAGCGCTAAGTGCCTGGAGCCGACTCTGATCGATCATGGAGTCGATCTCGATGAAGTGACCACCACTCCTGAACCAAGTAAAGGGAATGGTGAGAAAAGAAAATTCTGGAAATAGAAGAAGGGTCAGTCTTCATAGGAGCCTTAAAAGAAACAACAAACTGTGGCAGTCCACGCTGCTACTACCCCTGTCACCGCTCCTACAGCTAAAGCACCTACCAATAGGTATGATGGTAACCTTCCTAGGTGCGAGAAGTGCAACTACCATCATCTCACTTCTAGCCCATGTCATGAGATGCCCTGGAACAATTGTGGCAAGAAGGGTCACCTTGCGCAAAACTGAAGAATACTAGCCCAACCAACCAATCAAGCATCCAGAGCAGGTGTCAGTCAAGCCTGCTATGGTTGTAGTGAGGTCGGGTATTACAAAAGAAACTGCCCCAAAGCAACAACAACTAACAACACCGGGAGAGTTCTAACTATGGGGCAGAACGAGGCGGTCGCCGATACCACTGTTGTCACGGGTATGTTCCCTCTCGACAACTCTTATGCATGCATCCTTTTCGATTCTGGTGCAGAATGAAGTTTTGTTAGCCATTCATTTAAACATCTTCCTAAGCATAGTCCTAAACCATTAACCAAAACGTTTACCATCGAGATGGCTAACGGCGAGAAAGAGAACGCTAACGATGTATTCATAGGCTGCACAATTACCCTAAACGATCATTCCTTTCCCATTGACCTTATCCCAGTTTCCATAAAAGCTTCGATTTTATCATTGGCTTGGATCGGTTGAGCCCCAATCATGCTGATATTCTTTGTTACGAAAAGGCTATCTGTCTCAATCTTCCCTCTGGCCAGACCCTCATGATCTACGACGATAAACTTAGTTCCAATATTCGCATCATTTCATGCATTAAAGCTCAAAAACATCTACGAAAGGAGTTTCATGCATTCATAGCTCATGTAATCAACGAGAAACAGGAAGTTAGAGACCTCAAGAGCATCCTCGAAGTCTACGACTTTCCTAATGTCGAGTTTCGCATCGACCAAATTCCTGGGGCTACCCCCGTAGCCAAGTCCCCATATCGCTTAGCGCCAGCAGAAATGCAGGAGTTATCCAGTCAGCTTAATGAGCTACTCAATAAAGGGTTCATCAGACCGAGTTCCTCACCCTGGGGAGCACTGATGTTATTTGCGATGAAGAAGGATGGATCCTTTCGGATGTGTATAAACTACCGTGAATTGAACAAGTTGCCCGTCAAAAACCGTTATCATCTTCCTCGAATAGATGACCTTTTCGATCAACTTCAGGGAGCTAGTTACTTCTCAAAAATAGACCTTAGATCAGGGTACCATCAGCTACGAGTTCATGAGAGTGATTTTTCGAGGACAACATTTTGGACTCAATATGGATACTACGAGCTTGTAGTGATGCCCTTTAGTCTAACCAACACACTGGCAGTGTTCATGGACCTGATGAACCGGGTGTTTCGTCCTTTTCTTGACAATTTCATTATTGTGTTCATTAACGATATACTTGTCTATTCCAAAAGTGAGGAAGATTACAAACATCACTAGAGATTAGTGTTGGAAACACTTAGATCGGAGAATTTGTATGCGGAATTCTCCAAGTGTGAATTCTGGATTTGGAAAGTAACCTTCCTAGGTTATGTGGTAAGCGAGGAAGTCATACATGTGGACCCTTCCAAAATTAAGGTGATAGAGAATTGGTCGGCACCAAATACGCCCACAGAAATCCTTCAATTCTTGTGTCTCGTCGGCTATTATCGGAGATTCATCCAGAATTTTTCTAGAATTGCCAAACCTTTAAAGTACTTTGACACAGAAAGGTGTACCCTTTTGTTTGACTGAAAAGCAAGACACTGCATTCCAAACATTGAAGCAAGCCTTGTGTAGCGCACCCGTCCTATCCCTACCCGAAGGGACGGGGGGCTTCATTGTCTACTGCGATGCATCCAATCAGGGCTTAGGTTGTGTACTTATGCAGCAAGGAGAAGTTATTGCTTATGCCTTAAGACAACTGAAGGCACATGAAGTCAACTATACAACTCACGACCTAGAGTTAGGAGCAGTAGTCTTCGCACTGAATATTTGGAGACATTACCTTTACGAAACCAAGTGCACGATCTTCAATGACCATAAAAGCCTACAACATATCTTCGATCAGAAGGACTTAAACATGAGAAAACTACGATGGGTAGAGCTGCTCAGTGACTATGAGTGCGAAATCCGCTACCATCCCGGCAAGGCCAATGTGGTGGCAGATGCCCTTAGCCGAAAGGAATGCTCAGCAACAAGGCGAAGACACTGACATTGACCATCCATTCCCACTTATCCGCCCAAATCCGAGAGACTCAGTTGGAAGCCCTAAAACCAGAGAATGTGTTGAATAAAGCCCTGAGGGGAATGGATAAGAATCTCGAGATCAGAGGAGATAGAGTTTATTGTTTCATGCACTGGATCTGGACCCCAAAGTTCGGCGGTTACAGGGAGGTTGTCATGAACGAAGATCACAAGACCAGATACTCCATTCACCCAGGTTCGGATAAGATGCAACCCTAATAACCTTGAATCTATGTTTTTACTATATAGATGCAAATTTCTTTTTCAATGTTATTTCCTAACTAGCATGGCCTGGGGAATATATGAAACATAAAACTAGTAGAAATACATACCTTGTTGTTGCTTGGATTCCTTCAAGACTTTGTGAGCCTAGCACCCCAAATTCTTCACACAACACTACAAAATTTGGAATAACTTGAGAGAACACTTCTTACACTTGAAAATCGGTTATGCCCTCTCTAGTAACACTAGGTGTTGATTTTTAATGCTATTGGGTTTCTTTTATAGTGTGTCATAATTACGAGTTACAAATGTCAACCCTAATTGTCATGAGTCTTCATTTCTCATGACCCATGGGTTTGTAACTCCCATGGACTATCCATGGAGCTCCATATACTTATAACTAAACCCATAAACCATGGATCATTAATCCACCATAAAAGAATTGATGATTATGATAATCAACCCTATATATTTAACTAGTCTCACTTTGATCACCAAATTAATACTTGATCAAATACTAATTAAATAATACTATTATTAATATATTAGAACTTATAATATATTAATAATCATAAGTGCCTTATTGTCTCATCCAAGTATTGCAATGCCATGCAACCAAAATGGACCATGCCGGGTCTGGTCAAGTTCATACCAAATAAAGTTATAGACTTAGACACTATATCCAACAGTCTCCCACTTCGATAAGTCTAATAACTATATTTGCAAATATGACTTCAAAATCCGACTAGCAATCGTAGCTCTTTCAAAATCTCTCGGAACTGAGATGATGATGATACACCGTTTAAGATAAGTGATCATATATGTCACACCCCGCTAAAGCGGAAACGCAAGGTATGACAGCGATAACGGTTTCATTGCAAAAGATAAAGATACATCACCATAGCAGTATTTAAAAGTTTACAACCCATAGCTTCAAAAGAACAAAATACAAGTTTTTCAAAATAACATTGTTCAAAATATAGCTTCATAATAGCTTCAACACGATGCAGCATGCTCTATGATGATGAATCTTTACATCCACTTACTAATTATTTCCTGAAAAAGCATGTAAAACGAGCGTCAACTATGAAAATAGTTGGTGAGTATCACAAGTTTATAAAATCGAGCGTACAATAAGGCTTTTCGTAAATACAAGTACATTGCTTCAATGATAAACAAGTTGATTGCTATTAATGAATACAAGTTTATTGCTATAACGAGAAACGAGTTTGTATGTGTATGAGCAAACAATGAGTCTCAACCAAACCTATGACTGAAGCCCTATCGAGATCTATGCTTATCGTTCCATAGATGAATATGGTATCATGCACTCCAGCGATTCGGGCGATTGAGGAGTTGTCAATTCCTAATAGCGCTATCCATAACGACCATTGGCTCAAAGAGTTAATGGTTAGAGATAAGGGAAGGGCCTTTGTACGATAAGTTCTCATGTTCCGTGTTGCATAGACATACATAAAGAAACATAGCAATACAATAGCAATCATGTTTGATACAATTCAATTTAAGTACAACATGCAAACAATAGTTTTTCTGGACATGCTTTTCCACCCCAAAACATAAAAAACGAAAATAGGGGAGTGCGTGAATACTCACGATGTTTTGTGTAGACACAAGCGGTACTTCGGGATGCACCAACGTCTTACTACCGGGATCCTACGACACCAAACACACGCACTAGTGAGTTTCCATGTCGATATCTAATGCTAATATACTAAACTCTACATATAGGGAAATGCCAATTTATGTTTTAGTATTGGATTTATATCATTTTGTTACACTTTTTCTGATGTATTGAAATTTTACAAGTCGTGCGATTAATTACAACCTTGGAAGGTTAATTTTCCAAATTTTAAGTCTCAATAACAACATAAATTCAAGAAAAATAGTATTCGAGGGATAAAAATTCTCAAACTTTTTATTTAACTGTTAATACACAACACTAAGCTGGGAAAATTATAAAAATGGATTTCCAAGCTGTTTAATTATATTTTATAATTTTTGAGCATTTATTTCAATAAAAATTGAAATAAATAGTAAACAGTTTCCAAAATTACCCAAACTTTTTATTTAATTGTTATTATACATAAATAGGCTGGGAAAAATATAAAATATATTTTTCAGTGGTTATTTGTATTTTTCCTTGTTTTATTTCTTTAAATAGTCATTAATTAAAGAAATATTATTAAACAGTTAAAATAAATTACCATAAATTTTTGTAACATCATTTACAGTATAAATATCTTGGGAAAAATATCAAAAGTGGTTTTCATAATGTATAAACTGGTTTTGGGTATTTATGTATATTTAAGTGAATTTTAGTGCAATTAACTTTAGAAAATAAGGGAAAAATAGTTTACAGTGGAGAAAAATATTCAAAATTTTTATGTAACCTCCTACTATATAATATGATATCCTGGCAAATTTTCATGAATTTTGGATAATCATAACTATTTTTCCCATTTTTAAGCCATTATAATTACCAAAAATTGGGAAAAATAGCTAGACATGATGAAAAATCTTGAAATTATTTTCTTGAGTCACCCATCACAAGTAAGGTATGCGAAAATTGTTAGATACAATTTTCACATCCTAAAAAGTGGTTTTGTAATTTATCATGTCCTAAATAAAAGAAAATTAGAAATCATATGAAACAGTAACAAAAATTGCTGAAATTTGGTGAGGGGTCATTATTCCCCATAAGTATCATCCATGAATTTATTTAGGATTTATTGACCTCTGGAAGTATTTTATATGATTTATGCCCTTGGTTTTAGCAATAATTCTAATAAATCAAATAAATAACAAAAGCTCTTGAAATTTTCCAGATTATCTCATGCATGCAAGGGCTTTCAAAAGTAAAAATGTTAAGAATGTATTCAGAAGAGAAATGAGGGTAATGATTCCAAACAATTTAAGAAAAGTTGCATGCAATAATGCATGAAGTGTAGATGTGGCTGAGGTTCATGAATTTTTGTAGCCCATTCAGTGAGGTTTTAAGCCACGAAATTTCAACCATAACTCACTAGATATGTTAAGTTTCTAAGGTATTTTTCCTAAGATTTATGGTTGGGTTTAAGACCATTGTTTAAGCAAGATAAAAATAGTGATCACAGAAAAAGAGCTGTATGCGCAACCTTTTTGTAAAATCTGCCAAAAATCGGATATTTAATATTTTACAGTAAGACCAGTTGGGTTTGAAAGTTAACTCGTGGAACTAACCAATACAAAAAGAATATCATGATTTGGTTAAAAAATGACTGAGTTATGACTGTTCAAAGTCGAACAAAATAATCTGGCAGATTGCATGTTTGCTTGTGTGCATTTTTAGGGTATTTCAATAAGAACATCATGCATGTCCTTGGTAAGGCCCGATTTCTAACACATGCATGGAATGAATGAGCATCCAAGATGTACTAGAAATGGTTTAATGCTTTCGTTCATGCATGAACACACAAGAAATGGAGAAGAACATGAAATATTATGTTTTGATGTCACATGATCATATGTGCTTCTTTTCCACTCCTTGCATGGGTTTGATCCCGGATTTTCACCATCTTTAACACATGCATTGTGTTATGGTGAGAATCTACAAACCACAAGGGGAGAATAAAGATTTCTAGCCATGGAAAGGCATAGAATCCGAAAAGTAGAGAAGACTAAGAAGAAAAAGAGGTTTAACCATGAAACTATGGAAGAAGATGTTGTTGTTTACCTTGGTTTTGATCTTGAGAGAAGTAAGAACACTTCAAGGGATTCAAAATCTGGAAATTTTGCAGAGGATTGAGAGGATTTTCGTGAGTTTAGAGAGAAGGAAGAAGAGAGTGAAGTGAGAGAGTGAAGTGGAAGAGGTGGAGTAAGGGTTTAGGCTTGATGATTGTGTTTTGGGGAAGAGAGAGGGCATGGGGAGAGGTGATGGCCGGTTTTTGCATGCCTTTTGGCCTCCTCTCTCCTAAATTTTAAACTTTATAAACTTCCCTCCCATATTTTATATAAAAACATTCATTTTTATAAAATGTTTATTAAGCAATTTGATTTATTTAAAAATCTTGTTTTCAACAAATAATTTATGATTAATACTTGTAATTTATATTTCTAGTTCATTGGTATAATCCATAATTTGATTAATATAATTTGATACTAGGAAGTTTATAGCCAAATTTATTTTTAGAGTTTTATACCCTATTGACAGTTGTCACAGTATCCCCCACTTAAAAAGAATTTCGTCCCGAAATTCATTCTATATCATCGCTTGTCATCGCATGGGAATAGTTGCGGATACTTTTCCTTTATGTAATCCTCGCGCTCCCAGGTGTACTCCGGCCCGCGTTTTGAGTTCCATCGAACTTTCACAATCGGGATCTTACTCCGCTTAAGTTGTTTTACCTCCCTGTCAAGGATTTCTATCGGTTCCTCAACGAAGCTCAGCTTATCATTGATCTTAATTTCCTCCAGGGGTACTATTAATGTTTCGTCGGCTAGACATTTCTTAAGGTTGGAGACGTGGAATGTGTCGTGAATGGCGCTTAACTCTTGGGGCAATTGGAGTTTATACGCTACCGGACCAATCCTTTCAAGGATTTCAAAGGGTCCAACATATCTCGGGCTTAGTTTTCCTTTCTTACCAAAACGCACAAGCCCTTTCCAAGGCGACACTTTTAAAAGTACCTTGTCTCCTACTTGGAATTCTAATGGTTTTCGACGATTATCCGCATAACTTTTCTGACGATCTCTAGCAGCTTTAAGCTTATCTTTGATGATAGTAATCTTGTCAGATGTTTCCTGGATAAGTTCGACTCTAGTCAACTGTCTGTCACCGATTTCTGTCCAGCATAAGGGCGAACGACACTTGCGTCCATACAATGCTTCATATGGAGCACATTGGATACTCGTGTGGTAACTGTTATTGTAGGAAAACTCAATTAGGGGCAAATGAGTATCCCAATTTCCTTTGAACTCAATGACACACGCTCGTAGCATGTCTTCCAATGTTTGTATTGTTCTCTCTGTTTGCCCATCTGTCTGAGGGTGGTAAGCTGTGCTCAAATCTATCTTGGTTCCTAGTGCCCTCTGTAACATCCACCAAAATCGAGATGTAAAACGACTATCTCTATCAGAAATGATAGATAGGGGTACACCATGCAGAGAAACAATTTTGTCGATGTAGATTTGGGCCAATTTTTCCATCTTGAAATCTTCTCGAATAGGGAGAAAGTGAGCGGATTTCGTCAGTCGATCCACTATGACCCAAATTGAGTCGTGACCTCTAGCAGTTCTAGGGAGTTTGGTAACGAAATCCATAGATATTTGCTCCCATTTCCATTGGGGAATTTCAGGTTGTTGCAACAACCCGGAAGGTTTCTGATGTTCAGCTTTGACTATTGAGCATGTCAAACACTTCCCGACGTACAAGGCAATATCCTTTTTCATTCCAGGCCACCAATAGTACTCTTTAAGATCCTTGTACATCTTATCTGCTCCAGGGTGGATGGAGTATTTAGATCGATGAGACTCTTCTAATACCATGTCTCTCAGGTTGTTAACCCTTGGAATCCAGACCCTGTCTTTAAAATAACGAACTCCATCAGGTTTGGTTTCAAATCTTTCTTCCAAACCATGTAAAGTTTCGCCTGGAAGATTTTCCTTGCATAACGCTTTCTCCTGGGCATTAATGATTTGAGATTTCAAGATTGTCTGAATTACCATTCCCAAAGCTCTCACACGGGAAGGTTTCACTCTTACTTTCCTACTAAGAGCGTCGGCTACTACGTTAGCCTTTCCTGGGTGGTATCGTATCTCACAATCATAATCACTAAACAACTCTACCCATCTTCTCTGCCGCATGTTTAACATTTTCTGATCCAGAATATGCTGAAGGCTTTTGTGATCGGTATAAATGGTGCATTTGGTTCCGTACAAATAATGCCTCCATATCTTAAGGGCGAAAACTATTGCTCCTAGTTCTAGATCATGGGTGGTATAATTCTTCTCGTGCGGTTTGAGTTGTCTGGAAGCATATGCAATGACCCTATCTTTTTGCATTAGCACACATCCTAATCCTTGATGAGACGCATCACAATACACCACAAAGTTCTCTGATCCTTCTGGTAAAGCCAGAATTGGTGCATTGCACAGCTTGTTTTTCAGGATTTGAAACGCCTCTTCGTGTTTCTCTTCCCAGAGAAATTTTCTATCCTTTTGGGTCAAAGATGTTAATGGTTGAGCAATCCTAGAGAAATTCTCAATGAAGCGTCTGTAGTACCCAGCTAATCCTAGGAATTGTCGTATTTCTGTCGGGGTTTTGGGGGCCTCCCATTTCTTGATTGCCTCTATCTTAGCTGGATCTACATGGATTCCTCTTTCACCGATCACATGACCAAGAAAATGTACTTCCCGAATCCAAAATTCACACTTAGTGAACTTGGCATACAATTTTTGTTCCTTCAACAGCTCCAACACTAGCTTTAGATGTCTATTGTGATCTTCTTTGGTCCGCGAGTAAACAAGTATGTCATCGATAAAGACAATTATAAACCTGTCTAGGTATGGTCTACAGACCCTATTCATCAAATCCATGAATACAGCGGGTGCGTTCGTTAGTCCAAAAGGCATGACTAAGAATTCATAATGTCCATAACGGGTTCTAAACGCTGTCTTGTGAATGTCCTCTTCGTGAATTCTTAGCTGATGATACCCTGACCGAAGGTCGATTTTTGAGAAGTAGGAAGCGCCCTGCAACTGATCGAACAAGTCATCTATTCTAGGGAGGGGATATCGATTCTTGATTGTCAACTTGTTCAATTCTCTGTAATCAATGCACATTCGGAACGAACCATCTTTCTTTTTGACGAATAACACTGGGGCTCCCCAAGGTGAAGAACTTGGTCGAATAAACCCTTTGTCTAGAAGTTCTTGAAGTTGTCCGGATAGTTCTTGCATCTCGGATGGTGCAAGGCGATATGGTGCTTTTGCTACCGGTGCCGCTCCGGGAACTAAGTCTATCCGAAATTCGACCTGTCTATAAGGGGGTAGACCGGGCAATTCCTCCGGAAATACTTCGGGATAGTTTTGAACCACTGGAATCTCCTTGAGTTGCTTAGCTTCAGGTTCTCTTTCTAGCACATGGGCCATGCATGCAATACAATTCTTCTTCAGGTACTTGTGAACCTTCACGCTTGATACTATGTTTAAACTTCTTCCAGGCTTCTCACCGTGTATGATAAGGGTTTCTCCATTAGGGAGAGGCACTCTGATGACTTTCTCATAACAACCAATGTCTGCTCTATTTTTGGATAACCAATCCATCCCTACTATCACATCAAAACTACCTAGATCTATAGGAATTAGGTCAATGCTAAAGAGTTTATCAGCTAAATTCAGAGTATAACCAGGAATTATATCACTAGCCCTAATTTCATACCCATCAGCAAGTTCAATAGCATATGCAATCCTCATCTTTACCGATTTCAAGCCAATTAACGGTCTAAATGCTAAAGAAACAAAACTCCTATCTGCTCCCGCATCGAATATTACTGATGCAAAGTGGTTGTTCAGGAGGAACGTACCTGTTATCACTTCAGGGTTCTGACGAGCTTCTTCTGCACCAATCACAAAGGCTACACCTCTTGGTTGTCTAACTTGATTTCCTTGAAAGTTTTGCCTGGCTTGGCCTTGTCCATGGTTACCAGGTCCATTGTTCAGTTTAGGACATGCTCTACGGAGATGATCAATACTCCCGCACTCGTAACATGTCCTTTTTCCCTCCTTATTCACCTTACAATACTTCGAGTAATGGCCTGTTTGCTTACAGTTTTGGCACACCGGGCAAGCTCCCTTGTGATGGAAGTTACACTTATTGCACTTCGGAAGCAACCCTGAGTACTGCTTTCGCTCCTGCACTTCTTGTCCTTGAGTTTTCACTGGTTCTTGCTCCTGGGCTCTTACCATAAAGTTTCTTGAGACTTTCTGCTTCCTCCCTGACTTGCCTCCATACTTCTTCTCTCCCTGATCTGCTGGCTTCCTCTTGCTACTAGAGCTTTCCATTGTCGATGCTCCCATCCTTATCACATCACAATCAATAATAGCCAACCAAACATATAATATGCTGTCATCGCATGACCTGCCTCTCGTCTAGCAGCACTAGCAGTGTCAGCAGTCTCCATCGAATGCTGATACAGGATTTCCATTCCTGCCAAGACTTCATCCAAAACTTCTCGATGCCCAGCTATCGCAGCGAGACTGTGACGTAGGCCTGCTGCTATCGACTGCAATCTCCGGGACTCCTCCGGGGTCATACCTGGCTGTCGGACAGGTATCCCTATGACTTGCTGAGGTGAGGATGCTCTTGGTCCTGCATCGCTGGGTCCTACCCCGCTAGGTCCTGCCGTGCCATGTCCTGCTGTGCTGGCGGGTATCCTTCCTGGAATGGGGACACTCTTCCTCGCTGTCCTCCGAATGCGAAGTCCATAGAGCGGTGGCTGTGGCAACACCGATGTCGGTGATGCCTCGCGTCGTTGACTCGGGGCGTTGTCATTGCTGATCTCCACCGAGTTCCCAGTATCTTCCGTATCCTCTGATGGGTCTTCTTCTATCGAGGCGGGGGGATTACGTCGAGGGATAACAGTGACGTAGCCGGATTCATCGGCTGAGGCGGTAGCGCGGGAAGATGACGATCTTGACATAGTGGACTGTGACATAGTTTCAATGAGATATGAAATAAATGACAATGCATGCCTATAATATGCAATGCTTACACACACCAAAATTAACCTTTTGAAATTTTTAAATAAGGTTTTCTCAAATATTTTTGTTGAACATATTCCCATTATAATTAGCTCAAGCTTTGTATAAATCTTTTCTTAATTAAACATAGGTGATCAGGCTATGTTTAATCAAGGTCCAATAATACAACTCCCAACCTAATTATACTTGTAATATGTTTGATGTAAAAGGAATTTCTTTGTAAGTTTTAGTTATAGGTTGTGTTTTCTTAAAGAAAAACCGATGTTCTCTATAACTTTAGCTCTGATACCACTTCTGTCACACCCCGCTAAAGCGGAAACGCAAGGTATGACAGCGATAACGGTTTCATTGCAAAAGATAAAGATACATCACCATAGCAGTATTTAAAATTTTACAACCCATAACTTCAAAAGAACAAAATACAAGTTTTTCAAAATAACATTGTTCAAAATATAGCTTCATAATAGCTTCAACACGATGCAGCATGCTCTATGATGATGAATCTTTACATCCACTTACTAATTATTTCCTGAAAAAGCATGTAAAACGAGCGTCAACTATGAAAATAGTTGGTGAGTATCACAAGTTTATAAAATCGAGCGTACAATAAGGCTTTTCGTAAATACAAGTACATTGCTTCAATGATAAACAAGTTGATTGCTATTAATGAATACAAGTTTATTGCTATAACGAGAAACGAGTTTGTATGTGTATGAGCAAACAATGAGTCTCAACCAAACCTATGACTGAAGCCCTATCGAGATCTATGCTTATCGTTCCATAGATGAATATGGTATCATGCACTCCAGCGATTCGGGCGAGTGAGGAGTTGTCAATTCCTAATAGCGCTATCCATAACGACCATTGGCTCAAAGAGTTAATGGTTAGAGATAAGGGAAGGGCCTTTGTACGATAAGTTCTCATGTTCCGTGTTGCATAGACATACATAAAGAAACATAGCAATACAATAGCAATCATGTTTGATACAATTCAATTTAAGTACAACATGCAAACAATAGTTTTTCTGGACATGCTTTTCCACCCCAAAACATAAAAAACGAAAATAGGGGAGTGCGTGAATACTCACGATGTTTTGTGTAGACACAAGCGGTACTTCGGGATGCACCAACGTCTTACTACCGGGATCCTACGACACCAAACACACGCACTAGTGAGTTTCCATGTCGATATCTAATGCTAATATACTAAACTCTACATATAGGGAAATGCCAATTTATGTTTTAGTATTGGATTTATATCATTTTGTTACACTTTTTCTGATGTATTGAAATTTTACAAGTCGTGCGATTAATTACAACCTTGGAAGGTTAATTTTCCAAATTTTAAGTCTCAATAACAACATAAATTCACGAAAAATAGTATTCGCGGGATAAAAATTCTCAAACTTTTTATTTAACTGTTAATACACAACACTAAGCTGGGAAAATTATAAAAATGGATTTCCAAGCTGTTTAATTATATTTTATAATTTTTGAGCATTTAGTTCAATAAAAATTGAAATAAATAGTAAACAGTTTCCAAAATTACCCAAACTTTTTATTTAATTGTTATTATACATAAATAGGCTGGGAAAAATATAAAATATATTTTTCAGTGGTTATTTGTATTTTTCCTTGTTTTATTTCTTTAAATAGTCATTAATTAAAGAAATATTATTAAACAGTTAAAATAAATTACCATAAATTTTTGTAACATCATTTACAGTATAAATATCTTGGGAAAAATATCAAAAGTGGTTTTCATAATGTATAAACTGGTTTTGGGTATTTATGTATATTTAAGTGAATTTTAGTGCAATTAACTTTAGAAAATAAGGGAAAAATAGTTTACAGTGGAGAAAAATATTCAAAATTTTTATGTAACCTCCTACTATATAATATGATATCCTGGAAAATTTTCATAAATTTTGGATAATCAGAACTATTTTTCCCATTTTTAAGCCATTATAATTACCAAAAATTGGGTAAAATATCTAGACATGCTGAAAAATCTTGAAATTATTTTCTTGAGTCACCCATCACAGGTAAGGTATGCGAAAATTGTTAGATACAATTTTCACATCCTAAAAAGTGGTTTTGTAATTTATCATGTCCTAAATAAAAGAAAATTAGAAATCATATGAAACAGTAACAAAAATTGCTGAAATTTGGTGAGGGGTCATTATTCCCCATAAGTATCATCCATGAATTTATTTAGGATTTATTGACCTCTGGAAGTATTTTATATGATTTATGCCCTTGGTTTTAGCAATAATTCTAATAAATCAAATAAATAACAAAAGCTCTTGAAATTTTCCAGATTATCTCATGCATGCAAGGGCTTTCAAAAGTAAAAATGTTAAGAATGTATTCAGAAGAGAAATGAGGGTAATGATTCCAAACAATTTAAGAAAAGTTGCATGCAATAATGCATGAAGTGTAGATGTGGCTGAGGTTCATGAATTTTTGTAGCCCATTCAGTGAGGTTTTAAGCCACGAAATTTCAACCATAACTCACTAGATATGTTAAGTTTCTAAGGTATTTTTCCTAAGATTTATGGTTGGGTTTAAGACCATTGTTTAAGCAAGATAAAAATAGTGATCACAGAAAAAGAGCTGTATGCGCAACCTTTTTGTAAAATCTGCCAAAAATCAGATATTTAATATTTTACAGTAAGACCAGTTGGGTTTGAAAGTTAACTCGTGGAACTAACCAATACAAAAAGAATATCATGATTTGGTTAAAAAATGACTGAGTTATGACTGTTCAAAGTCGAACAAAATAATCTGGCAGATTGCATGTTTGCTTGTGTGCATTTTTAGGGTATTTCAATAAGAACATCATGCATGTCCTTGGTAAGGCCCGATTTCTAACACATGCATGGAATGAATGAGCATCCAAGATGTACTAGAAATGGTTTAATGCTTTCGTTCATGCATGAACACACAAGAAATGGAGAAGAACATGAAATATTATGTTTTGATGTCACATGATCATATGTGCTTCTTTTCCACTCCTTGCATGGGTTTGATCCCGGATTTTCACCATCTTTAACACATGCATTGTGTTATGGTGAGAATCTACAAACCACAAGGGGAGAATAAAGATTTCTAGCCATGGAAAGGCATAGAATCCGAAAAGTAGAGAAGACTAAGAAGAAAAAGAGGTTTAACCATGAAACTATGGAAGAAGATGTTGTTGTTTACCTTGGTTTTGATCTTGAGAGAAGTAAGAACACTTCAAGGGATTCAAAATCTGGAAATTTTGCAGAGGATTGAGAGGATTTTCGTGAGTTTAGAGAGAAGGAAGAAGAGAGTGAAGTGAGAGAGTGAAGTGGAAGAGGTGGAGTAAGGGTTTAGGCTTGATGATTGTGTTTTGGGGAAGAGAGAGGGCATGGGGAGAGGTGATGGCCGGTTTTTGCATGCCTTTTGGCCTCCTCTCTCCTAAATTTTAAACTTTATAAACTTCCCTCCCATATTTTATATAAAAACATTCATTTTTATAAAATGTTTATTAAGCAATTTGATTTATTTAAAAATCTTGTTTTCAACAAATAATTTATGATTAATACTTGTAATTTATATTTCTAGTTCATTGGTATAATCCATAATTTGATTAATATAATTTGATACTAGGAAGTTTATAGCCAAATTTTATAAAGTTTTTAAGCTTTATATTTTATAACTTTGGATTTTTGGCTCTTTAGGGTTTTTGGAACATTGTTTGGTATTCAACAACATGTTGAAGTATAATTAGAGTGTTTTAATTTATTTTTAGAGTTTTATACCCTATTTCAATTATAACAAAGTTTGAAGCTTATTCTAATTATAGTATTGGCATTTCCTATTGTAGCTAAGCAACTTACTAGAATTGTAAGTATCAAGTATATTAGTCCTAGACCTTAGTTGGATCCTAGTTTATGCAAGATTTTTGACCTAATTTATACTACTAGGTCATGGCATGTTGTGCATGAATGGTTATTATAAAGATGCATGAGTCCAAGAATGACCTGAATTGACAGTTGTCACAATATAATCCTCTGTTCTCATGATATCAGCCGGAAAAATACATGGAACATGGTCTTACTTATTGTCCAGCATTTGTTTCTCAATCTCTGATTTGTTTCGACATATAACTAAATTGAACACATAGGTCAAAACCAAATCATCGAGGGGCTCATATATCCCTTCTATTTCTATAAGGAACAGATAAACTTCGATTGATATGCTTATACTAACTACTTGTTGAATTATTCACAAAGGCATGTTTTATAACATCGAGTTACCAATGCGTTTTCGTACAATCAATGAATAACCAACTCATAGTCAACAACTCATATCTCTCGGTTTAAAGATTTATATGATATTACCATCTCACGATCGGTCGAGATAAATTCCATGAAGTGATGCAAGTGAGCGTGGGTTGAATCCAATACTCAGCCCTTATGAGTACTCATGAATGTTGTAGCAACCATTACATTGTCTAAAGCAATTTAGACAAATCATACAAGCCAAATTCATGACAGTCTTGATTCATATGTACTACCAACATATGACTGACTGTGGATGGTTTGAATAATATGATATATACCATAACATAATTATTCTGGATGTCAAAACATGCAAAGTGAAACACAAGAATAATACTAATCTTATATGGCCCAACACTTTGAGTGTAAATAAAACCACCTTTTATTTAAGGACCATATTGATTATTCATTATTTATGTTTCGATTAATCAACTTTATGCTTGAATTAAAACATTAGTTGTCCCATGCTTCAAGCATGTACACTATATTTTTCCAAACAACAACTATGCCACACTCAAAGTATGCATACTATGTTTACATATGGTCCTCTCTTATGAAATAGATCAATTGACAATATTCCAATGATGCTCATTTCACAATTTCAATCCTTGTTGTAAATGCAAGAATACCAAACTCTTGCCATTTACAGTAATCTGTTAGATTCTAAACTTATATGCAATGATCCCCTTGAAGCGACTATGCACAGAAGTCACAAAGACTTGACAACAGACATTACAGGATCTTTCAATTGAAAGCAATTCCATGAAGTCTCAAATTCAAAGTACATTCCTTTGAACATCCTTCTTGGATTAAGTTCTCTAACCTTACACAGATTGAAAGAGTAACTTCCACCTATGGAAACAATTCCATATTCCTTCTTGCATTAAGTTCTCTAATCTTACACAGATTCAAAGAGTAACTTCCACCTATGGAAACAATTCCATATTCCCATTTTGACTACCACTTTTGAACAAGAGTTGTCTCTTTTCAAAATATGTCAATATGGTCCTAACTCTATACTTCCAATTTGTCCATGAGTAACCAATCTTTGGTAAACCTCAGATTGTCCTCGACAATTTTGCTTAATCATTTTAGTCATTTCCAGTTCTATTCCTTTTTCTATCTTAATGCCCTAGGCATTTGGAAAATTTAGAATGGATGAATATTATAGCACATGTAATCAAACCTATACCCAAAGCATATGGGTCATGATTTATGCTATAAAACTTTTTATTTGCCATGTTTTCATAATTCGAACTATCAAGAGGGATATCGTAATCATAATTGAATTTTGAGAACGCAACATATATAGAATTTCCTTATGTTGAACCATTCCAGCATAACATTCATATATATATTCTTGACTAAAGTAGATTAAATTCTCAATCTAAGCTTGTAGAATTGGAGTGAAGTATAAAATCCATTCCCTTAATTATAGCAAAACAATTTTTTCAAGGGGAATTGAAACTTTTGTTTTCTATAACTAATATTGTTGACTTGCAACACATAATAATCATGCCCCTACTAGCATAATGATTATTATCTTACTAGCATAACACTTATGCTCCCACTAGCTTTGACATGTATCCAGAGATTAGCTGGACTTTTAGAAACCAACACTTTATTTAGTTTTCTACCTAAGTTCAGATTTCTGATTCGCAATTTCTTTGATAAGACATTATCAAAACCATACACTTTTCCTTAGATAGCTCACTTGTGTGTCTAAAAAATTATGAAGAAGGATGTTGTAATCATAATATTTAGACCTTTTGTCATTCTCACATTTGCTATCTACTCGAAATCTACTTAGTGAAAGAGTCTTCTTACCATCATTTTCATGAATCGAAGAGAAACCTTATGACAATTAGATTTTTATCATGTATGTGTTCATATCCATGTGAATTTGTCATAAACATAATCACCAGACAAGGTTAGTGACAAATCCAAACTCATACAGACTGAACTTGTTCAATCTTAATTTCTTGCCACCTAGTAGCATCATGCCCACCATTGCTTCGGGGTTGTTATGAAAACAATTGAGAACTCATAGAACTCACAAGCATAATCGACTTTCAACTGGAATAGACACAGAAATAAGAATACGTCAACATGATAGGTTACAAACCTCAAGTCGTGGGCTAGTGACTAACAAAACTCTTGATTAGTTCTTGAAACTATTTTAGAATCTTTTAGACTCCCACTATCCTCTTGACATATAACACTTCTCTTTGTCAAGAACCATTCCTTGACAATACAAATATTCAAGAGCTAGTGCGGATTCTTATCAAGTTAAACACTTCTCACTATTTGTCTTAGCTGGTATTTGTTTGATCCAAAACATCACAACTTAGCAATCTCAAATGTACAAGAATAGGAAACATCTTACTCTACATTTGACAAGTGTTATGAACTTTCTAAAGACTATGTCACTCAAGTTACAATCTTGGAGTATAACACCGGGATTTGGTTTTGGCATGAGGTATGAATTATCTTTTGATTTAACCATTTCAATAATTCACGATTCCTCTTGTCAGGCAACAAACACACTAAGGTGTCCTTAGAGTATCAATTGTGATATGGTTCCATAACCACTAAGATAATCATAAAACAAAATACACAAGTACTCTCCCATGTCTTTAGATTGGAGAACTTTTATCTTTCTGCTTTATTTGATTCTTCTTATTCATTCTACCATACATTGAAACTTTTCCAATGTTTCAAAATTACACATAAACTCGTAAGCATAACCATATTTACTAAACTTTAGTAAATCATAACGAATAATATTATCTACCTTTGTGGTGGACCTGACTAGTGCACAACTTAATGTACCTAATCCTTTAGTCCTTCGCTTGACTCACATGCGAATGTGAACACGGAATTAGTCTTAATTTACCAAAGATGAAAATTCTCATTCATCACACAATACAAGTTGCATGACTCCAAGTTTCTATCCAGCTGAAACTTGGGTGATGAGAATCTTTCCTTATTTGATAAATTATGACACTACCACTAATGAAAGAATCAAATCAATTTAACCATATTTCTTATCAATGGAAACATATAAGCAACAACCTTTTCCATAAATACCATTGTAAGGATACTTAAAATAAATAAAATCAAAACCATTTTCTTTTATTTTAAAACTTTACGGAAAATTTATCCGTACAATCCATATAGAAAACTTGTTGTTATCTATTCCTAAGCAATATATTATAACTCTTAAGTAACAACTCAAAATTCTAATCTCCAAAGCATGCGATCGAAATCCATCTTCACGATCAGAATCAACATATACTTCCTTTAAGTTTCTTCACTCTTCTTTGATTCTTAAAACGTCAATACGTGACCCAGTCACACCATACAATAAGAATCTCAGAATAGTAACTTAATAAATTTAGATAATGGAATTTACCTAAAGCAGAGTGAAAAATTTGACTTTACTATCCTTATGGACTTTTAGGTAAATTTGGCAGCTTCGCAACCAATACCCTTCCTTTGGCAACAGAAACATATGGACTCTTTGAAAACGGTACACAGACTTAGCCTTTCTCTTTACCATTTGGTCAACTGAGTTGACTACGGAAAATCCATTTCATTTGTGAAGAGAAAGCTTTTCTGTACTTCTAATGTTACCATTGTCAATGTCCATGGAAGTTTGGGAAGTTGATCTTCCAATTAAATTTTGCTTTACCAATGCTCCAAATCACTGCTGATTTAGCATCATCAAGCAAATAGGTAAGATCATTAAGGTTCATGTTGTGATCTGTCATCAGGGAGTGACTGAAGAACCAAGTCAACAGCCAGCTACCTCGATACTTCGACACCCGACTCTCCCAGCTTGTCAATATGGGACTTAACCTCTATGACCTAAGCACATATAGACTTTGTTTGCCAATAGGGATTGAGTGACTTAGAACATATCAGGTCTTGAAACTTGTGGGATAGGGAGAATTATTCAAAGAGGTGGAGGAAGTGAAGTATGATTTCCAGTCCCACTAATGCACAACAAAGGGATTGATCTTTCACCTTGGTTGCCATTTAGGATATCATCTTCATTAGGAAGCTTGTTCCTAAACATTTGGGAAGACCATAGTTGTCTAAACTAGACATCTATAGTGGGAGAAATTCAAGTTAGTTGATTTAAAGTCCTTAATATAACACCTAATATGAAATAATAAGGCTAAGATCCAATAACCTATTTATAACTGGAAGAGGGATGCCGTAATCCAAGATATAAAATAGTTGAAGGTAGGTAAATGTGACATCTGCATTTTCACGGCCAGAGAAGACCGGTTTTGTTTATGCTTTATAAAAATCAGACTATCTCTTTTAATAAAAATGTTGCGAAATTTGTTCCTAGAAGAACATGATAATCTCGCTTATGAAAGCATTTCTAAAGAAATTTATTTTTATTTACTTTTAAAACATTTGGGATGTCATCTTCAGTACAGAAACATAAGCATACACAGAACTTACATTTATTTACACTAGTGATTTACATCTCTTTTAAATCTCTCAGTGTAATGTGACTTCATATCAACACCTGTGATATAAATAAACTGAGTGGGTCAGGTTGGGAAACCTTGTGAGTACATAGGGTTTTCAACCCACAATAATATAATTATTATGTTTAAACAATTAAACAATCAATCCAATTACCCATTCCCATTATCTTCTTTATTCTTAAGGATCTACCCTAAGAATCATCTATTCCTCGTTCATTTATTCCTAAGGAGTATCCTAAGGAATAGGCACGAAATCCATCATTGCCAAGGTTTAGTCAACGAGCACTAAATCCATAGTTCCCAAGGCTTATCTCGTTTATTGACAGTATCGTTTCCGAGACTCCTCTCGCAATACATGTCAATGGGTTTTATCTCATTTATCGACGGTATCGTTTCCGAGACTCTACTCGCAATACATGTCGATGGGTTTTTAGAGTACACCTGGTGAATACACAATTCAAAACACCTACAGGTTGCGAGCCTGCTAGTGTCCACTGGACTATCTAGAATAGTCCGTGGTTGTCATCCATACTCTACTGGATGACGGAGCCATCAATTGGGAAAAAGGCTTCTCTCGTGGTTCACCTCTCACGCTTACCTCATGGTCTATATTACCTCTTTCTCATTTTACTTTTGTCACACATAAACTATTTCATATACCCGTGTTTTATCCCAACATATTTGTAGATATAAAATACGTATACAATTTAAATCATTTAAAACGTGTATAAAATCGTTCACCCAGCATAGATAGAAAGTATTCAGATAATATGCACACATAGCACGTAATTTATATAAAATAATTCATATATATATGTAAGATGAAATTAACTATGCACTCACTTGAAAGGTGGTGACTCAGCACTCGGCCAACGCTTCGATACTCACAAAACGATTTTCCTTCTATAAAACCTAGTAACAATACCACTATGGTTTAGTCTAATGATAACCGCGAAAATTTAATTAGTATGACTATTATTATTATTATATAATCGTTAATAACACTCAATATAACTCATAATAATACCCCAAATAATTATTTTAAGGACCTAATAACATTCCTATAACTATTTGAAAGCTATATTAAAATTTGGGTAAGCATAGCACACCTACAACGAATTTTATCGAAAACCGGAACATATTTGGAGCAGCGTTTCGAAACCGAAAGGCTCTTTTTCTCGGGACTTCGGGAGCCTCAGGGCTTCCTTAGGGTGCTAGGGGCCTTATCTAGGGTTTAGGAGGGATTTGGAACCCTAGAGAGAGAAAGAAGTTAGAGAGAGAATTGAAAAATGGTGTGGAAAGTCGGCCATCTTCGCATCTATTTATAGGGCTGCGGGCTTCGGACTACGCTGTGCGTTCAGCAGCTACGCTGGGTGTAGTACCGGATAAGGTTGCCAGCTTTGCACATCTGGCTCGCACTCGGATGAAGACCCGGATAAGACCGAAGGTACGCGGGGTGTACTGGACCTTGTACGCGGGGTGTAATGCGAAGGCTACGTGGCATGATCCGAAGCGAGGTCTGATTAGCGAAGGAAGGTCCAGATGTTGCCACGTCATCTCAGTTTCTCCATTTTCCTTCTCGATTTCTAAAAATCATAACTTTTGCATACGAGCTCTGTTTTCGACGTTCTTTATATCCACGCGAAGTTGGGAATGTACTCTACAACTTTCATTTAGACTCCGTCAGCTAATTTTGATTCGATTTTAAATTTTATATTATTAACAGGCCGGGAAAGGATTGGTCCGTTAAATCCTCATAACTTCTTCATCCGACGTCCGTTTTCTCCCATCTTTTTCTCATTACGCTACTCTTAACGAGGTCTTCGATTCTCATTTAGGTCGTGTTAGCTAAAACCGCTCGATCTAACATTCGAATTTTAGGTTGTACACTGCTAATCCAAAACTTCGAAAAATCATATCTTCTTCATACGAAGTCAGATTTGGGCGTTCTTTTTATCCATGTTCTTAGTTTAACATATTCTACGACTTTCATTTATATCACTAAGGCTAAAACTCGCTTTATTGTAAATTCACTATTTATGCTTCCCAGTGCCGTGTCGGTTCCGTCGCAAAACATCGACGGGTCATAACTCTCCGTTATAAATCAGATTTCGGCATTCTTTACATGTATGGAAACCTTGGGACATATTCTATAGCTTCCTTAAGATTATTTATTCTAAATAATCTTTTGTCAAAAAGTCGTTTTCTACCCTTATTGCCTCTAAATTGACTAGCCTGGATCTACAGGCGTTAGAATTATCTCCCCCTTAGGACGATTACGTCCCGGAATCATCAACGAAATAGGGATCGTATAATGACTTCATACATCATCTCTTCATCCTAGGTAATAATTATAACTTATATATTCCTTCAAGACTATCGCTTAGACTTATTGACTGTAAGCAGTACTTAATCGTGCACCTGCTCTCTACCTCAGTTTAAACTCCAAATTATGACCTATCATCATGTGATGCACGTTTAGAATCAGGTATCTTAGAGGTAAATTCTAAAACAGACTATGCCTTCCTTCATGTTCTAATGTGATATAATTATACTTTAACATGTGGCATTTCTAGCTACCAACTTCTTTAGCAACGAGCGCGATACTTCTATTGGTCGCTTTGATTTCAATTGTTTGGTTAAAGTCGGTCGCTACATCAAACTTGGTTGTCTGAACAACGTAACCTACTCATCGTAGTCAGACTCAATATGATATGACCACTATGGTCGGGATAACAATAATTTTTCTTAGTCATTACCGAAACAATGGTAACACCAAACTTGAATAAAATGAAATCAATTACTATATTCTTGGTAACCTTGTGACTTTCCCTGATCCAAGTGTGAGTCCTATGCTTCAGGTAGTATAGGCCTCTACTACCATTCACACCTACTCATACTCGTCCCAAGTATTGTCCTTCAGTTTTTCAAAGTCACCATACAAGAAAATCACATAACGTCTTAACACATCAAATATCAAAACGAAGGTTTTTATTATTCCTTGAAACTATTACATAGGTGTTCAAGTTCACCCTAGATGTAACAGCCAGAAATTCAGGTACCTCTAATTAGCCCTTCATCTTTTTTTATGTTGTCATTTTGGGCTTATGCGTTGGGCGAGTACGCTGGGCGTACAAGGAGTACGCTGCGCATACTCGCGCACCTCATTTAAACGCACCATCAACCGGGTACGCTGGGCGTACCCAAGGTTACGCCGGGTGTAACCGGTCCAAACCCAAAAACCCTAATTTTGTGATTGGCTATGAAAGGAATGAGATGGCTTAGTTCCTCAACCTTCATCCTTCAGAAAGAAACCCTAAGAGAGTTGTTCCTTCGTTCATAGCTTGCTTGTGAGTGTTCTAAGCCTTGTGGTGTCATTTCAAGGTAGCAAAAGAGAAGAGGAGTCCATTGTGGAGGCTAGAAGTTGGTGTTCAAGTGTAGATCCGTGTTTAGCAAAGGTTGGAGCTTCTTCCTAAGGTAAAAAGATCAGATCTTGCCTTGTAGTTCTTGTGGTATGCTTTATGGATCATTTTCTAGGGTTTTGGTCCCAAAGATGGAGACTTTATGAGCATGTAGCCTCCATTGGCTTAGATCCATCATATTTCTAGTCCATTTGAGATTTAGATTCATAAAAATGTAATCTTGGATGTGAATTATTAGCCATGCATGAGATCTAGATCTTTTGAGTTGAAATGGAAAGGTATTAAGGAGTGTTGGAGCCTTTATAGCCATGCCAAGGCTTAAAGGTTTCGACTTTATGGGTAAGGAGGCTTAAAGAGAGCCGGATCTAGAAGTTGAAGAAGTGTCTTAACCATTTATGACCAAAAATGAAGAATGGCTGAATCTGAGTGTTACGTTGGGCGTAACTCCCAGTACGCGCAGCATACTGGGTGGACACCCCCGATTGTTGATTAGTGAAGTACGCCGCGCGTACATAAGTCTGTACGCCCCGCATACTGAAAGATGTTGAATTTTGTTGACTTTTTGGGTTTTGGTCAACATGTGGACTTCGAGTCAAGGACGGGTAAAATGGTCTTTTACCCCTCTGAGGAATATTAATAAGGGTAAAGTTTAGTTGTGGAAGTCTATATTAATTAAAATGATATTTCGTTATGATTAGGCGGGGTTGGGATTCAGAGATAGCGAGCACGCGAGATTCTAGACTTTCCACGAGGTGAGTTTTCTCACTATACTATACCCGAAAGGGTTTTATTGTGTGACTGGAAGGTCGGATATGTTATGAGTTGTATGCATTGGATACGATAAGTTAACCGTTTGTATATGCTATGTATGCTATGCTTTATATGGGCCGGAAGGAATTATGTTATGGGTCGGACGACATATATGTTATGGGCTAGAAGGCGTTGTGATGTGGACCGTAAGGTTGATGTGGGTAGGACCAGAAGGTTTATCGGGTCGGGACGGAAGTCCCCTGAGACACATGGACCAGAAGGTTAGGGCCTGGAAAGGCGTATGTGCGTGAGTAGTATTTTGGGGAACTCACTAAGCATTTATGCTTACAGTTGTTGTGTTATGTGTTTCAGGTACTAGCGAGGACCGTGGGAAGGCGCCGACGTGATCTGTACACACTAACTAAGGAATTGTTTAATGATCTTGGGATGTATTTTGTTACGATGACATTTGTTATACATGTGATTTCATAATATTAAATGATGGTTTATGTTGTTTGAAAAATGAAAAATTGTTTTGAAAATTCACGTTGTTACAAGTTGGTGTCAAAGCCTTGGTTTGAGGGATTCGGATGCACCTTCAGGCGTAACTAAACTCAAACTGAGGATTTGAGAAAAAATTTAATTAATAAAGGCATAAAAATTTATAAGAGATTTTGTAAGAACCAAAGGAGAAGCAGTGTGTACGGTCAGCCAGCGCCCGAACGGTAAAATCCCCAAAATACCCTTAAAATATGTGTTATGAGATATGTTATGATATGTTATGCACGCTAGAGTAGACTAGGTATTCATATTAGGACTAGAGTGGCCTGATTTATGATGCCTTAGTCTAGGGGAACCTGCTGCTAAGAGATGATTTGAGAGCGAGTAGGTAGCCAGTGTATAGCAAGAATAGAGTACTCGTGATCCGAGGTCTAGGGAGGAGGACTTGGGGTGAATGTTGATGCGGTGTAGTCGGTAGTATAGGGCCCGTACTACTGAAGACACCGGATCAGTGGGCAACCCAAGTAAGAATCCTTTGGGTATCGGAGGCCGAGTAAGGTTGCGTTATCGACTGCGAACGATTGAGTCTCTGATATTTTTATTTTGTATTTCAGAGGCATTATGGTTGGGCCACACCACAGACCTGGGACAAGCGGTGTGAGTGACGAGGAGCTTCGTCATATGATCCACGATGAAGTGGCTACAGCGATCCGGGACGAGATTCCGGAGATGTTTGAGTCTATCAAGACAACACTGATGGAGACTTTCGATGAGTAGTATGCAGCACTGACTGAGGCCGCAGTCACTATAGCTACCGCATCTGTGGCTGCTGCCAGACCTCAGGGAGGTGACTCGTTGCTATTCCCAGAGTTCAGCAACACGAAGCCACCCGAGTTTGGCGGGACGCAGGATCCGATCACTGCGATGAGATAGATTGCTGACATTGAGGGATGCTTCTACACATGTTCATGTGCGGAGCATCTGAGGGTACGGTTCGCTTTGAACCAGCTCCGCCTAGGAGCAAAGGATTGGTGGAAGTTCATGACAGCGAAATTTACTCTTGCGGAGATTTCGGCCGTAACTTGGGAGAGATTTACTACTATATTCAGAGACGAGTATATTCCCCCGGTGGGGAGGGAACGGTTGATTCAGGAGTTCTTGACCCTCAATCAGGGTAACGATTTAGTTACTGTGATCACCCGGAAGTTTCATGAAAGGGCAATGTTCTGCCCTGAGCAGGTGTCCACTGAGCAGGCTCGGATGAGCCGATATTTGGGTATACTGAAGAGGGACATTCAGGAGTTCGTATCGAACTCGACATACCAGATATTTGCTGAGCTCCAGGCAAATGCCCATAAGAAGGAGATCGAGTTGGAGACTCAGGCCAGGGAGGAGGCTGAGTCTCAGCGGGTGGATCGGCGGTCGGCTCAGTCCCAGTCGGCAGCCAAGCGAGCCAAGTCTACCGATTCGAGGACGAGAGGTCAGAAGGGCCGCACTTGCGGAAAGTGCGGCAAGGGTCATGAGGGGGCCTGTCGATTAGGTGCTTGCTATAAATGTGGCAAGGAGGGGCATATCTCTAGGGATTGCCCCCAAGGGATTTATGGTTTGCTTCCATTGCAACCAGACCGGCCATCAGAAGGCCAAGTGTCCTCAGCTTCACCAGGGATCAACATAGGGATCTGCGCCTACTGCTACGGTTACCAAGACTCGGCCGGTGAAAGCCGAGGCTCCGAAGGCTAATGGGAGAGCTTTTCAGTTGACTGTGGAGGAGGTCCGCGTGGCGCCCAATGTCGTAGCTGGTGTGTATTCTTTTGTGTATTTACTTTCATGCTTACATATTGTGCTTATATTATGATATGCGTAGGTACTTTTCTTGTGAATTCTGTACCTACCTTGGTATTATTTGACTCGGGTGCGAGTCGGTCTTTTGTATCTTTGGCTTTTAGTCAGCACATCGGTATTGATCGGGAAGTGATGCGTCGACCTCTGAAGGTTTCCATAGCTGATGAGAAAGCGGTATATGCCACCGACGTGAATCGAGGATGTGTGCTCAAGATTTTTGGCATCAAGTTCCCTATAGATCTGGTTCCTATAGCGATGGGAAATGTCTGTGTCATCGTGGGCATGGAGTGGTTGAGTAAATTTGGAGCAGTCATTGACTACGAGAGACAGCTGGTGACTATATGAGACCCTAGTGGGGGAATGCTTACTGTGTATGGCTGGGGAACCGGTGTGGTTCAGCGTTGTGCTCGGCTGCCAGGGTGAGACAGAGTTTGCAGGAGGGCTACAGTGGATTCATAGCCTATGCGATGGACACACGAGTGGCCGCGGGGAGGCCAATTTCGGTTGACGAGGTTCGAGTAGTGTGCGAGTTTTCGGATGTGTTTCCCGAGGAACTTCCGGGTGTGCCTCCGGAAAGGCAAGTGGAGTTCCGTATTGATCTGGTTCTGGGAGCGGCACCCATCGCCAAGGCGCCTTATCGCCTCGCTCCACCAGAAATGCAGGAGTTATCCTCGCAGCTTCAGGAGCTGTTGGGGAAGGGGTTTATTCGACCGAGTAGCTCACCTTGGGGAGCGCCGATTCTTTTTGACAAGAAAAAGGATGGTTCACACCGGATGTGTATCGATTACCGAGAGTTGAACAAGTTGATGGTTAAAAACCGGTATCTGTTACCTAGGATCGATGATCTATTCGATCAGTTGCACGGGGCATCTTGTTTTTCGAAGATAGACTTGAGGTCGGGTTATCATCATATGAGGGTTCGGGATGAAGATATCCAGAAGACTGCATTCAGAACTCGTTATAGGCATTACAAGTTTGTGGTGATGCCTTTTGGGATCACCAATGCCCCGACTGTGTTCATGGATTTGATGAACAGGGTGTGCAGGCCGATGCTGGATCGGTCGGTGATCGTATTCATTGATGATATTTTGGGATATTTGAGGTCTAGAGAGCAGCATGAGGAACATTTGAGGGAGATGCTTAGAGATTTGAGATTGGAGAGGCTGTATGCCAAATTCTCCAAGTGTGATTTCTGGTTACGAGAGGTCCAGTTCCTAGGACACTTTGTTAACGAGAAGGGGATATTGGTCGTTCCTGCCAAGATCGAGGCGGTGATGAGATGGGAAGTGCCGAGATCATCCACTGAGATCAGGAGCTTTCTAGGATTGGCCGGCTATTATCGGAGGTTTATCAGGGATTTCTCCAAGATCGTCGTGCCACTTACCAAGATGACCCGGAAGGGTGTTGCATTTTCATGGGGTCCGGAGCAGCAGTCCTCATTTGAGACCCTTGGTCATAAATTGTGCGAGGCCTCGGTGCTCGCACTCCCGGAAGGGATGGAGGATTTTGTGGTATATTGTGATGCATCCATATCTGGATTAGGGGCAGTGCTTATGCAGAGGGGACACGTCATAGTGTATGCATCGAGGCAGCTGAAGCCTCATGAGTCGAGATATCCCACCCACGACCTGGAACTAGTGGTGTGGTGTTTGCCCTCAAAATCCGGCGACACTATCTATATGGGGTTCGGTGTACCATATACATGGACCACAAGAGTCTGAAGTACTTGATTGATCAGCCAAATCTGAATATGCGCCAGAGGGTATGGTTGGATGTGGTGAAGGATTATGATTGTGAGATCCTGTACCACCCGGGCAAGGCTAATGTCGTAGCCGATGCGCGGAGCCGTAGGGCGGAGAGTGGCCAGATCCGAGACGTTTGTATGAAGTTGACGGTGATGAATCCGATTTTGGACACCATCCGAGATGCCCAGGCTGAGGCTGCGAGACCAGAAAACCGAAAGAGGGAGTCGGTTGTCGGGCAGGTATCGGAATTCATTACTGATGGTCTGGGACTTATGACATTTCAGGGTCGGATTTGGGTACCATTTGTGGGCCGGACGCGTACTATTTTGATGGAAGAAGCGCATCGATCGAAATTCTCGATCCATCCCGGGGCTACTAAGATGTATTTGGACCTAAAGAAGGAGTACTGGTGGCCCTGTATGAATAGGGATGTTGCATGGTTCGTCGAGAGGTGCCTGACTTGTCGTCAGATTAAGGCCGAGCACCAGCATCCACATGGTAAGTTGCAGCCATTGGAGATTCCCGAGTGGAAGTGGTAACAGATTACCATGGATTTTATCACCAAATTGCCAAGGACTGCGAGAGGGGTCGATGCAATTTGGGTGATTGTGGATAGATTGACGAAGAGCGCTTATTTCCTTGCTATCAATGAGAGCACTTCTGCGGAGAAGTTGGCAGAGTTATATGTGAGGGAGGTGGTATCGCGGCACGGGGTTCCGATGTCAATCGTTTTAGATCGGGACGTACGATTTGCTTCTAGGTTTTGGAGGAAGTTTCACGAGGAGTTGGGTACGAGGCTGCATTTCAGTACCACATACCACCCACAAACGGACCGACAGAGCAAGCGGACGATTTAGACGCTCGAGCATATGCTCCGAGCGTGTGTTTTGGATTTTGTAGGGATTTGGGACACCTATTTTCCCTTAGCAGAGTTTTTGTACAACAACAACCATCATTCAAGCATTGGTATGCCACCCTTTGAGTTGTTGTATGGGAGGAGGTGTCGAACCCCCATCTGCTGGGGAGAGGTGGGGCAGCGGGTAATGGGTAGTTCAGAGATTGTGCTTCAGACGACCGAGCAGATACAGCAGGTCAGGAAGAGATTGTTGACCGCTCAGAGTCGCCAGAAGAGTTATGCGGACAGGCATCGGTCCGAGCTCGAGTTTCAGGTTGGTGACCTAGTGCTCTTAAAGGTCTCTCCTTGGAAAGGAGTGATTCGATTCAGGAAGAGGGGCAAGTTGGGACGTCGATATATTGGACCTTTCAGGGTAATCGCTAGGTTAGGTAGGGTAGCCTACCAGTTGGATCTACCTGCAGTGTTGGGTCAGATCCACGACACCTTTCATGTGTCGCAGTTGAGGAAATGTATTGCCGACAAGTCCGAGCTGACATGGGAGTTAGGGATGCAAAGGTACCATTAGAGGACATTCAGGTGGATGCAGGCCTGAACTATGTTGAGAGACCAGTGGCAATTAGGGATGCAAAGTTTAAGGTCATAAGGAACAAAGAAGTACCCTTGGTGCAAGTGCATTGGCAGCATCGGAAGGTGTCCGAGCTGACATGGGAGTCCGAGTCCGAGATGCGGGATCAGTATCCGAAATTGTTTTCGGTATAAGACATCGAGGACAAAGTCTGGTTCTAGTAGGGGAGAATTGTAACAGCCAGAAATTCAGGTACCTCTAATTAGCCCATCATCTTTCTTTATGTTGTCATTTTGGGCATATGTGTTGGACAAGTACGTTGGGCATACAAGGAGTACGTTGCACGTACTCGCGTGCCTCATTTAAACGCACCATCACGCGGGTACGCTGGGCGTACCCAAGGTTACGCCGAGCGTAACCGGTCCAGACCCAAAAACCTTAATTTTGTGGTTGGCTATAAAAGGAATGAGATGGTTTCGTTCCTCAGCCACCATCCTTCAGAAAGAAACCCTAAGAGAGTTGTTCTTTCGTTCATAGCTTGTTTGTGAGTGTTCTAAGGCTTGTGGTGTCATTTCAAGGTAGCAAAAAAGAAGATGAGTGCATTGTAGAGGCTAGAAGTTGGTGTTCAAGTGTAGATCCGTGTTTAGCAAAGGTTGGAGCTTCTTCCTAAGGTAAAAAGTTCAGATCTTGCCTTATAGTTCTTGTGGTATGCTTTATGGACCATATTCTAGGGTTTTGGTCCCAAAGATGGAGACTTTATGAGCAAGTAGCCTCCATTGGCTTAGATCCATCATATTTCTGGACCATTTGAGTTGCAGATTCATAAAAATGTAATCTTGGATGTGAATGATTAGCCATGCATGAGATCTAGATCTTTTGAGTTGAAATGGAAAGGTATTAAGGAGTGTAGGAGCCTTTACAGCCATGCCAAGGCTTAAAGGTTTCGACTTTATAGGTAAGGAGGCTTAAAGAGAGCCGGATCTAGAAGTTGAAGAAGTGTCTTAACCATTTAAGACCAAAAATGAAGAATGGTTGAATCTGAGTGTTACGTTGGGTGTAACTCCCAGTACACGCAGTGTACTGGGTGGACACCCCCGATTGTTGATTAGCGAAGTACGCCCCGCGTACGTAAGTCTGTACGCCCCACGTATTGAAAGATGTTGACTTTTGTTGACTTTTAGGGTTTTGGTCAACATGTGGACTTTGAGTCAAGGAAGGGTAAAATGGTCTTTTACCCCTCTGAGGAATATTAATAAGGGTAAAGTCTACTTGTGGAAGTCTATATTAGTTAAAATGATATTTCGTTATGATTAGGCGGGGTTGGGATTCGGAGATAGCGAGCACGCAAGATTCTAGACTTTCCACGATGTGAGTTTTCTCACTATGCAGTACCCGAAAGGGTTTTATTGTGTGACCGGAAGGTCGGATATGTTATGAGTTGTATACATTGGATATGATAAGTTAACCGTTTGTATGTGTTATGTATGCTATGCTTGATATGGGCCGGAAGACATTATGTTATGGGCCGGAAGGCATTATGTTATGGGCTGGAAGGCATATATGTTATGGGCCGGAAGGCATTGTAATGTGGATCATAAGGTTGACGCAGGTAGGACCGGAAGGTTTACCTGGTCGGGACGGAAGTCCCCTGAGACACATGGACCGGAAGGTTAGGGCCTGGAAAGGCATAT
Organism: Lactuca saligna; assembly: GCF_052625555.1. NCBI lineage: Eukaryota > Viridiplantae > Streptophyta > Magnoliopsida > Asterales > Asteraceae > Lactuca > Lactuca saligna. The sequence continues at coordinate 275,959,574 of NC_136424.1, forward strand.
TTGCGTAAGTAGTATTTTGGGGAACTCACTAAGCATTTATGCTTACAGTTTTTGTGTTATGTGTTTCAGGTACTAGAGAGGACTGCGGGAAGGCGCCGGCGTGATCTGTACACACTAAAGAAGGAATTGTTTTATGATCTTGGGTTGTATTTTGTTACGATGACATTTGTTATACATGTGATTTTAGAATATTAAATGATGGTTTATGTTGTTTGAAAAATGTAAAATTGTTTTCAAAATTCACGTTGTTACACTAGACTATGCCTCTAACGGGCGACATCGTGAGGTACTATCTACACGATTACTCCATAACTCGATCCTTGGATGTCAAGGCTTCACTCCTGAATCCTCGCATTGTCATTTGCTTCGTCAAGGATCATTTGAAATGCTCTCCCCTTTGGCTTTGGCGGCACATATGGCTTTGTAGCCCCGTCTCTCTTTGGGCAGTCTTGTTTGAAGTTTCCTTCTTCACCACACTTAAAGCAGACTTCTCTCTTGATTGTGCATTCGCTGGCGTAATGACTAGTTTTCACGTATTTAAAGCATGTTGTATCTTTATAGCATTTCCCGATGTGCTTCTTTCTGCACTTGTCACACCATTGCGTTCCTTCTTCAGACTTCGAGAGTTTTCTCTTCTCGCTGGACCTTGAAGATCCTTCAAACTTTCTCTTCTCGCCAACCTCCATCTTGCTGGCGGCTCTTCCCTTGATCATATCCTCAACAGACTTGGCATCCCAGATAGTTGCCTCCAGAGTAGGTGCTTGACGCACTGGCACCGCGTACTCCCATGGAAGTCCTTTTGCGTACTTGTCGATTTTTGTTAGCTAATCCGGAACAAGATGCAAGGAGAACTTCATCTTATCTGTGAAGTTGTTGGTGTATTCATCAATAAATATGCTTCCTTTCTTCAGGGAAAGGAATTGGTTTTCTAGCTCAATCAAATTTTGGGTTGAGCAGTACTTACGTTTGAACTGCACCAATAACTCTGACCATGTCAGTTGCAGGGGCTCAATGGGGCTTAGAGTCTTCCCCAAAGTGTTCCACCAATTGTAACATCCGAAAAATACAACCAATTTAAATTTTTCAAAACAACCCGATTTTTCATTAAAATGTTTACAAAAAGGTTTTCAATACAGATCATTAGAGTATTCCCAGAATCACATTGCTACAAAATCATGAGGAGCGGTACGATCACGCCTTCGCCTTGCCACGATCTCCTGAAGAACCTAAAAAACATTAAACCACGACTGTAAGCCCGAAAGCTTAGTAAGATACCCCCAAAATACCAACCATGCATACGCCCTTCCAGGCAGCGACATTCCGGTCCAAAACATATAAAACATACATAACAGAACAGAACATAGAACAGCCATGCATATCGGGTCTACTGTGTGACTGGTCCACCGTATCGGGCCTTCAGTCCACCGGATCCATCCTCCAGGTCTAGTCATGTCCTTCGAGTCTATAGTGTGGTTGGTCCGCCCGCATCGGGCCTTCAACCCACCTGGTCCACTCTCTGAGTCTACAGTGTGATTGGTCCGCCCGCATCGGGCCTTCAGTCGGCCTGGTCCACTCTCCGAGCCTCGGCACATCTGGTCCGCCCTCGTGGGGCCTACAGCCTATCCGGACCGCTCGCTGGGCCTTCGGAACAACCGGTCCGCCCTGGGTATCTTGGCCTACAGCACAAAGCAGGACCCGCCTCAACCCATCTCCAGTCCAAACAACCATGTGCACAAAACATACATTCATATAACAGTCATAGTCAACAAACCGAGCAAGCAGATCACATATCATATCATTACCCTAACCGGGTTACCGACCTAACCGGTCACTAGCATAGCGTCACTTTGTATATTGGGAAACTGGCCTTAACAAGGTCTCCTAGCATGTACCATCCTAGCTACTAGGATGCAGACACATCAAGCAATAACATAATAACCATATCCGAATCTCAATCCAATAAAGGGCCGACCTTGGTGCCTTAGACCCTGTTGATATAGTGAGGATAACTCACCTCGAAACTATCGGCTGAAAGGATAAGATCCTGCTGCTCCGAACTCTGACACGAACTCCTCCACTGAACATCAAAACATACAACTCAATAAATACCCTTAATTACCAAAATACCCCTGGAAGACAACTGGTCAACCTTGGAAAAGTCAAAGTCAACCCCTGACTAACCCTACTTGCCGAGTCCACATGCTCAGAACTTCCTTCACTCAGTGACCCAACTCGCCGAGTCACCCCAAGACTTGTCGAGTCCAACAACACTGAGTCCACTCGCACCCAACTCACCGAGTCATCCCTTGACTCACCGATTCATCGACTCAACCAGAAATATTGGGGCTTCCTCGACAAGACTCGCCGAGTCCAAATGGACTCGTCGAGTCCAAGGCTATCTTCAACCTACTCACCGAGTTGTTCTTCCAACTCGTCGAGTTCCAGGCCATCTTCAAGCAACTCGTCGAGTCCACCCATGTGACTCGTCGAGTACCACCGGTCTGAATCCATACAGAAGCATCTCAGGCCATGCAATTTATCCAAAACATAGATCCAACCTCCTACAATCCATCCATCATGTAAAGTGGAAAACGTTACGTGAATCTAAAGAGATGTAAGCCTTTTTCACCTTAGAACCAAGGTTTGGGACATGGCGGCTTCACTAAGCACTCAAACACAAGAACTTTAATGCACTCTAGGCCTTCAATATTCCAGATCTGAGGTAGCAACCTCAGATCTATCCTCCAAACTCCAAAACATTCCAAGACATACTCCCCACAAACCCCAAAATGACAAAACTAGGAAAACACAGCCTAAGAACGAAAGTATTACCTCCAAAAGATGCCTCAATAGCAACCAAACTTGAATCCAAGCAAAGCCCTTTGATCCAAGCCACTTCTCCTTCAAGATTCCTTCAACCAACACCTTTCCAAGCTCTAATTTGCTCCACAAATGAACTCTCCACGAATTTAGGGTTTCTGGAACTCAAAAGGGGATAAGGGAGGCTGTGGAGGGGTATAATGCTCTTTATATAGGGCTCAACCCCGAAAATTAGGGTTTTCCCCATACAGCACCTACTCGCCGAGTCCATCTTTGGACTCGCCGAGTAGGCCACTTGACACGCGACCATAGTCGCGACCTGACTCGCCGAGTCTATCCATGGACTCGCCGAGTCACCCTCCGAAACTTACACTTTTAGCTCCTCAACTCTACTCTTGCGATTCCGGGATGTTACACCAATGAACCACGCCACCTCTGAACTGGCGTACCGCAAAAATTGTTTGTAGTTTGCCTCTGCAACCACACGTCATGAAAGGTAAATCCATCTCCGAGATCCAATCCATGACCCCGATCGGATCTTCCTTTCCAGTGAAAGTCGATGGCGTGTAGGTCTAAAAATCCTTGTACTTGCATCCATTCCTCTCGATTTCGTAATCTTGATTGTTCCTTCTAATAATCGGTGGATTAGCTTGACCAACGGTCCTGTTGTCGTTCCCTTCCTTAGATTTCCCGTCATTCAGCTCGGGCTGCTCAATAGGCATCGTAAGTTCCTCTCGAGTTTGTTGAAGTAAACGCCTTGTTTCCTCCATTTGACGATCCAACATCGCCTGAATCATTGCTTGCACTTGGACTATCGTTATTGGCTCAGCAGCGGCTAACACAACCGGTATTTGCTCAATCACCGAGGGATGATTTCTGTTCCCATTTTTGTTTACGTTTCCGCTACGGGTCCTTGCCATGTTGATCTATATACCGAATAAGGTGAATCCAGATCTTTATTTAGGATTGATGTTTAAATCATCCTTATCACTCAGAAACATTTATATGCTAGTTCTAATATCTTAGTTTAACGCTTAGAATCCTAAACACATAAGGTTTCCAGATCCGGTCGGCAATAGATCATAGATCCAAACAAATAACAACATATCAGGCACAAGCATTTAGCACATAAAAGCATTTTAGGCACAATCCCTAAAATAATCTAGTGCTTACACCTCACAATCAATGCTTAGCATTCTAATTTTAAGTTTAGAAATAAATCCATATTCCTAGTTCGCTTAAACTAATGCTCTGATACCAACTGTGACATCCCCATTTTCATGGCTAGAAAAGACCGATTTTGTCATCCATACTCTGCTGAATGATGGGGCCATCATTTGGGAAAAAGGCTTCTCACATCATCGACCTCTCACCCTCACCTCATGGTCTATTTCACCTCTCAAATCATCATCCAACTCATATTTCATGAATTACACCTACCCATGTCTTACCCCAACATTTTCGTAGATATAAAATACATATAAATTTTAAATCATTTAAAACGTGTATGAAATCATTCATCCAGCATAGATAGCAAGTATTCAGATAATATGCACACATAACACGTAATTTATATAAAATACTCCATATCTATGTGTAAGCTGAAAGTAACTATGCACTCACCTGAAAGGTGGTGATTCAACACTCGGATAGCGCTTCGATACTCTCAAAACGATTTTCCTTCGATAAAACTTAGTAACAATACCACTACGGTTTAGTCTAATGATAACCGCGACAATTTAAATAGTCTGACTTTTATTATTATTATATAAGCGTTAATAACAGTCAATATAACTCATAATAATAGCCAAAATAATTATTTTAAGGACCTAATAACATTCCTATAGTTATTTGAAAGCTATATTAAAAATTGCGTAAGTGTAGCACACTTACAGTGAATTTTATCGAAAACCGGAACTTAATTGGAGCAGCGTTTCGAAACCGAAAGGCTCTTTTTCTCGGGACTCCAGGAGCCTCGGGGCTTCCCTTGGGAGCTATGGGTTCACCTAGAATTTAGGGAGGGTTCAAAACCCTAGAGAGAGAAACTAGTGAGAGAAGAAATGAAGAAAGGTGTGAATTTTTCGGAAGGGTTCGTACCCTATTTATAGGACGGAGGACCTCGGATTACGCTGGGCGTACTCCTCGGATAAGGCCACCAGCTCGGGCCCAACTGTCTTCGTATGTCAGATGGATAAGGGCGAGTCTACGCGGGGTGTACAGAATTCGGAGGCTGGGCGTAATGCGAAGCGACGTGTCCTTCATCCGAAGCGAGTCATGATCAGCAAGCGACGGTCAGGATTGAGCCACGTCATCGGTTAAACAACAGATTTTGCAAATTGCATTCTCGACTTCTAAAACTCATAAATTTCGCATACGAGCTCCGTTTTCGATGTTCTTTATATCCACGCAAAGGTGGGAACGTACTCTACAACTTTCATTTAGACTCTATCGGCTAATTTTAAATTAATTTTAAATTTTATATTATTAACAGGCTGGGCAGGGTTGGTCCGTAAAATTCTCATAACTTCTTCATCCGATGTCCATTTTCGCCCATCTTTTTCTCGTTACGCTACTCTTAACGAGATCTTCAATTCTCGTTTAGGTTCTGTCAGCTAAAAACCGTTCGATCTAATATTCGAATTTCGGACTATACACTGCTAATCTGAAACTTCAAAAAATCATAACTTCTTCATATGAAGTCAGATTTGGGCATTCTTTTTATCGATGTTCTTAGTTTAACACATTCTACGATTTTCGTTTAGATCGCTAAGGCTAAATCTCTCTCTATCGTAAATTCACTATTTACGCTTCTCGGTATCGTGTCGGTTCCGTCGCGAAACTTCAACGGGTCATAACTTCTTCGTTATTATTCGGATCTTGGCGTTCTTTATATGTACGGAAACCTTGTAACATATACTACAACTGATGAGTTTTGAGCATTCTAACACTTCCTAAGTGTACATGCAACCCTAATAACCTTGAATCTATGTTTTCTCTATATACATGCAAATTTTTTTTTCAAGGTTATTTCCTAACTAGCATGGCATGGGGAATATATGAAACATAAAACCTAGTAGAAATACATACCTTGTTGTTGCTTAGATTCCTTCAAGACTTTGCGAGCCTAGCACCCCAAATGTTGTGCCTCAAACGCTTCACACAACACCACAAAACTTGGAATAACTTAGGAGAATACTTCTAGCACTCAAAATCGGTTATGCCCTCACTAGTAACCTTGCTAGGTCCGATTTTACTATCCAAAGGGTTCCTTTTATGGTGGTGTCACAATTAGGGTTTCATTAAGAAGACCCATAATTTTCATGACTCTTCATTTCTCATGACCCATGGGTTTGTAACTCCCATGGACTATCCATGGAGCTCCAAATGGTTACATCCATAACCCATAAACCATGGATCATTAATCCACCATAAAAGAATTGATGATTGTCATAATCAACCCTTATATATTTAATTAGTCTCACTTTGATTACCAAATTAATACTAGATTAATACTTGATCAAATACTAATCAAATAATACTATTATTAATATAATAGAACTTATAATATATTAATAATCATAAGTGCCTTATTCTCTCATTTAGTCTATCCAAATATTGCAATGCCATGCAACCCAAATGGAACATGTCGGGCTGGATCAAGTACATACCAAATAAAGTTATTGTCACACCCCGCTAAAGCGGAAACACAAGATATGACAACGATAACGGTTTCATTGCAAAAGATAAAGATACATCACCATAACAGTATTTAAAAGTTTACAACCCATAGCTTAAAAGAAACAAAGTACAAGTTTTTCCAAAACAACATTGTTCAAAATATAACTTCATAATAGCTTCAACACAATGCAGCATGCTCTATGATGATGAATCTTTACATCCACTTACTAATTATTTCCTGAAAAAGCATGTAAACGAGCGTTGCTTTAATGATAAACAAAGTTGATTGCTAGTAATGAATACAAGTTTATTGCTATAACGAGAAACGAGTTTGTATGTGTATGAGCAAACAATGAGTCTCAACCAAACCTATGACTGCAGCCCTATCGAGATCTATGCTTATCGTTCCATAGATGAATATGGTATCATGCACTCCAACAATAGGGCGAGTGAGGAGTTGTCAATTCCTAATAGCGCTATCCATAATGACCATTGGCTCAAAGAGTTAATCGTTAGAGATAAGGGAAGGGCCTTAGTACGATAAGTTCTCATGTTCCGTGTTGCATAGACATACATAGAAAGACATAGCAATACAATAGCAATCATGTTTGATACAAATCAATTTAAATACAACATGCAAAAAATAGATTTTCTGGACATGCTTTTCCACCCCAAAACATAAAAACTGAAAATAGGGGAGTGCGTGAATACTCACAATGTTTCGAGTAGATGCAAGTAGTGTTTCGGAATGCACCAACGTCTTACTACCGGGATCCTACGACATCAAACACACACTAGTGAGTTTCCATGTCGAAATCTAATGCTAATATACTAAACTCTACATATAGTGAAATGCCATTTTATGTTTTAGTATTGAATTTTATATTAATTGGTTACACTTTTTCTGAAATAATGAAATTCTACAAGTCGTGCGATTAATTACAACTTTGCAATATTAATTTTCTAGATTTAGTAATATAAATTAAGGTATTTCTACACATTTAAAAGTGTTTTATATTCCTAAAAATGTAAAATATTATCAAACAGTTTCCAAAAATTGTCAAACCTTGTATTTTCATTGTAAATACAATAGAGGTTTTCCAAAAAAATTTCCTTGAAGTTTTAATATGGTTAACTATTTTTCAAATTTTTAAGTCTTCTTAACAACATAAATTCAAGAAAAAATAGCATTCAAAGGATAAAAATTCTCAAACTTTTTATTTTAATGTTATTACAGAATACTAAGCTGGGAAAAATATAAAAATGGATTTTTAAGCTGTTTAATTATATTTTATGATTTTTAAGCATTTATTCCAATAAAATTTGAAATAAATAGAAAACAGTTTCAAAAATTACCCAAATTTTTTATTTAACTGATATTGTACATAACTAGGCTGGGAAAAATATAAAAGATATTTTTCAGCGGGTATTTCTATTTTTCCTTGTTTTATTCCTTTAAATAATCATTAATTGAATAAATAATATTAAACAGTTAAAATAAATTACCAAAAATTTTTGTAACATCATTTACAGTGTAATTAATCTGGGAAAAATACCAAAAGTAGTTTGCATATTGTATAATCTGGTTTTGGGTATTTATGTGTATTTAGGTGTATTTAAGTGTATTTAAGTTTAGAAAATAAGAGAAAAATAGTTTATAGTAGATAAAAATCACCAAAATTTTTATGTAACCTTCTACTATAAAACATAATGTTCTGGTAAATTTTCATGAATTTTGGATAATCAGAAGTATTTTTCCTATTTTTAGACCATTAAAATTACCAAAAATCGGGAAAAATAGTAACGCGTGAAGAAAAATTCTAAAATTATTTTTCAGAGTTACCCACCACAGGTAAGGGCTGCAGAAATTGTTAGATATAATTTCCACACATTCTAAAGTGGTTTTGTGATTTATCAATTCCTAACAAAAGAAAATCGGAAATCATACCAAACAGCAACAAAAATTGATGAAATTTAGTGAGGGCTCATTATTCACCATAAGGGTCATCCATGAATTTATTCCGGATATATTGACCTCTGGAAGTATTTTATGTGATTTATGCCCTTGGTTTCTAGCAATAATTTTAATAAATCAAAGAAATTATAAAAGCTTTTGGTATTTTACAGATTATCACATGCATGTGATGGCTTTCAAATGGAAAAATTTTCAAAATTTATTCAGAACGGAAATAGGGGTATTGAACCCAAACAAGTTAAGAAATGTTGCATGCAATGGTGCATGAGATGTAAATGTGGCTGAAGTTCATGAATTTGTGTAGCACATTCAGTGGGGTTTTAAGCCACGAAATTTCAGCCATCATTCACTGGATATGTTAAGTTTATAAAGTATTTTTCCCCAGATTTATGGTTGGGTTTAAGGCCATTGATCATGCAAGGCAAAAATGGTTGTCACAGAAAAAGAGCTGTTTGTGCAACCATTTTGTAAAAATTGCCAAAACTAGGATCTTTAATATTTTACAGTGAGACCAGTTGGGTTTGAAAGTTAACTTGTGGAACTATCCAATAGAAAAATAATATCATGATTTGGTTAAGTAATGACCGCGTTATGGTCGTTCAAAGTTGAACAAAGTAATCTGGCAGATTGCATGTTTGCTTTGAGTGCATTCTTAGGATATTTTGACAAGAACATCATGCATGCCTTTGTTAAGGTCCGATTTCTAGCACATGCATGGAGTGAATGAGCAAGCAAGATGTACTAGAAATGGTTTAAATGCTTTTGATCATGCAAGAACACAAAAGAAATGGAGAAGAAGATGTAATACTCGGTTTTGAAGTCACATGAACATATGTGCATCTTTTTCACTCCTTGCATGGGTTTGATCCCGGATTTTAACCATATCAAACACATGAATTGTGTTATGGTGAGAATCTACAAACCACAAGGGAAAAATAAGGATTTCTAGCCATGGAAAGGCATAGAATCCGAAAGGAAGAGAAAACTATAAAGAAGAGGAAGTAAAATCATGAAACTATGATAGAGGATTGTGTTGTTTACCTTGGTTTTGATCTTGAGAGAAGCAAGAACACTTCAAGGTCTCCTAAATCTCGAAATTATGGCAGAGAAAGGAGGATTTTCGTGATTTAGAGAGAGAGAGAGAGAGGAAGAGAGTTTGTGTGTTAGGAGGGTGGAGTGTGAGATAGTGAAAAGAGAAGAGGAAGTGTGAAAGATAAGACTTAATGACTGAGTTTTGGGAAGAGAGAGCATGGGGAGAGGGGAATGGCCGGATTTTTGAGGCATTAAAGCCTCCTCTCTCCTCAATTCAAATTTTATAAAAATCCCTTCTTAATTTTTATCAAAATCTAATTTTTATAAAAGTGATTCTTTAAGCAATTTTTGATTTATTTAAAAATCTTGTTTTTAACTAATAAATTATGATTAATGCATGATAATTTATATTTCTACTTCATTGGTATAATCCATAATTTGATTAATAAAAATTTTATATTAGGAAGTTTATAGCCAAATTTTATAAAGTTTTTAAGCTTTATGATTTACAAATTTGGATTTTTGGCTCTTTAGGGTTTTTGGAATATTGTTTGATATTCATCATTATAATGAAGTATAATTAGAATATTTTAATTTATTTTTAGGGTTATATACCCTTTTTCAATTATAACAAAGTTTGAAGTTTCATTCTAATTATAGCATTGGCATTTCCTATTGTAGTTAAGCAACTTACTAGAATCGTAAGTGTCAAGTATATTAGTCCTAGACCTTAGTTGGATCCTAGTTTATGCAAGATTTTGAACTAATTTATACTACGAGGCTATGGAATGTTGTGCATGAATGGTTTTTATAAAGATGCATGAGTCCGAGAATGACCTGAATTGATAGTTGTCACAGTTATGGACTTAGACACTATATCCAACAGTCTCCCACTTGGATAAGTCTAATAACTATATTTGCAAATATGACTTAAAAATCCGACTAGAAATCGTATCTCTTTCAAAGTCTCTCGGAACTGAGATGATGATGATACGCCATTTAAGATAAGTGATCATATAATCCTCTGCTCTCATGATATCAGCCAGACAAACACATGGAACATGGTCTTACTTATTGTCCAGCATTTGTTTCTCGATCTACGATTTGTTTCGACATATAACTAAATTGAATACCTCAATTAGGTTCTGACCGGGCCCGGTACATGGGTCAAAACCAAATCATCGAGGGGCCCAGATATCGCTTCTATTTCTAGAAGGAACATATAAACTTTGACTGATATGCTTGTACTAACTACTTGTTGAATTACTCACAAAGGCACGTTTTATAACATCGAGTTACCAATGCGTTTTCGTACAATCAATGAATAACCAACTCATAGTCAAGAACTTATATCTCTATGTTTGAAGATTTATATGATATTACCGTCTCACGATCACTCGAGATAAATTCCATGAAGTGATGCAAGTCAGCGTGGGTTTAATCCAATACTCAGCCCTTATGAGTACTCATGAATGTTGTAGCAACCATTGCATTATCCAAAACACTTTAGACAAATCGTACAAGCCAAATTCATGACAGTCTTAAATCAATACTTACTTCCAAAGTTTGACTGACTGTGAATGGTTTGAATAATATGATATATACCATAACATAATTATTCTAGAAGTAAAAACATGCAAAATTGAAACATAGTAAACAACTAACACAAGATAGTAACACCTTACTCATAAATAAATAACAACTTTTATTTATCATCAAATGTTAATTACATTTTACAAGTTTCAGGAATCTAATTATTGAAACTAATATCATCCTTCAGCCTAATGCGCCTTGCATGCTTTAAATGCTTAACCCTGCTTAGTCCCTTTGTGAAGGGATATGTCGGGTTCTAATCTGATGATATCCTCTTTGCAACGAGGAGTCCTTCTTCTATTCTATGTCTGATGAAATGGTATTTTCTGTCAATGTGTCTAAATCTCCCATGATCTCTTGGTTCCTTCGCCAAAGCAACCGCACTTTCACTATCACAGAAAATTTCCATTAGCTCCTTTATAGCTGGTACAACTCCAAGGTCTCCGATGAAGTTCTTTAGCCATATCGCCTCTTTTGCTGCCTCGCTTGCTACTATGTACTCTTATTCACAAGTCGAATCAGCTACTGTCTACTACTTGGAACTTTTCCAAGTAATGGCTCCTCCATTTAAGATAAAGACCCATCCTGACTCAGAGCGAAAATTATCCCTATCAGTTTGAAAGATAGCATCACTATATCCTTCCACTCTCAAGTCATCACTACCTCCGAGGGTAAGGACCCAGTCCTTAGTCCTCCGAAAATACTTGAAAATGTTCTTTACCGCTGGCGAGTGTGCCTTGCCAGGGTTCCCTTGATATCTACTGACCATGCTCAAAGCAAAGGCCACATCAGGGCGAGTACAAGTCATAGCATACATGATCGAGCCCACAGCGGAAGCATATGGTATCTGACTCATTTCAGCTATCTGAGCCTCTCTACTCGGACTCTGAGTCTTACTTAGCTTGGCATTACTCTGGATTGGTAATTCTCCTTTCTTGGAATCTTGCATACTGAACCTCTTCAGTACCTTATCAACATATGTACTTTGACTAAGTCCAATTAGTCTCTTACTCCTATCTCTCAATATCCTTATCCCTAGGATATAGGCAGCTTCCCTAAGGTCCTTCATAGCAAAACACTTCCCAAGCCAGGCCTTAACCTCCTGCAAAGTTGGGATGTCGTTTCCTATGAGAAGTATGTCATCCACATACAACACTAAGAAGCTAACTATGCTCCCACTAGCGCTGACATATACACAAGACTCATCCTCACTCCTAGAAAAGCCAAACTCTTTGACTTTCTCATCAAAGCAAAGATTCCACCTGCGAGATGCTTGTTTCAATCCATAAATGGATTTTTCAAGCTTACACACTCTATTAGGGTATTTTGGATTGACAAAACCCTCTGGCTGATCCATGTAAACATCCTCAGCCAACTTCCCGTTAAGGAAAGCGGTTTTGACATCCATTTGCCATATTTCATAGTCATGAAATGCAGTTATGGCTAACAACACTCTAATAGACTTCATGTTAGCTACTGGTGAGAAGGTCTCATCATAGTCAACTCCTGGAGTTTGAGTAAAGCCCTTCACAACCAGTCGTGCTTTATAAGTGTGTGCTTTCCCATCCATGTCGGTCTTCTTCTTGAAGATCCATTTGCACCCAACTGTCTTACGACCTGGTACATTGTTAACCAAGTTCCAAACTTGATTGTCATACATGCACTGAATCTCGTTGTCCATAGCCTCCTTCCATTTCGCAGACTCAGGGCCTGCCATGGCTTCCTTATAATTATTAGGTTCATCCAAATCTATCAGCGTACTATCACTAATAAATGTATCACCTTCAATGGTGATGTGATAACCATAATAAAAATCAGGTGTGTTCCTCACCCTAGTGGAACGTCTTGGAGGTACAGACTCATCTATCGGCTCAACAAGAGTTTCCTCCTCAGGTTGGCTGATAGTATTAGAGGTTCCTTCACCACTTGACTCTTGAAGTTCTTCAAGGTCAATTTGCCTCCAACTGTCCCCTTGGCTTATGAATTCTCTCTCACGAAAGACTCCTCTTCTTGCTACAAAGACCACATTATCACTGCGTCTGTAGAAGAGGTAACCAAAGGATCTCTGTGGGTAGCCGATGAAAATACACCTCTCACTTCGGAGCTCAAGCTTGCCATGAGTCACACGCCTCACAAAAGCTTGACAACCCCAAATCTTGATGTGGTCCAAATTAGACACCTTCCCAGTCTACATCTCGTGAGGTGTTTTGGCAACCTTTTTAGTAGGGACTAGATTAAGGATGTGGGTGGAAGTCTCTAAGGCATACCCCAGAAAGAGATTGGTAACGAAGCTCGACTCATCATGGAACGAACCATATCCAACAGGGTTCGATTGCGCCTCTCAGCCACACCATTCAACTGTGGTGTCCTGGGAGGTGTCAATTGTGAGACAATCCCACATTCCCTAAGATAGTCAAGGAACTCAATGCTAAGATACTCTCCTCCCCGATCGGATTGGAGCATCTTGATGTTCCTGCCCAATTGATTCTCATCTTCCTGCTTAAACTCTTTGAACTTTTCAAAGGTTTCTGACTTATGCTTGATTAAGTAAATATATCCATATCTACTGTAATCATCAGTAAAAGTCACATAATAACGATTAGCATCTCTCGTAGCAACTCTGAAGGGCCCACACACATCCGTGTGTACAAGGTTCAACAAACCTTCACCCCTATCACAAGTACCTGTGAAGGGTGACTTTGTTATTTTTCCAAGTAAACAAGACTCGCAACTATCATCTGACTTGAGGTCAAACGATTCCAAGACTCTAGCCTTTTGGAGTTGGCTTATGCGCTTCTTGCTAAGATGTCCAAGACGACAATGCCACAAGGATGCTTTATCCAAGCTATCAGAAGAATCAATATACAACACATTATGTCCTAGATTGTCTACAACATTCACAGCTTCATATACACCATCACAAGGTATTGCTTTAAAGTAAAGTACATCATTGTAGTAAACATTAATAGCACCATCTTTATTATCAAATGAAAATGTAAAACCTTGTTTGTACAAGCCATGAAAAGAAATAATATTTCTCTCCATTTCGGGCGAGTAACAACACTTATTCAAATCTAAAATTAACCCATTATTAAGCAATAAAGAATAAACTCCTATCTTGGTAACAGGTGATGCTTTCCTGTTGCCCATGACTAAGTGTATCTTCCCGTGCTCTACTTGCTCACTTCTTCTTAGTGCCTGCAAATCAGTACAAATGTGAATACCACACCCTGTATCAAGCACCCAAGAATTAGCATTAAATTATTTGTTAGACAATATTGTGTAAATACTGCATGGGTGGGTTTAACCTTCCCATCCTTTACATCTTGCAGATAATTGGCGCAGCTTCGCTTGAAGTGTCTGTTATCTTGGTAATAGAAGCACTGTACTTCCTTTGGTTTTGAAGAAGCAGTAATGGGACCTTTCTTTGTCCCACTTGGATAGGAACCATCACGAGTCTTACCCTTGGTACTCTTTGAAGGGCTTTTCCTCTTCTTACCCTTCCCTTGACGAATTGCAAGAACAGGGGCTGTTAAAGGAGTAGAAGTAGCAACCGCTTTACCCTTAAGGCCATTTTCAGTTGTTCGTAAGAGTCCTTGAAGTTTTCTAAGTGTGACTTCCTCCTTATTCATATGATAAGTCATATGAAACTGATCATAACTTGAAGGTAAGGAATGGAGAATGATGTCAATCGCCAATTCCTTAGGAAAGTCAACATTGAGCTTTAGCAACCGGTCAACGAACCTCTGCATCTTCTGCAAGTGACCGGTGATGGGTTCACCATCCTTCATCCTTGCGGTTATCATGGAGGAAATGATTCCATACCTCTCTTGACACGCGCTCTGATGGTACCTTTCCATCAGATCCAGGTGCATCTCATAGGGGTAGAAATCTTCATAAGATTTTTGGAGTTCCGAAGTCATTGTGGCCATCAGGATGCAGGACACCTTGGTGGCATCCTTCTCATGTGCAATGAACTTCGCAAGCTCTTCTGGAGTAGCAGTGGCTTCATTAACAACCTTAAGCTCCCTGTCAAGGACATATTCTTTGTCCTCATAGCGGGTAATCATCCTGATGTTTCTGATCCACTCATTGAAGTTGGATCCATCAAAGATGACCTTACCACACAAGTTCATTAGGGAAAAGGAGCATGTAAGGGTTGAGCCAGCAACGTTATTGGAAGACATCTAGAATAGAAGGAAGATAAGTTTCATTAGATTAAGAGTCCTTAATAAGTCACCCAAATGAAATATTAAGGCTAGGATCCAACAAACTATTTACAGGTGGAAGAGGGATGCCGTAATCCACACTATAAAATATTTAAAGGTAGGTAAATGATGATTTACCAATTTCCACCATAAGAACGAAATATTTTATTATTAGGTTTTATTGGTTTTGAAACTCCTATATCTTTTGAGATACATTTAACTTTTCAATGGCATGTTTGAATCTCGAATATGCCCTCTCAAGTTTGTGACTGGGATGTCGAGGATCACAAACAAGGTGTGAATAACCATACAACTTGACTTGGTACCCTTAACAATATTACCTAATCGATGTGTCGGTTAACCACACACGCTCCACCGATCTATAATAAAGTCAAGTTACCCTTTGCCACTCTTACTAGTCCATGTTAGTTTTCCGGTTAACCACACACGCTCCACTAACAACTTGGTAACGTACAAAGTGTAATTTTATGGGCTAGCACCAATTTCACATTTTCCTAAAGTAACTAAGATTGAGAATTTATAATGTATAGTTACTTTATAATTCATTATACTTTAATTGAGAATTTAATGTCGTATCCTACCCGTTCGGCTAACGACCCTCCACCGATCAAGGAAGCGGTGGGTGAGAGTGGACACCCATTAAGTCACCATTTTATAGGCAACAACCTTATATCCCCCTTATAGACCGGCTTCGTGAATGAGGCCTACTAACGGTAAGAATGACATATTCTTATACATATCTATATAATAAAATTATAATAATAGTATAAGGGTTGATTTTTAAACCTTTTAAAAATCTAAGGTTTAATTTGGAATTAAAGTGTAACAGTTTTCAAATTCCAAAACTTGAGGGCAAGAATTAAAACTATTCCAAGTCTCTTCAATTTTGTAACTTATGAGTTTTAATGGTTCATAAAAATGAAGACTCTGCATTTTATGAAACCTCTTTAGTTCTTTAAACACAAATTAAAGAAGTGACCTTTCGTTATCCATAACTTGAGGAAAAGTTATAGACACCATCAATACAATTAAGATCAAGAATTAAACACACATGGTGGTTACACATAATTCCTATGATCTTCTAAAATCTCATAAGAACACAAATTCATGTCAAGCAATTTCAAGAAATCATAAAAACATATATAATACTTTGAAATTGTTAAAAGTCATGTAAAATGGATTAACATAATCATTACCATTTTGAAAAACAGATTTTACAAGTCCAAAACAGATTGGGATAATGATTCTAATCCATTTCCAACAACAAAAACTCGAAAAATCTGCCCAGGTCGATCCTACTCGGCGAGTGCATTATCCTACTCGGCGAGTAGGATGAATTTGTTCATGGACTCGGCGAGTCCTCCCCATGGACTCGGTGAGTACAGTCGTCAGAATGCATAATTATTTATTTTCAAGCAGTTTTGCATCAAGTATACAGAAAAAAATCCTAGGCTCTGATACCACTGATGTGTTTTGAGCATTCTAACACTTCCTAAGTGTACATGCAACCCTAATAACCTTGAATCTATGTTTTCTCTATATACATGCAAATTTCTTTTTCAAGGTTATTTCCTAACTAGCATGGCATGGGGAATATATGAAACATAAAACCTAGTAGAAATACACACCTTGTTGTTGCTTGGATTCCTTAAAGACTTTGCGAGCCTAGAACCCCAAATGTTGTGCCTCAAATGCTTCACACAACACCACAAATTGGTTATGCCCTCACTAGTAACCTTGCTAGGTCCGATTTTACTAGCCAAAGGGTTCCTTTTATAGTGGTGTCACAATTAGGGTTTCATTAAGAAGACCCATAATTGTCATGACTCTTCATTTCTCATGACCCATGGGTTTTTAACTCCCATGGACTATACATGGAGTTCCAAATGGTTACATCCATAACCCATAAACCATGGATCATTAATCCACCATAAAAGAATTGATGATTGTCATAATCAACCCTTATATATTTAATTAGTCTCACTTTGATCACCAAATTAATACTAGATTAATACTTGATCAAATACTAATAAAATAATACTATTATTAATATATTAGAACTTATAATATATTAATAATCATAAGTGCCTTATTCTCTCAATTAGTCTATCCAAGTATTGCAATGCCATGCAACCCAAATGGACCATGCGGGGTCGGATCAAGTACATACCAAATAAAGTTATGAACTTAGAAACTATATCCAACAACAACTTTGACCCTTGTTACCTCTAATTTGACTTGACCGGATCTACGGGCGTTACAATTATCTCCCCCTTAGGATGATTACATCCCGGAATCATCAACAAAACAGGATTGTATAATGACTCCATACTTTATCTATTCATCCTAGGTAATAACTGTAACTTCTATGTTGCTTTGAACGACTATCTAACTCTTGGACTCCTTGACTGGAGGTGGTGCTCGGTCTTGCACCTGCTCGTTAGACTTTCAATCATGACCTTCGTGTCACAAGATCATTCTTTACCAGAGACTCCTTCTTCTTCTTAGGATAAGTTAATTTGATTGTTACAATTGGCCGATTTGTCATATTCTAATGACCTATTATCGTATGTAACAATGCTTAGACTCAGGTCTCTTAGAGTCAAATTCCGGAATGGAATATGCCTTCCTTCATGATCTAATGTCATATAATCACATTTTAGCATGTAGCATTTCTAACTACCAACTTCTTTAAAAACGAGCGCGATACTTCTATTGATCGCTTTGATTTCAACCGTTTGGTTTAAGTCGGACGCTACATCAAACTTGCTTCTCTAAACTACGTAACATACTCATCGTAGTCGGACTCAATTTGATATGACCACTGGGGTCGGAATATTAACAATCTTCTTAGTCATTACCGAAATGATGGTAACCACACACTTGAATAAAACGAAATCAATTAATAGGTTTTTTGGTAACCTTGTGACTTTCCCTGATCCAAGTGTGAGTCCTGTGCTTCCGGTAGTATATGCATCTACTACCTTACACACCTACTCATACTCGTACCAAGTATTGTCTCGCAGTACCCAAGTCACCATACGAAAAATCACATAACAGTTTAACACACCAGATAACAAAATGAAGGTTTTTATATTATTCCTTGAAACTATTACATAGGTGTTCAAGTTCATCCTAGACTATGCCTCTAATAGGCTACACCACGTGGTACTATCTACATGACTACTTCACAACTTCATCTTCGGTCATCCATCCTTACTCTTGATTCCTTGCATTGCCAGCTGCTTTGTCAAGGATGCTCCTTAGCTTTGGAGGTGCATTCGCTCCTGCTGCTTCCTTTTTCTTCGGGCAGTCCCTAGATAAATGTCCTTCTTTGTTATATCCATAGCACACCTTACTCTTAGACGTGCACTTGAAGGCGTAATGCCATATCCTTCCACATTTGTAGCAAGTCACCTTCTCATCGTATCCCTCATAGTGCTTTAGCAGTACATTTGGCGTTGTTTCTCTCAGCGGACAATCTTTCTTGAAGTGTCCATCTCCACTACACTTAAGGCAAACTTCCTCCTTGGTTGAGCATTTATGCGCATTATGACCAATCGTCCCACATTTGAAGCAGGTCACTTCCTTAGGGCATCTCCTGTTACACCATTTTTCTTCACCTCTTCCTCCTCTAGACTGTGAAAAATAAGTTTTTCCTATTGGACCTTGAAGATCCCTCAAATTTCCTCTTCTTGCCAACTTCAACCTTTTTGGCGTTCCTATCGTTGATCTTTTCTTTGACAGACTTAGCAACCCAGATGGTTGCCTCAAGAGCGGTTGCCTGGCATACTTGCACAGTAAGTTCGTCCTTACTTTGTTGGATTAAGCACCTTGTTTCTCTCATCTGTTGATCCAACATCATCTTCACCGTTCCATGTACTACTTTCATAGTGATTGGCTCGGGTGCAACTACTACTTCTGGTATACGCTCAATTACTTGTGGCTTAGGCTGCAGGTAACTATCTCCGAATCCGCTTTGAGTGTTCATCATGTTGATCTATATATCGAATTTAGATGTCTGGTGTAGAGTGACGAGAATTTAGATAGAGAAGATTTTATTTACGATCGATGTGTAATTCTCCTTATCTCTCCGAAAAATTACATGCCAGTTCTAATACCGTAATTAAATGTTTAGAAACCTGAACACATAAAGTTTCTGGATCCGGTCGGCAACAGATCATAGATCCGTTCATATAATGCATATAATAACACATTTAGCTCATAAAAGCATGTCGGGAATTTTCCCTAAATAAGCTAGTGCTTGTGTCTATTTAGGTTTACTACCTAAAATATATTAGACACACTCCTCACGATCATCGCTTAGCATTCTAAGTTTAAGTCTAGTAATAAATCTACATTCCTAGTTCGCTTAAACTAATGCTCTGATACCAAGTGAGACATCCCCATTTTCACAGCCAGAAAAGACCAACTTTGTTTATGCTTTATAAAAATCAGAGTACTTCTTTGCAAAACAATGTTGCGGAATTTGTTCCCAGAAAAACACGATAAATACGTTATCAAAACATTTTCGGAGAAACGTATTTTATTTATGTTAAAACGTTTGGGATGTCATCATCAACACAGAAACATAAGCATAAACGGAACTTACATTTATTTACACTGGTGATCTACATCTCTTTAATCTCTCAGTGTAATGTGACTTCATATCAACACCTGTGATGTAAATAAACTGAGTGGGTCAGGTTGGGAAACCTGGTGAGTACATAGGGTTTTCAACCCACAATAATATAATTATTATGTTTAAACAATCAAACAATCAACCCAATTACCCATCCCCATTATCTTCTTACTCTTAAGGGTCTACCCTAAGAATCAACTACTCCACGTTAATTCATTCCTAAGGATCATCCTAAGGAATCGGCACGAAATCCATTGTTGCTAGGGTTTACTCAACGGGCACTAAATCTATAGCTGCCAGGGCTATTTCGTTTATCGATAGTATCCACTTGCAATATGTGTCAATGGGTTTTAGAGTACATGGGTGAACACATCGTTCACAACACCTATAGGTTGCGAGCCTGCTAGTGTTCTGCTGGACTGTCTAGCATAGTCCGTGGTTGTCATTAGGAAAAAGGCTTCTCACATCATCCACCTCTCACCCTCACCTCACGGTCTATTTCACCTCTCAAATCATCATCCAAATCATATTTCATCTATTACATCTACCCATGTCTTACCCCAACATTTTCATAGATATAAAATACGTATAAAGTTTAAATCATTTAAAACGTGTATGAAATCGTTCATCCATCATAGATAGCAAGTATTCAGATAATATGCACATAGTACATAATTTATATAAAATACTTCATATCTATGTGTAAGCTGAAAGTAACTATGCACTCACCTGAAAGGTGGTGATTCAGCACTCAGATAGTGCTTCGATACTATCAAACCGATTTCATTCGATAAAACCTAGTAACAATACCACTAGGGTTTAGTCTATCGATAACCGCGACAATTTAATTAGTCTGACTTTTATTATTATTATTATATAAGCGTTAATAACACTCAATATAATTCATAATAATAGCCCAAATAATTATTTTAAGGACCTAATAACATTCCTATAATTATTTGAAAGCTATATTAAAAATTGCGTAAGCGTAGCACACTTACAACGAATTTTATCGAAAACCGGAACATAATTGGAGCAGCGTTTCGAAACCGAAATGCTCTTTTTCTCGGGACTCCAGGAGCCTCGGGGCTTCACTCGGGAGCTAGGGGTTCACCTAGACTTTAGGGAGGGTTCAAAAGCCTAGAGAGAGAAAGTAGTGAGAGAAGAAATGAAGAAAGGTGTGAATTTTTCGGAAGGGTTCGCACCCTATTTATAGGCCGGAGGACCTCGAATTACGCTGGGCGTACCGAGGGTACGTTGGGCGTACTCCTCGGATAAGGCCACCAGCTCGGGCCCAGCCGTCTTCGTACGTCGGATGGATAAGGGCGAGCGTACGCGGGGCATACAAAATTCGGACGCTGGGTGTAATGCGAAGCGACGCGTCCTTCATCTAAAGCGAGCCGTGATCAGCAAGCGACGATCAGGATTGAGCCACGTCATCGGTCAAGCAACAGATTTCGCAAATTGCATTCTTGACTTCTAAAAATCATAAATTTCGCATACTATATTCATTTTTGATGTTCTTTATATTCACGCGAAGGTGGGAACGTACTCTACAACTTTCGTTTAGACTCCGTCGGCTAATTTTTATTCAATTTTAAATTTTATATTATTAACAGGCCGGGACAGGGTTGGTCCCTTAATTTCTCATAACTTCTTCATCCGACCTCCATTTTCGCCCATCTTTTTCTTGTTACGCTACTCTTAACAAGATCTTTGATTCTCGTTTAGGTTCTGTCGGCTAAAAACCGCTCGATCTAATATTCGAATTTCGGACTCCACACTACTAATCTGAAACTTCGAAAAATCATAACTTCTTCATACGAAGTCAGATTTGGGCGTTCTTTTTATCGATGTTCTTAGTTTAACACATTCTACAATTTTCGTTTAGATCGCTAAGGCTAAATCTCGCTCTATCATAAATTCACTATTTACGCTTCCCGGTATCGTGTCGGTTCCGTCGCGAAACTTCAACGGGTCATAACTTCTTCGTTATAACTCGGATTTTGGCATTCTTTATATGTACGGAAACCTTGTAACATATACTACAACTTGGTTAAGATTATTTGTTCTAATTTTTCCGAAAAGTCATTTTCGACCCTTATTGCCTCTAATTTGACTAGCCCGGATCTACGGGCGTTACAAAATGTAAACCCTGATTGTCATGACTCTTCATTTCTCATAACCGATGGGTTTGTAACTCCCATGGACTATTCATGGAGCTCCGTATGGTTATAACCAAACCCATAAACCATCGATCATTAATCCACCATAAAAGAATTGATGATTGTCATAATCAACCATATATATTTAAGTAGTCTCACTTTGATCACCAAATTAATACTAGATTAATACTTGATCAAATACTAATTAAATAATACTTATAATATATTAATAATCATAATTTCCTTATTCTCTCATCCAGATTATCCAAGTATTGAAATGTCATTCAACCCAAATGGAGCATGTCGGGTCGGGTCAAGTTCATACCAAATAAAGTTATGGACTTAGACACTATATCCAACAGTACCTGGATCTGAAGAAAATATACTGGTGGCCAAACATGAAAGCTGAAATCGCTACCTTCATGGGAAAGTGTCTAACTTGTGCCAAAGTGAAGGTCGAATATAAAAAACCCTCAGGTTTGCTCCAGCAGCCCGAGACACCTGAGTGGAAATGGGAGATGATTACTTTGGATTTCTTTACCAAATTTCCCAAATCTCTGAGTGGGTACGATACCATTTGGGTAATTTTCAATCGATTGACAAAATCCACTCACTTCCTACCAATTAAAGGAACATTCAAGATGGAAAGACTCACCCGAATCTACCTTCAAGTGATAGTCCGACTGCACGGTGTGCCTGTATCCATTATCTCCGATCGAGATAGCAGGTTTACCTTAAGAGTTTGGCAGTCCCTTAAGAAAGCTCTTGGAACTAAGTTGGATATGAGTACAACTTATCATCTTTAGACAGATGGGCAGAGTGAGAGAACTATCCAAACCCTGGAAGACATGTTGAGAGCATGTGTCATCGATTTTGGGAAGTCTTGGGACACTCATTTACCCTTGGTTGAATTCTCTTATAACAACAGCTACCACACCTGTATCAAGGCTGCCCCGTTCGAAGCCCTCTACGGGTGCAAGTACAGATCCCCTATGTGTTAGGCCGAGGTAGGGGACACGCATCTAGCCAAGGGTCGAGTCCCCGACAATACTATTACTGCTCTTGAAATCATCCGCGAAACCACCAAAAAGATCATTCAAATCTGAGAACGACTGAAAGCTTCACGAGACAGACAAAAGAGCAACGCCGATAAATGACGAAAACCCTTGGAATTCCAGGTTGGAGATTGTGTCCTGTTGAAGGTCTCTCCCTGCAAAAAGGTATGATATGCTTTGGAAAGCGCGGGAAATTGAACCCAAGGTACATAGGACCTTCGAGATCCTTGCTAGGATCGGTCTCGTAGCGTAAAAACTCCGATTACCTCAAGAACTTAGCAACATCCACCCTATCTTCCATGTCTCTAATCTTACGAAATGTCTATCCGATGAAACTCTTGTGATCCCTCTTGATGAGATCGAAATCAATGAAAATCTAAACTTCATGGAAGAACAAATCGAAATCATGGACCGTGAGATCAAACGAACGAAACAAAGTTGCATCCCGATAGTGAAGGTTCGCTAGAATGCCAAGTGAGGACCCGAATTCACTTGGGAGCGCGAAGATTCAATGAAAGAGAAATATCTGCATCTCTTTCCAAATCCATGCTTTGTATCTTAATTCTAAATTTCAGGACAAAATCTCCTCTAATGGGGGGATGATGTGACAACCCAAAATTTATTCCGTCAATGTAACCCACTTCCGTTAATAAAAAGTTATTTTTATCAAAGTTTTCCATTAACTTTTGAGTAAAGTAAATCCATTTGGGTTATTGTTGTATTTTTCATATGTGTCTGAAAGCAATAAAATCACGTGAAATACCCTCGATTTCTTTCGGAAAAATTTCTAGCCCACGACGAAGTCGGTTTACGGTCATTTAATTGGGTACAATCGTAAACTTCGTTTGATGTCGGGATTGGGTGGATCCCCACATGGCCGTGACCTCAACCCTATATAAAGGTTGAGTGGTCTCCATTTGCACATTTTTCACACCCTTAGAGCTTTCTCTCTCTACTCTCTCTCTCTCTCTCTCTCTCTCTCTCTCTCTCTCCCTCTACAACACGAGATTCGATCAAGAAATGCCCCTTCAAGCTTCACAACTGTAAGTTAACCTTCCTAGATTGTTGTTTAGCCTAACATACTTGAAAATTCGTGGTTTATCATTGAAAAACCCCAAGAACATGTGTTTATGGTTTGGGAGCATCCCAAAACCATAAACACCCTAAAAGGGGGTTTTGATGCCCCAAAACCCTTCCAAAACCCTTCCAATGCTTAGCTAATGGCCTAGGGACTTGCATGAATGATCTAAAACCCCAAAACATGAATTGAAGGTGGTAAACATGACTTTACGGTTTGGGGATCTCCCAAAACCGTAAACACCTCCAAAGGGTGTTTAAGTGCGAATAACACCTTGTATAGCTTATATTTGAGTCTAGAACTTTGCATGCTTAACCTACAACCATTAAAACACATGAAAAATGGACAAACATGAGTTTAAGGCCATAAAATCAAGTGTTTACGACCGTAAACTCCCCAAGGAGTGGTTCAGAAACCGTAAACTCCCTAAAGTGCCGATTTTGAGCCCTAATCACTTCCATATCCCTTGAATCAACCCTACAACCTTTCCTCCTGAAGCATGAAGCCTTAAAGCACACAAATATACCCCACCCAAGAGTTTACGGTCGTAAACTCATGGGGGATATGGTCTTGAAACCGTAAACGCCCCCTAAGGGCTTACACTTGAAGAGTAAACTCTTTAACGAGGCCACGCACTCCTTAGATGCAACCCGTATCATTCCTAACACTTGAAATAAAGTGTTTCCATACATTAAAGTGTATTTACTTACTTAAATAGTGATTCAATAACTGATTAGATACAATTATGTATCACTTCATGTTACATAGGATCCTCGCGTGTGTTCAAGTTCTAAATTGACACCTAGCGTCCTACCCGGCACACCCACGTCAGGTGAGTTCATACCCCTACGCCTTTTTCTGAGTTTTTCATGCTTTTAGGGGGAAATACAAGAAAAAGTACAAGGATGTAACACCATGATTTTCGAGACAAAAATTTTTATTGAAATAATCAATTTAATATTAATACACTTGTTTAA
This sequence comes from Lactuca saligna, assembly GCF_052625555.1. NCBI lineage: Eukaryota > Viridiplantae > Streptophyta > Magnoliopsida > Asterales > Asteraceae > Lactuca > Lactuca saligna. Next base: position 275,984,818 of record NC_136424.1, read on the forward strand.
AACCTCGTTCATAATAGAATTACAAAACGTAGTTTCATTTTCAGTTAAATAGAAAACCAGGATCCTCCAAAACACAACTCTTTCTTCGGTGTGTACAATCGAACCGTTGCCATCCTGCGTTACTGTAAGAACCTGAAACAACATAACATAAACAACGTAAGCACGAAGCTTAGTGAGTTCCCCAATATACACCTTACGCACGTACGCCTTTCCAGGCCCTAACCTTCCGGTCCACTGCACAATGCCTTCCGGCCCATGAGATAATCGCCTTCCGGCCCAATAGATATTTGCCTTCCGGCCCATAAGATAATTGCCTTCCGGCCCATAAGATAATTGCCTTCCGGCCCATAGAATAATTGCCTTCCGGCCCATACACATATATAACATATAATACAATTACTCTAACACATAAAGCACATATATCATATATCAACCTGCCTTCCGGCCCGAAACATATTCTAACACATAAAGCACATATATCACATATCATACCTGACCTTTCTGTCACATAATACTTTGCCTTCCGGCCCATATAACATGCATATCACGCGTAACTACTAACTTCCATTTACAGTATGAATACATAACGCATAACATGTTCGACCTTCCGGTCACACAATCAAACCCTTCCGGGTAAAGTATAGTGAGAAGACTCACCTCGCGGACGCTGGGAGATAGCAACTCCTGAAGTCCCTTGCACTTGATCCTCCGAGCTACAAGCTCCCTGTAACATCATATATCTCTTATTAACACTTCTATCTTCCACGTTAACTGACCCTAAGAAATCACACAGGTCAACTATGGTCAACAGTCCACTGTCAACTCGACTAGACTCGGCGAGTTCCCTGGCGACTCGGCGAGTCTGGTCGTCCTTCAGTCCTCTAAGATCCCCTTCTACTCGTCGAGTATCCTCTTTGACTCGACGAGTTACTCCTGGAAGAATCGCGGGGCCACCCCGACTCCACTCGCCGAGTCTGAAGAATAACTCGGCGAGTCCCAGTGAATCTTCAAGCTACTCGCCGAGTCTGCTCATCCGACTCGGCGAGTCCATGCCATGCAGTCGATCCAACTGCTTCCTGAGATACGTATTTTTCCGAATACACAAACATGGGACCTTCTGGACCTCTAAGGGTCCTAATACAGGGTTATAAACACTTGGGTAACAAAGTAATAATCCCTCTAATCATCAAATGGGTTCCATAAACCCTAAATCCATGCACACATTCACATAGAAGAACATAATCCGAAATGTTACCTGAATAACACCCTCTCTGTATCCCCAAGCCTCAAAACGTGATTCCCTTGCTGTTCCTTTAGCCAAGCCCTTCTCTTCCTTGCACCACAATTCCTTCAAAATCATCAATGGCCTTTAGCCTTGTTCCAGATGCACACAATCGGTTTAGGGTTTCTCTCAGAAGGCCAAAACGAACAATGAAGGCCAATGATTCCCTCTTATACGCCCCAAACTGAACGGCTAGGGTTTTCCGCTAAACAGCATCGACTCGCCGAGTCCATACTGGACTCGTCGAGTCCAGTCGCGAACCCGCGACCAGATCTGTGCTCCTACTCGGCGAGTCAGGCTCCAACTCGCCGAGTCCCCTCCTTTAAGACACCCCAAAATGTGATTTAACAATATTTGAGATTTCGGGCTATTACAAGTCTCCCCCACTAGAATCAGACTTCGCCCTCGAAGTCTCACTCTGAAAATAGTCCTGGATACTGCTCCCGCATCTCACGTTCCGGCTTCCCTAGTCACTACCGATCTCTTCCGAGGTTGCCACTGAACCAATACCATAGGTACCTCCTTGTTCCTCAGAACCTTGATATTCCGATCCCTGATGGCCACTGGCCTCTCGGCGTAACACAGGCTCGCATCCACCTAATCGTTCTCTAGTAGAACCGCTGCTGACTCATCTGCTATACACCTCTTCAATTACGACACCTAAAAGTGTCATGGATCCATCCCAATTCCGTTGGCAGCTCCAACCGGTAGGCCACTTTTCCTACCTTCGCACCTTCACGCAAAACCCCAACATACCGGGCCCCTACTTACCCCTCTTCCTGGATCGAAACACCCCTTCCCAGGGAGAGACCGTCAGGAATACGAAGTCGCCAACCTGAAACGCATGCTCGTAACGGCGTCTGTCTGCACAACCTTCCTGTCAACTCTAAACGATCTTTAACCTCTGATTAACCTGTTGCATCTGCTCTGTCGACCAAAACACGATCGCTGTACTGTCCACCACTTCCTGCAACCGAGAATTTCCCAAGACGCGACTCTGCTCTAAATCTCAATGCTCACACGACCCGTAAGGGTTATGAAACTCTGAATCACCGGTTCCCCGATCCCAAGCCCACTTTATCCATATCGGAACAACTGAGGGACCTATTCTCAATTCTCAGGGCAACTCTCACGAGTTCACCTCTTGCAATCGTATACACATGCTGCACTCGCCCCAACATACCTTTCCATTCCCTCACTTAGTGAAATCCGCTTAACAACCTTGCCACTACTCCCTGTATCACACATGCACTGGATCTGCTCGCAAGGACTCTCGGGTCCATGCATTACCTTTCCTCAACGAACGAGATTCCGACATCACCTTCCATGCAACAGCTCAAAGGGCGGCATACTAATGCACTAATGATGGCTGTTAATATGGAACAACTCAACCAATGATAATTACGTACCGCGGCTTCCTCCGACAGCTAATACACATGCCCGAAACATGTCTTCGAACGTCCGCATCGTTCGCCCTCTCTAAAGTGTCCTCAGATGTCATCATGATAAGCTCCTTTCCCATATTCCTCTTCAAGACTAAGTACCAGATCAACTTTTGGCTCCACATCTGAGCCCCCAACGGTCACCCATTTCGCGATCCAAATATTCCACTGACTTTTCTCCCCGTGACCACTATCCCGACCCAGTGACACGTAAGTCACAAAATCTTCTTTTCCTCGTGAGAGAAAATACAATCCCACCGAGGATCGTCTCAACTCTAATCTCTGGTTTCTGTTGTGCCTCTTCCTTGCGTATCTCCCTGCATCTCCCGACAGAGACGAAGACCCCCGTCTCACCCCCGACTCAACATCCAAGCTCCAAAGACTCAATATCAGGGCTACCCAAACTCGAAGCTCTTCCCCCTCATACGCTGCTCGAAAACATTCCAACCTAAAAATTCTCTTGCCACCCAGTGAGTACTGCAACTCCACGCAGTATCACAACACCCTCTGACTAGTGAGTACTGCGACTCGAACATCCACCACAGTCTATGGAGGCAATCAACATAACGAACGCCCGTCTTGCGAAAATCCACCCTCTCAAATAATCCCCCTGAATGCCCATACCCGAAAACTCCTACTAAATCCGCAGATACCTGATATGCCACATGTCGATTCAGTTCGGGATTCCCGAATAACTCCAAAATAAGGATATCATACCCGAATATCCCTGAATACTACCACCACCAATGATCTCCTGCACCCCATAATTAAATCTATATTTTCCCCGCCTTAAAACCTTGGTGCATCTAATTTCTCGATCGGAATGCGAGATAACGTTGACGTACGAAATGCGCTGATAATTCTCCAAATCCCTTTTTCCCGACACTCAAAATCCAAACAAGGATACGCATACTGACTCCGGAAGTTGACTGCTCAATCATTCTCTATCTTCTTGCAACAACACCAATCACCTGTCATGAATACGTTCGTTCTCGTCTTCAAGTACTTCCCGCATTAACTCACTCTGACCCCTTTACTCGATCATCGACACCTTTGGTCTCATGATTTCCTACTGCATCTCTATACTCCACTTATAACTACTCTTGGCAATTCTTTGTTTCCTACGTTCTGCACCCGGTTCTCCCCCACTAGGGTTCGAACCGTCACTAGTTAGCATACCATCAACCCACGACTATCTTTCACCAGCGAAATCGTACCTGCTCCAGGAAAGTGCTATGCAACGCCCAATAGTCCCTCCTCTTATGAAGTCAATCAACCCTCTATACTCAGAACCTCTGGTTAACTCTCCAAGAACTTCTCATCACGGCTGCCTCTAATCGTTCCAAATCCCATACCAATCTAATACTAAGCACCTGCACTGCTCGATAACATCTTTGACTCGTAGACTGCACCGCAAAATCATCGTTCCTCTCATCTCAACTCATCAACCCATATCCAACACCGGATTTGTCCCAAGGACAGGAACTCACTCTCAACATAGACGAAACTCTCTGCACTGCAAAACTCGACTGAACTCTTCACTGCTACCACTATAACACCACCTTTCATTCTCAATTAGGTGTGGTGTGGTTCTCGACTACCTCAGTCCCAACTGACTGTCTGCTCACAGTAAATCACTGTCTCGCGGCACACCCGCTACCTGATGCTCTGTGGGAAGTCATTATCGAAAACTACCTGCAGGGTGTACTCCCAAACCCAGAACTGAAACACCAGACCCCTCGTGTCTTGCACACGAACATAAATGGCACTACCCACCTAGAAGGTGACCTCTCCTCTATCGACTGATTTCTCGACTTAGACCGAAATTTCCCTCACCCTTTAACTCCCTACCACAATACTCTGATAGGTACTCACCTTTCCTCCTCTCAAGGAACGCCTCTCCATCCTCAATCGTGGTCCACAGGCCTAAAACCCATAGCGTCTGATCTCTACCCCTTCGATCATAACCGGATAACAAGATAGTCACCAGCATCATCCACTACGAACCATGGTACTCATCCCATGACATGCCTTCTCAATTTGCTCCGGTGTATGGTACCTGAACCATAGCATCACCCTCAATCTGCTCCAACGTATGGCACTCGAACCACAACATCTATTTCAATCTGTTCCGATGTATGGTGCCCGGACCATAACATCACCCCGCAATCTGCTCCGATGTATGGTACTCGAACCATGACATCACCCCTCATTCCGTTCCTTAGGACCTTCAAAATGCTCCCTGTATCCAGTATGGGTCCTCTGCTTTCAGTAGTACGGGCCCATACTACCTGCCACATCTACCCATACTTTCCACACGGACCATCCCAGAGTTCCTAACTAGCTGATCGAGTTACTCTTTCACCAGTCCCATCGTGCGTGCTCGCTCTCCAGCGAAATCCTCTACTCTACCAGCGCACTCATCTGGCTAGTTTTACTCCCTAGTCCCTTCCGTCGTCCCCCCACTTCTTTGCTATCAGCTGCTGAAGAGTTCCTAATGATGCCAGCCATCTACCTCCTGAGTATCGTCATACTCACTTAGTAGCTGACTCCCATCATCGAGAACTCCACAAAGCACGAAGCAAGCAGCATTCGAGCATCGAAGCATACATAGGACTCCCTATCCTTGATAGCTCCACCTTCTCGGTTCATCCTCGGAAGTACCACTGTACTCTGTAGCTCTACCCCTCGTGCGTTCTAACTAGATACCCTCACTCATCACATACACACAAAAGCATAACGCACATATAACAACAAACCTTAGGCTAAAGCATCACAAATCAGGCCACTCTAGTCCTAAGATATGAAATTCCTAGCCTGTCTCTAGCATACAATAATATCTCATAAAGTGCATAATAGACATTTCATAACACAAAAGTAAGGGTATTTTGGGAAATCACCGTTTGGCTCTGGCTGATTGTACATACTGCTCTTTCTTGCTTTCTCTTTGAACTCTTATTCACTTTTAGAAAACTATTTATTTGAAAACTTTTGCTTACTTCCTCAGTTTGAGTCCAGATTCACCCGTAGGCGCGTCCGAATCCCTCAAACCAAGGCTCTGATACCAATTGTAACACCATGATTTTCGAGACAAAATTTTTTATTGAAATAATCAATTTAATATTAATACACTTGTTTAAAACCTCGTTCATAATAGAATTACAAAACGTAGTTTCATTTTCAGTTAAATAGAAAACCAGGATCCTCCAAAACACAATTCTTTCTTCGGTGTGTACAATCGAACCGTTGCCATCCTGCGTTACTGTAAGAACCTGAAACAACATAACATAAACAACGTAAGCACGAAGCTTAGTGAGTTCCCCAATATACACCTTACGCACGTACGCCTTTCCAGGCCCTGACCTTCCGGTCCACTGCACAATGCCTTCCGGCCCATGAGATAATCGCCTTCCGGCCCAATAGATATTTGCCTTCCGGCCCATAAGATAATTGCCTTCCGGCCCATAAGATAATTGCCTTCCGGCCCATAGAATAATTGCCTTCTGGCCCATACACATATATAACATATAATACAATTACTCTAACACATAAAGCACATATATCATATATCAACCTGCCTTCCGGCCCGAAACATATTCTAACACATAAAGCACATATATCACATATCATACCTGACCTTTCTGTCACATAATACTTTGCCTTCCGGCCCATATAACATGCATATCACGCGTAACTACTAACTTCCATTTACAGTATGAATACATAACGCATAACATGTTCGACCTTCCGGTCACACAATCAAACCCTTCCGGGTAAAGTATAGTGAGAAGACTCACCTCGCGGACGCTGGGAGATAGCAACTCCTGAAGTCCCTTGCACTTGATCCTCCGAGCTACAAGCTCCCTGTAACATCATATATCTCTTATTAACACTTCTATCTTCCACGTTAACTGACCCTAAGAAATCACACAGGTCAACTATGGTCAACAGTCCACTGTCAACTCGACTAGACTCGGCGAGTTCCCTGGCGACTCGGCGAGTCTGGTCGTCCTTCAGTCCTCTAAGATCCCCTTCTACTCGTCGAGTATCCTCTTTGACTCGACGAGTTACTCCTGGAAGAATCGCGGGGCCACCCCGACTCCACTCGCCGAGTCTGAAGAACAACTCGGCGAGTCCCAGTGAATCTTCAAGCTACTCGCCGAGTCTGCTCATCCGACTCGGCGAGTCCATGCCATGCAGTCGATCCAACTGCTTCCTGAGATACGTATTTTTCCGAATACACAAACATGGGACCTTCTGGACCTCTAAGGGTCCTAATACAGGGTTATAAACACTTGGGTAACAAAGTAATAATCCCTCTAATCATCAAATGGGTTCCATAAACCCTAAATCCATGCACACATTCACATAGAAGAACATAATCCGAAATGTTACCTGAATAACACCCTCTCTGTATCCCCAAGCCTCAAAACGTGATTCCCTTGCTGTTCCTTTAGCCAAGCCCTTCTCTTCCTTGCACCACAATTCCTTCAAAATCATCAATGGCCTTTAGCCTTGTTCCAGATGCACACAATCGGTTTAGGGTTTCTCTCAGAAGGCCAAAACGAACAATGAAGGCCAATGATTCCCTCTTATACGCCCCAAACTGAACGGCTAGGGTTTTCCGCTAAACAGCATCGACTCGTCGAGTCCATACTGGACTCGTCGAGTCCAGTCGCGAACCCGCGACCAGATCTGTGCTCCTACTCGGCGAGTCAGGCTCCAACTTGCCGAGTCCCCTCTTTTAAGACACCCCAAAATGTGATTTAACAATATTTGAGATTTCGGGCTATTACAAAGGAAACTTGTACTCAAAACCTATTATTTCGTATGAAATGTTTACATGCTCAATATGCTTTTAACACAGAAAACCATATTACCAAACGATTAAGAAATTAACTTGTAGAGTTGGTTTTCAAAACTAAATCAAGAAACTTGTGAATCTCATCATAAAATGTTATATTTTATGTTATACTTTATAATTTACAAAGGATTCATGCCAATCATAAAATATGATTTTCCATATTATTACTTGTAAATTTATTATTCTTAAGATTAGAGACATGTCTTTGGTAACACTCCCTAGAGATACGAGAGCGTAGGACTAACCCTCTAACCAGAATCTCCTGAACGGAGAACATCACTTATCTGTATATATCTATACATGATTAACTACCCCGCACCTGACTACTGGATATAGTGGGACCGACAGGTATATGGGTGACAAAGTCATAAAATGATATTGGCCCCCGTTACGAGCCATATCTAGTTTATTGTATGGTTATAGAACTCGCAACTTAGATAATGGAGATCTACTTCGGTAATATAAACCTAGTGAGCTAACCTCAAAGTAATAATTGTTTTGATTACTAGAGGGTATCAGCAATACCCTTAGGAATTAGTTCACTACCTACTTATTAGTTTTATGTGTGTAGTAAAACTAATGCAACACATCAAGAGTAACCGAACTTCCAATGAAACTGCACTCAACGATACAATTATGGTAGATACTTGTACACTTCATTTCCGGATCGATAACCAACCATTGACTTTTAAGGAAAATATGGGTTTTTCCTGGGATAACTTAAATTTTCATAAACAGGCTGTTTAACAATTGGATAACCAAACTTCGTTTATAAGAAAATATGGGATTTTCTAGTATAACAACTTTTCATGAAATCAAAGGAACATTTTCTTTTACCATAACTCAACCGCTTATGAACTCACCAGCTTTATGCTGATATTTCTAAAACTGCTCGTATTCTCAGGTTCACGTTAGACAGGTATCTCACTTACTTCTGGAGAAGACGGTGCATATAGAAGTCTCGTCTATACTTTTGTTATATTGATGTATATAAACTTTGTATTTCTTAGCTTTCAAACAAATGTAAATATTCTTATGTAATATAATGGTTGTGTTTACTATGCTTACTATGCACAATGGTTGTGATACTATGCATGACGTCCTTTGCCCCGGAACGTTTCCGCCACTGGTTTCGGGATGTGACAATGTGTTCTTTTAAAGGTTTTTAACACAAATAGAGTTTTGGTTATCCATAACTTGAGGACAAGTTATAGACTCCATTAAAACACATAAAGATCATGAATTAATCATATAAATAAGCAACTCTTACGATCTATCAAGAACTCATAAGAACATGAATATTCATATCAAAGTTTCAAGAACATATGAAAACATATAATCATGATAAATTGATACTAGCCATTGTAATGGATTAGAACAATCATTACACCATCTAAACCAAGTTTTACAACACCAAAATAGTTTACGGTAATGTTTCTAGTCCATTTCCGGCAGCCAAGCTCCAAAAACTGCTCACTGAGTGACAAACTCGCCGAGTTCATCAGGGAACTCATCAAGTTCATGCTATAACACACAAACTCAGCGAGTTTTTGGCCATGACTCGTCGAGTTTTCCTATCTGAACAATTTTTGGCTTTTGAAAACTAGCTTGCATCAAGTATTTAAAAAATAAGCCTAGGCTCTGATACCACTGATGGGTTTTGAGCATTCTAACACTTCCTAAGCGTAGATGCAACCCTAATAACCTTGGATCTATTTTTGTCTAAATACATGCAAAATTTTCTTTCCAGGGTTCATAATCCTATCTAGCATACATTGGGAACTTTAATCCTAAAAGGATAGCTAGAAATACATACCTTGTAGTTGATTTAGATTCCTTGAAACCTTTAGAGCCTAGCACCCCAAGTGTGATGCCTCAAATGATTCACAAAACACCAAATGCCTTTGGAATGACCTTTGAGAGAATACACACACTCTAAAAATCGGCCTAGCCCTCACTTCTCTTTGTGTATCCGGTTTTGGTGGATAGTATGTTCCTTATATAGTGTTAACACATGTAGGGTTACACCATGTAAACCCTAATGTGTCATGACTCTTCATTTCCATGACCCATGGGTTTTGTAACTCCCATGGAGAATCCTATGCGTTTAACCTAACTTGATAATCCATGGTGCCTTTTAGCCCACCATACAAGGTAAGGATGATTTACATAATTACCCCATATATTTAATTAGTTATCTTTTGATCATATAATTAATTCCAAATTAATTCTTGATCAATACTAATTAAATAATATTATTAATATATTAGAACTTATAATATATTAATAAACCACAAGTGTTATTTCTCTCATTTAGTCTATCCAAATGCATGATGTCATGCAACCCAAATGGATCATGTCGGGTCGGGTCAAGTACATACCAGAAATACTTATGGACTTAGACACCTTATCCAACAACAATAAGAGTGGAGGGTCAAGATTTCACATTTGAATTTTAAGACTTATGTCTTAAAATTGGTAGGGACCACCAAGATATATGTTTTATAAAGTGTTAAGATATATATAAATACATATATATATATATATATATATATATATATATATATATATATATATATATAATAGATAATAATACAATTAACCAACCAATAACAAATAGACATATCTTACAGATCACTAAGCACAACATCAGCTAAACTACTAGGATATATATCTAACAGATCACCGTGATACTTAATCATGCAATAATAAAAATATCAATCCATAAAGGGCTGACCTTGTTGCCTTCGAACCAACAAGTACAGTGAGGAATATAGTCTAAAATTATCCAATCAATACTTAGATTACAATCTAAGCTGATAATCCAATATTAGGGTAAATATCTACTTTACCATTTTTCCTCAGATAGATTAAGACCCAGTCCAAATCTTGATCCAAAAGTCCCAATCATCAAATAACCATCCAATTTCCATTATCGGCCCAACTTTCCAAATTGGTCTCAACTCAATCTTGGGCTTTTCTCCAAGGCTGAATCCTTCACTTGACCCAAAACATCAACACTAAGATGGCCCAAAAAGGAGCCAAGTAGCTAAGCGCAAATGGGTGGCCAAACCTAAAGCCCAAAACCAAAATGCCCACAGATTGAGTACGAGGGGCGTACTCAGTTGTACGCTAAGAAGACACACATTAGGCCTTCTACGTTGTGCGTACTGGCTTGTATGCCCATCTTACTCCTCTATTAAGCCAAAAATCCCATTAACCACTTAATACCTTAAGATAATGTACCAAAACGTAGATCTAACTTCCATGAGCTAAAATAACACGTAAAGTTGCTAACTTTACGTTCATGCGTGCCTACATGAAGTTAGTTAGCTTAGAAATGGCTTAATAAATGGCTTAATGCATGAAAGGTGACTAAAACATAATAAAGTGGCACCATTATGCTAAGGAAACATCTAACAAGGTCAGATCTAGAGAAATGATCCGATCAAGTTGACCTAAACGATAAATCCAGGATAAAGGGACCAAAGTGAACCAAATCAACCCATAAAGGAAAGTAGACATTGACAAGTCAAGGTTTGAGCTTTATCTCTCACCAAGATATGAACATCGCACTCTATTTGGTTTTTCAAAGATGGACCCAAAACAAAACAAATTTCTCTTCAAAAGCTCAAACATGCAAAATGGAGGCTAAGGGGACAATTAGCATTTTCTGGAGGTTGAGGGACAAAAGATGAATCCAACCATAAAGGTTAAGTATGAATATACAAGGTGCAACACCCATGATTAGGGTTTTTGAAAGACACATGTATGCCCAACGTACCTTAGCATATGAAGTAGTACACCCAATGTACCAACTTAAAATGTCAAAATGCAAACTTGATAAATGAAGGGGCAAAAGTATACATACTAAAATCATGGTGCTACAACATACATGGTGTGGACTTTAGTACCACACAATCTCCTTTATCGAATTCTCGGGGTTTACGTCACATGTCGGCATAGCGTTTTCGATGACTACTTGCGGCCTTTAACCTTTCCTTGATTTGAACAATCTTCTATCTAGTTTCTTGAATGATTTTGGGGCCAATAAATAAAATATCTCCATGATGCTTTCTAGCAAGTTGAGTATCTCCAACTTCTGTCCAACATAGCGAAGAACGACATTTGTGGCCATACAAGGCCTCAAATGGCGGAGCCTGTATGTTGGTGTGATAAGTATTGTTATATGAAAACTTGACTAGTGGTAAATGAATATCCCATGCATTAGCAAAATCTATCACACAAGGAAGGAGCATGTCTTCTAGAGTTTATATCGTCCTTTCACTCTGTCCATCCGTATGAGGATGATATGCGGAACTCATGTCTAGTTTTGTTACTAGAGATCTTTGCAATGTTTTCCAAAGCCTTGAATTAAATTTGTTATCTCGGTTCGAGACAACGTATATCGACGCTCTGTGCAGTCTGACTATTTCCTTGATGTAGGTCCTAGTGAGTTTCTCCATCTTGTCGATTTCTTTAATGGCTAGTAAATGGGTAGACTTGGTTAAACGGTCAACCGCTACCCAAATGGTGTCATAACCACTTGAAGTCTTTGGCAACTTTGTTATGAATTTCATGGCTATATATTCCAATTTCCAATTTGAATTGATGGTTTTTGTAGTAGTTTGATGGTTTCTGGTACTCAACTTTGATTTTGGTGCAAGTCAAACATTTACCAACGTATGTAGCAATCTCTGCCTTCATATTGGGCCACCAATAAAGCCATTTAAAATTGAGATATAACTTGTCTGATCCAGGATGTATCGAATATTTTGACTTATGAGCTTCATTTAAAATTAGATTCTTGACTTCACCAAACTTAGAGGTCCAAATTTCGTTCATGAAATATCATGTTATGTCTTCCTTGATGTTAAACTACTTATTCGTTTGTTGTAGGCCTTCTTCAGTGATATTTTTGGGTTTGAGAGCTTCCATCTAAGCATCTCGAATTTGGGTGGTGAGATTGGAGTGGACTGTTAAGTTTAGAGCCTTTACACAAAGTGTTTTTGCTCGCTCCTTCTTGCTTAAAGCGTCTGCTATGACATTTTCTTTACCAATATGATAACGAATTTCGCATTTGTAACCATTTAGCAATTCTAACCATCTTTTTTGTCTCATGTTGAACTCTTTCTGATATAAAATGTGTTAAAATGTATTGTGGTCGATGAACACAACACACTTCGTTCCATACAGGTAGTACCTCCAAATCTTTAAGGAAAACACTACAGCTCCTAATTCCAAGGTAGTTTACTTTGTCTCATTTGTTTTAAGGTAGTTTACAGCGGTAGGAGGCTTGGCTATTTTAGAGAAGTTCTAAATAAATCTCCAATAATATCCGGCAAGCCTTAGGAATTAGTATACATCAGTTTATGTTGCCGTTTCCTTCCAATCCCTAATTGCATTAACCTTTTATGGTCGACAAGAATCCATTTGTTACTTACCACATGACCGAGAAAATGCACTTCATTGTTCCAGAACTCGCATTTTAAGAACTTTGCAGAAAGTTTCTCTTTCTTTAATTGTTGAGACAAAAACTTGAGAAACACACTTGACTAACCGTTAGAACAAGTTATATATTGTGGAATAAAGTTTATCTGAAAGCATCATTGTGACAACCCGAAATTTCCATTCGTTCAAACCCTAAAGTCAATCATTCCAAATTATAAGTCAAGATCATTTTTATTTGTTTTTAGAAAATTTAAAGTTCGTTTGATTTTTTTAATAATTAGTCTTTAAACGAACGGGTGAAAGGAAGTGCCGTCTCGAGTCTTGAAATTTCAAAACCACAAGTACCACATAGTTAAGGAATTCACGGCCAAACTTTTATGTTTGGGCTGTAAATTCTTCTAAAACCGTAAACTCATGCCTTAAGCATGAGTTTACTCCCCAAAATACCTCATTTCTTACTTGCATTCTCAAGAGCAAACTCCAAAGACTCTCAACTACCATCCCGTCTTTCACCCAATTTCCCAAGAACGTAAGTACTTCTTGGCTTGATTTGTTATTATATCATAACAACTAGTGATTATACATCTTTTAATCCGTCAAATTTCATGTTTTGATTAGATTTCCAAAACACCAAGAACACACACTAGTGTTCTTGGAATTTTAGTTCATTTCAAGCTTCCATATAGTAAGTACCTCTATCCTAGAGTCTTATAAAGCTTGATATACATCTTTACATCAAGAAAATGTCCCAAGAACACCATCAACAAGGTGTTCACGGTTTGGGAAGCTCCTAAAATCGTAAACACCAAGTAAAGGTGCCAAATAGTGCCTTAGGGTGCCTTAGTCCTTCACAATGCCTTGGGGACATGTCTAGATCCTTCCTTGATGTGTTTATCATATAAAAATGCACAAAAATCTCCCATTTATATGTGTTTACGGTTTGGGGAGCTCTAAAAACCGTAAACACTCCAAAGCATGTATAAATGACCCAATTTCCTTCCTATGCCTTAGTAACTACCATGGTTCCATTCTTTGATGAGCTAAGGACTTGAAAACCCCGAAAAAACCATAAACCATATGAGTTTACAGTACTAAACTCAAAGGAAAATGGTTTAAAAACCGTAAAATCCAAATAGGAGTGAAATGGTGCCCTAGTTCCTTCCATAGCCACATACTTCAAGTAGAAAAGCTTCTAGGGACTTTTAAGGTTTCAAACAACAAATGGTCAAAAGTGTTTGAGCTTACGACCGTAAAATCAAGAGTTTACGACCGTAAACTCTTTTGGTGGTGACGACAAAACCGTAAACTCCCTAATGGAGTTTTCCTTGAACCTGAAACACACTAACCTTTCCCTACAACACTTAGATGTAATCCTTGGGACTTATAACACTTGTATAAGATGTTTAGCATGTCCTAGGGTGCCTTAACTTTGTTTATTAGCTATTTAAAGACTAATTTGATACATATATGTGATATTATATGTTAACTAGGATCATAGAGTGTGTTCAAGACTTCACTTGACACCTAGCAATCCTACAACTTCAGTTCATCCGTACCACTCACTACAGGTGAGTTCATACCCCTTGAATAAACCTTTTAAATGTTTATAAATGATTTATGGGGGGGATACAAGTTAAATCATGATTTGTTATTATATCAATCACATGTGATTAGTAACTAGCATGCAAATGGCTTTGCTATATGTTAACTATTTTACCAATCAGATTTCTTCAAATGTTTATCTTAAATGTTTTAGGTGTTTAAAACACTTTATTAACCTATTTATTAAACACTGTATGTTCATTTCAAAATCTGTTACATTTGTTTTTAGACAAAGTTTCCTTTATACATAAACTGTTTTTGTCAAACAAATACTTTGAAACTGTTTGAGGTCAATTACCCAGCCTTAGAAAAACTGGTCCTCGCCTTGGTATAAGTCGTATTTCCAAGCCCACGAGGTGGATGTTCTTACTAGTTACCCAATAAATAAAGTGTTGCTAAAGCCGGAAAAGTCTAGGAACCTAGCAAAGTAGGCAATAGAGCTAAGAGAACATAATATCCATTATCACTATAATATCCCAAAGTCAGGATCAAGAGTTCAGGGGGTAAAGTGTATGTTTTGAAAAAGGAACACAATGAGTAGGAGCTGCAACTCGTCGAGTCTAAAAGTGTGCCAGGCACATGTTAAATGACCGGACTTGCCGAGTCGGAGGCTGGAATCGACGAGTCCCTGCTGGAATGAGAAACCCTAATTCCTGGGGTTTGCACCATATTTAAAGAATGATATGCCTTCATTGCAGCCTCAATCTTCCCTGAGTGTTCCAGTGAAACCCTAAATCGTGAGAGACTCCATTGTTGAGAAGTTTGAAGTTTGGAAAAAGAAATTTGTGAAGAGAAGTTGGAGGAATTTCAGGATAGCATCAACAGAGCTTGTGGGTATAAAGTCTACATCAGTTTAGACTCATCTCTAAGGTAAGAAAACCTTACCTTAAGCTATTTCCTTATTATTTCATCCATGGTGTGTGATTTGGGGTTATTTAGCATGGTTGGGATCTATTTCGGGTATAGATACTAGATCTGAGGTTGCAACTTCGGATCTAGGTTGGTTTGGAGACATGTGATTAGAAAGTGATAGCTTTGGGGCTTGATTGAGAGTGTCCTTGCCTTAAACCTTCATTTGATCTTGATTAGAGCTTATTGAGCCTTGCATGCACGTAAAGTTGGAAACTTTACATGTGAATCTGGCCCTAGGACTCCAGATCTATGTATTGGAAGAATGCAATGGCATGTGATCGTCTGAATGAAGATATTATGTATGTACTCGATGAGTCTGGGAGATGACTATGTGAGTCGGGCTTGATATCGGTCTTGAGTCGCATAGTAACTCGGTGAGTCACATGGGTAGACTTGGCGAGTTGTATGAATATTGGCAGAAACTCGATGAGTTGGAAGAACAACTCAGCGAGTCTATTGAATATTACCTTGGACTCGGCGAGTGTGTTCTTGGACTCGGCGACTCTGGTCGTGAAGTCCTAACCACTTTGGTTGAGCTGGAAGGGACTCTGAGTTTGTTGGACTCCACGAGTCTTGGGGTGACTCGGCGAGTTGAGTCGTGGCATGGGAGTTTCTGAGCATATGAACTCGATGAGTCAACGGGTTGACTCGGTGAGTAGGATTAACCAGCAAGGTTGACTTTGACTGAGGACTTTGACTTGGACCAAAGGTTGACTGGTTTGACTTCTAAGGCTATTTTGATAATTAATGGTGTTTATTGGTTTTGGTTATTTGGTAATGATCAATGGTGGAGTTTGTGCTGGTGGTTGGAGCAGTGTGGTCTTATTTCTTCAAGTCAACTGTTGCAGGTGAGTTATCCTCACTATATCGACAAGGTCTAAGGCACCAAGGTCGGCCCTTTAATGGACATGAATCCGGGTAGTTGTTTGTTATGTTATTGCATTGCTATGTTTGTATCCTGCTAATTAGGATAGTATATGTTAGAGACCTGGTTAGGGTCGGTATCCTGGTATATAGGATGATGCTATGTTAGTGACCAGTTAGGTCAATATCCTCGTTAGGATGTTGCTATGTTATGTGATCTGCTAGATCGGTTGATTAATTGTGAATTGCTATATGATTATATGTTTATGTGCACATGGTTGTTGGATTGGGGTTGGGTTGAGGTGGGTCCTGCTTTGTGCTGTAGGCCAACATACCCAAGGCGAACCGGTTAGACTGAAGGCCTGACGAGCGGTCCGAATAGGCTGAAGGCCCCAAGAGGGTGGACCATACTGTCGAAATAATGTATGTCACACCCCAAAACCGTAGGCGGAAACATTCCGAGGCGGAGGTGACTTCATGTTGAATATCACAACCAATGTATATAGTAGGCAAAGTAAACAACCATTACATTACATAAGAAAATTTACATATGTTTGAAAGTAAAGTTGTACATGTGTTATACATAAGTATGTATGAAAAAAAGTTAAGACATGTCTTCAACGCGCTCCATCTTCGTCAAAAGGATCATCGAGTACCTCTCTATGATAACCCGAAATTTCCATTCTGTACGAACGTTATCAAGTCAATAGAATTTAGAACAGTCGTTGTAAATTTTCAGACTTTTCCGTATAAGTTTAAGTATTTCAGGGTTTACAGTCAAAGAGATATCAGGAGAGAGGATGCACTAGGGTTTCATGCAACTCTGTTATTTCAGAACTCTATGATATTAGAGTTCATTTCTTTAATGAAAATATTCTCTGCCAAAAATCCTAGGACTATATATATGATTCTTAACCAAATTATTTCATTAGTTACATCTCCAACTAGAGAAAAGCCATTTCTCTCTCACGGATCTTCGGGTTTTCATCCCAAATCGTGAGTACCTCTCTCTAATTGTATTATATGGCTTATAATGTATTTAATAACATAGATTTCATAGGAAAAATGCAAGATTCGAGAGTTTACCGCCCAAGAACACCTTGGGGAGTAAACACTTTTATAAGGGTAAAATAATGCCTAGACCTTCCCCTGTGGTATATAACTACCTTAGGCTTGTATGAAGGTGTATTTAAGACTAGAAATCAACCATAAACACCAAGATTTAGGTGTTCACAGCCCAAGAAGTTCTTGGACCGTGAACTCCAAACTCAAAGGCCAAAGAGTGCCTTAATCACTCCTAAAGCCGTGGACAATAGCGTCGATTTATTCCTAGTTAATTTAGGGACCTTAAATCATCAAACGCCCATCCCAAAGAGAGATTATAGCCGTAATCTCTTACGGATTTGGTCTTTGGGCCATGAACATCAAAGGGGGGGGGGGTACCAAAGTGTGCCTAAGGCCTTCATTAGCCTTAGATAATTGTCCAGAACCTATCCTAGATGAGCATGGTAGTTGAAAACATAAAAATACCCATTTCCATATGATTTTATGACAGTAAAATCACAAGGAAATGGCCATGGGGCTGTAAACTCCTAAAAGGAGTGTCTTAATGCCCTAAACTCTTCCAAGGATTAAACCACCAAGTAGAATTGCTTCTAGGAATCATGTAACACTTCAAAACAAAAAATTACATTAATCTTAGGAGCTTACAATCGTAAACTCAATGGTTTACGTTCGTAAACTCCTTGTGTAAGGTTCATTGAAGAGTAAACTCATGTATAGGATCCTTTGGAACCCTAAACCCCTTTTGCCTTGTCCCACAACA
Source organism: Lactuca saligna (assembly GCF_052625555.1). Taxonomy (NCBI): domain Eukaryota; kingdom Viridiplantae; phylum Streptophyta; class Magnoliopsida; order Asterales; family Asteraceae; genus Lactuca; species Lactuca saligna. The sequence continues at coordinate 276,003,060 of NC_136424.1, forward strand.
ACTTAGATGCAACCCTTAGGACTTATCACACTTATACAAAGTGTTTTCATGTTCTAGAGTGTTAAAACTTAATTTGTTAATTATATTTTGGCTACTAGTTATATACATATGTTCATTATATGATAAGTAGGCTCGTACGTGTGAACAAGTCTTCATTTTCCACCTAGCACCATATCCGACATTTCAATCCAATCCACTCACTACAGCTGAGTTCATACCCCTTTAACTAACCTTTGAAATACTTTTAAATGTTTTAAATGCTTTATGGGGGGATACAAGTTGAATACTTATAGTTATTACATCAATCATATGTGATTAATAACTACAAAATCAATGATTTTACTATTGTTCAAACTGTTTATCAAAGTTGTTTTACTTCAAACTGTTTTACAAACTCTTTTTCTTATCAAATACTTTTATTTAAAACTTTTTTATACTTATTATAAATTGCATGCCCGTATATGTATAGTTATATAAGAAATGTTTAAAAGGCTTAGGAAGGTCGTCCGCCCTATTTCCTGTTCGGGCTTGAGATGTAGTCTGGTGGGATATCGGGTAGCCGTCTGAAGGTCGTTTCAATATTAATTATATATCATGTGTACATATATAGTCATAAAAGTTCTTCCGGATTCATTCGTACTAGTTACTTCATTAGTGTGTTACCATATAGGTAGCACGGGATAATACTTATACAATTGCTAGATCAATGAGTCAGTTCATTCATGAATCAGTACTTATTACTATGAGAACATATACAACTATAGTATAAGAAGAACATATACAAGTATACTAGAAGAAGATCATATACAACTACACTAGAAATAGAACATATACAACGATACTAGAACGAGTAACATTACATTACATATACATGAATACATTAACAAATTGTGATTCACTGTATCGGAGCATGCCTTCAATGTCTTGGACTGAGTTGTAGCCAAAGTCTCTTGGAGGGAGAGCGTGAGTTTGCATATAGATCTATACTGGATTGACTATCCTACACCTTGTTGCTAGCTACAACCGGACCTGTAGGTCTGCAGGTGCCAAACGTCATGCCTTTTTACGACCTACATTTGTCGTTGTTACCTAGTCGATAATATTGTACAATTTATCACATGATACCTTAATATAAATCCCATTTAAGGTAGTTAGTACCCTTACCCTAAATGTTTCGGTTAATGTTTGAGGACTATGTTTAAGAAGATGTTTGAATGAATGGCTAACAAAACTTTGTTCCGTACCAGAATCGAAAAAAATGCATGCATAAGAGTTATCGAGAAGGAACGTACCCATAACAACGGTGGGATCGGAGAATGCCTCTTCTTGCCCCCATCGTTAGAACTCTCCCAATATTGTTGCTTGTTGCTGCTTTGGGACAGTTTTGCTTCAAATGCCCGACTTCACCACAACCGCAACAGGCTTGACTGACACCTGCCCCGGATGCCTAGTTGGTTGGTTGGGCTAGTGTTCTGCAGTTTCGAGCAATGTGGCCCTTCTTGAGATAGTTGTTGCAGAGAATTTCACGACATGGCCCAGGAGTATGATGGTGGTAACTGCACTTGCCGCACCAGGGGAGGGTACCAGTGTATCCACTAGTAGGAGCTTTAGATATAGGAGCGACGGCAGGAGTTGTAGCAGTGTGAACTGCCACAGTTTTCTATTTCTTTCAGGATCCTTGCGAACCCTGACACTTCCGTTTGTTCCATAATTTCACCGTTCCCCTTAGCCGGTTCAGGAGTGGTCACCACTTCATTGAGATCATCTCCATGATCGATCAGAGTTTGTACCATAAATTTAGCGCTGTCGAAGGTGTCTAGCTTCGTAGCGAAAACATTTCCTTTGGTTGGATGGGTCAGCCCCCAGATGAATCTTTCAATCTTTTTGTTTTCCGGGGTAATCATTCCCAGAAAGAGAAGCGCTGGGTATTCAAATCTTGAGGTGTAAGCGGCGATATCAGAACCCTTCATCTTTAGATTCCAGAGTTCATGCTCTAGTTTCTGCATTTCTCCCCGTGGGCAGGACTCAGCAATTAGGAGCTCTTTCATGCTCTCCTAACCCATAGAATTTTCTACTGGCAGGGTTAATGATTTGACTCAGCAATTCCACCAAGTCAAGGATTTATCGGTGAAAGTGCAGCCGGCGAACTTCACCTTGTCAGCTGCCGAACAGAAACATATTTCGAAAATAGGCTCGATTTTCTCGAACCATCAAGTCAGAGAATAACACCTCCAGTGCCATTGAAAGATGTGGTTTTCGCGTTCATGAAATCTTTGTAGGAACACTCATTCTGGTGTCCCTGACCACCTTACTGGTTTTGAGTATGACCACCACCTCCTGGCCTACCGGAGCTGTCGGGGTTTATCTGAGACAAGGCAACAGCCACAATAGCAGTAAAATCGGCTTGGAACATGGCGGGATCAAATAGAGGAGGTGGTGGATGAGGATTGTTGTTCCTGGAGCTGGGTCTTCTCCTTGGAGGCATCTTGATCTAAAATGATTAGGAAGAGAGGATGGGAAGTCCTCTGGATAGAATCAAGAGATATAAAACAAGAGATATCTCATTATGGCATATAGAGTGTTCTACTAAGCGACATGACAGGAAAAAGTTACTAAAGCAAGTAAACTATCGCTAAGGAAAGAATGAGTAGCAACACTTGAAATGAATTCCTACAACACGTTCGGCTCTGGCTAAAATACTCCTATAGTATTTTATGGTTTGTTGCAATGATGACTCATTGTTTGGATATATGGTAAGTTTTAGGTCTGTTGTACATCACAGTCACTCCCAAGCACATGTTGGCCTTTCTCGAATGAATATAGTTGATCAGGCTATATTGACCCTAGACACGACTACATAACTGCCTAGGTTTAACCACAGTGTACAACACCCAATTACTTATGTTTTGTTATAGTCGTAGTTATGGTTTCTGGTGTTTAGGTACTCTTGTATACTTTTTGAAACATATTTGTATTTTAACGTATACTTTTAGTTTAGAGTGCTTCGTCCCCTTAATGTTTATAGTTATATACCATGTAAGGTTTGGTATACTTAGTTCATTATAAACAAGGGCTCGGATACGAATCTGTCACACCCCGAAACCGACGGCGGAAACATTCTGGGGTGGAGGATGTCATGCGTAGTATCACAACCAATGTACATAGCAAGCATAGTAAACACACCCATTACATTACATAAGAAAATTTACATTTGTTTGAAAGTAAGGAAATAGATGTTATATATATATATATATATATATATATATATATATATATATATATATATATATATATATATATATATATATATACACACACACATCAGTTTGAACAAAAGTAAACACGAGGCTTCTATACGTTCTATCTTCTCCAAAAGAACGCGGGATACCTGTGTAACGAGAACCTGAGAATACAAGCAGTTTTAAAATATTAGCATAAAGCTAGTGAGTTCATAAGCATGTTTTGTAAGGAAAACTAGTTATTAAATCATGTGAAAATACTTCATTTCCTTTGATAAAGAATGTCGTAATATCAAAAACCATTGTTACTAAGTTATGAAATACATATGCATGTTTTCCCAGAAAATCCCATATTTTCTAACATGTATGTCGATTTCCATAAGATAAGAAAAACCCTGGTTATCACCAGTAAGATAAGAAAACCATAACTTATGATCCCTGGATTACCCTCCAATATGAACATAGGTAGTTTTATCACATAAAACTATAGATTAAGATCCCTTGAATACCCTCCAGTACAAAAGTAGGTAGTTTTAATACATAAAACTATAAGTTAAAATCCCTGGAATACCCTCCAGTACTATAGTAGGTAGTTTTATTAAATAAATAAAACTATAGAAGAAAGAAAGAAATATGTGAAAAAAGTTAGTTAGTTTAATACGTATTGTGAGTCGTATAACCATACTAATTTGACCCGTGACCTCCTTAATGTTCTTCAGGCGTCGATCGATTTCAAAAATTTGTCACCCTAGGCGTGCCCGCCTAACTATAGCTAGCAGTTTAGGTGTGGGATTATCAATCCCGAATAGATCTATCCACAAATTTCACGCTCTCCCTCCAGGAGACTCTGGTTATACTTCCGGAGAGGATTTACTGGTACCCCGAAGGGTATAATGACGACAAGTCTCACAAGCTAGTAATAATTAATTCATGGGATAACTGGAAGATATCAAGTTTTGAAATCATTTGGAACAAAGTATAGTATAAATAATTAAATACAAAGTAATTATTTAACATGATACTCTAGATTAAACATGGATAAACTAAATAAGATATAGTTTATATTATTGACTTTGTATGAAATCTGAATCCGCAAAACAAGTATTGAAGATCCCAAATTATTCCCATAATAATTTGAATGATTTGATAAGTTCCCACGCTGTTTGAAAACCATGTAATTATATTCAGAAAACCTCCCTTATGATCCGCATATTACAAAAGGGATAAAGTATCTAAAAGTTTGTCAGAATATCGTATAATTACATCGGTTTTTTAAGTTATGAAAACCTTTGTGATTTGCTTCTGTTCCCCCCCCCCCCCCCCCCCTGAAAACATGAAAAACTCGGAAAAAGTGTAAGGGTATGAACTCACCAGATAAGAATGTGTCGGGTAGGATACTAAGTGCCAATTTAGGACTTGAACACACGCGAGGATCCTATGTAACATGAAGTGATACACAATTGTATCTAATTAGATATTGAACCACTAATTAAGTAAGATAATACACTCTAATGTGTGAAAACACTTTATCTCAAGTGTTGGAAGTGATACATGTTGCATCTAAGAAGTGTAGGGCTTTAATAAGGAGGTTACTCTTCAAGTGTAAACCCTTAGGGGGTTTACGGCCCAAAGACCATATTTACCATGAGTTTATGGCCATAAACTCATGGGTGGGGTGTTTTTGGGTGCTCAAAGGTCTTAATTTGCATAAGGGGAGGTTCTAGGGTTGAATCAAAGGCTTAAGAAGTGATCGGGACTTCAAATGACCTTAGAAATGGAGTTTGCGGTTTATGAATGACCCTTGGTTAGTTTACTGCCATAAACACATGATTTTACAGTCGTAAACTCATGCTTAGTTCATTTTTGCATTATTTTTTGCTCAAATGAAGCGATACAAGGTTCTAGGCATTAATACAAGCCATGGAGAGAAGTCAGGGCACCATTTGACCCCTTTAAGGAGTTTATGGATTATGAATGTGCTCTTGGTGAGTTTACTGCCATAAACAGATGATTTTACGGCCATATACTCATGCTTGGTTCATTTTTGCATGATTTTGTGCCTCAAATGAAGGGATACAAGGTTCTAGACATTAATACAAGCCATGGAGGGAAGTCAGGGCACCATTTAACCCCTTTAGGGAGTTTACGGTTTATGAATCTGCTCTTGGTGAGTTTATTGTTGTAAACACATGAGTTTATGGCTGTAAAGTCATGCTTGGACGATTCTTGCATGATTTTGGGTTTCAAATGCAAGGGTACAAGGTTTTAGGCACTTATGCAAGCTTTTGGAGGTGTTTAAGAGCATTCTAACAACTTAAAAAGGTGTTTATGGTTCATGAATGTTCATGTACCATAAACTCATGTTTACTCCCATTAAGTCATGATTTTGGGGTTCTAAGTTGATGCTTGCTAGTTTGTAAGTCATAGCTAAGCATTAGAAGGGTTTTGGAGGGGTTTTAGGGCTTCAAAACCCCCTTATCGGAGTTTACGGTTTTGGGAGGTGTTCCCCAACCATAAACACAAGTTTTTGGGGCGTTTGAATGATTCAATCATGAATTTGCATGCATACCGAGTTAAACAACAAGCTAGGAAGGATTACTTACTATTTTGGAGCTTGAATGGGGCGTGTTTTTTTTTTTTATCAAAAATTGACTTGTAGAGAGAGAGTAGAGAGAGGGCTTTAGGAGTGGGAAAAAGACTCAAACGAATGCCACTTAACCCTTATATAGGGTTTGAGTTTGCGGCCAGGTGGGGATCCACCCGATCCCGATGTTAAACAGAGTTTATGGTCGTACCCGATTAAATGGTTGTAACCCGACTTGGTCGTAAACTAAAAACTTTTCCAAATGAATTAGAGGGTGTTTCACGTGTTTTTATTTCGTTTCGAAACTTATGAGAATAAAAATAAAAACACTAATTGATTTGCCTAACCCAAAAGTTAACGAAAAATTTCAATAAAAATAAATTTTATTAACGGAAATGGGTTACAGCGATGGAACAAATTTCAGGTTGTTACATATATTGACCCTAGTCATGATTACATAACTGCCTAGGTTTAACCGCAGTGTGCAATGTGCAATTACTTTTTCTTTGTTTTACTTAAGATACTGATTCCGGTATGTAGGTATACTTGTATACTTTTTGAAAATACTTATATTTTAAAGTAGACTTTTAGTTTAGAGCACTTCAGCTCCTTAGTGTTTATAGTTGTATATCATGTAAGGTTCGATATACTAAGTTCACTATAAACAATAACTCTGATACCAATTTGTCACACCCTCAAATCATAAAAACAAACGACAGAAATGTCTGAAAGTGGATGACGTCCTGTACAGTATCACAATAATTGATTCATAGTAACCAAAGTGAACACAACCTTTACATTATAATATGAATATTTAGATTGTTTCATTATATGAATTGTATACATAAAAAGTAGCAAAAGATAAAGAGAGACTCCAAAAATGCTCCGTATTCTCCAAAAGTTGGCAAAAGTACCTGTCTATTGTTGTCCTAACAAAATAAGCGATTTTGAAAATGTATCAGCATAAAGTTGGTGAGTTCATAAGCGTGTTTTTGTAATGAAAACTAGTCACTGAATTTATATAAATGATTGATTTTCATTATATGTGAATTTATATAAAACCCTGGTTATCATTAGTATATGAAGTATGATCCGTTTGAAAACCATGGCTACCACTAGTATGTGAAGTATCTTTTGTTTAAAAACCCTGTCTACCGCCAGTATGCAAAGTCTGTTCCGTTTGAAAACCCTGGCTAACACCTGTATGTAATGTATGTTTTGAAAAACCTAACTACCAGTAGTATGTAAAGTATTGAAGTTTGACTGGGAAAATCCCTTATTTTCCCTTGTGTTTGTTTTGTTGCTTTAATGATTCTTAAACAATAAGGTATAAATATAATACATATTTATGTGATTAAAGCAGTGATGCATAAGAGGTGTATTATTACATAAATGCGCCATACTTTTTGCGGGTTTTATGACCATACTTAAACTTCATATGATGTTAAATGGAAACCAATATCAATTATGACATTTGTCAGCCGTAGACCTGCCGGTCTGATTGTAGCTAGCAGCCAGGTGCGGGATAGTCATTCTCATATAGATCTATACACAAAATCCACACTTTCCATCCAGGACACTCTAGTTCATAAGGGTAGTCCTTCACATAGTTAACGTTGTAAGCGCCCAAGGATGTGTCTCCCATATATGTTAACTACTTTACGAGTAATAATATGAAAAACGTAATGTTCTTTTGTACTTGAATTCGAGGTAAGTTTTTGTAGAGTAGAAATAATTACACTTAAATACTTATTAACTATTGTACTCTTGTAATGTGTCGTAAACTAAATCTGCCATAGTTTATCTAATGAACCATGTAAGTAGTTTGTATTCATAAAACTGGTAAAGAAGTTCCCAAACAATACCTATTATACTTTGTGTAACACTCTGAGATTCAGGTACATTTATTCCACCCTTATTCATTGTCAATTGGTCATGATTGGTCCTTGAGTGGAGGAAGCCTTGCAAGTGAGTACGTTGGGCCTACCAAAGGGGTAGGTTGCGCATACTCATGCACTTATTTTGGACGCGAAGTTGCTAGGGTACATTGGGTGTACCCATAGTTACGTCGGACGTACCCGACCCACATGCAAAACCCAAATAAGACTTGTGTACTATTTAAAGAATGCTAAGGCTCATTTCTCAGCCTCCATATCAATGAGTAAAACCCTAAGAGAGAGCCTTCCATTGTCCTTAGTGAGTGTGTGCGTTCTTGGAGCTAATAGTGCCTTGGTGTGTTATTAAAGAAGGAAGAAAGGAGCTTGTGGAGACTAAATGATTGAAGTGCAAGTTTGGATCTGAGATCTACAGAGAAAGGAGCTGCATTTAGAGGTATAAAGTTCAAAACTTTCCTCTTCTTTTTGGTTGTTGTTGCATGTGCCATTTCTAGGGTTAAAACCCCAAAGTTGGAGACTTTATGAGTGTAAGGTGCTCCATGGTCTGAGATCTGTCCCTTTTCAATAGTATTTGTGTTCAAGATCCATAAAGTTTCCATCTTGGTCATTGATATCAAGTCATGCTTGAGTTCTATGCTTTCTATGGTTAGAGAATGAAATGTTTTGGGTGCTAGTGACTTTTTCAGCCATGCAAAGGCTTAAAGTCATCGACTTTATCGTTTAAGAGGCGTAGAGATGGTCAAATCTAAAAGTTGGACGTGGATCTGAACTGTTTAAGACCCCAAGAGTTGAAGGACTGAAATTGGGTATTATGTCAGGCGTAATTCTAATATGTGTAGCGTAAAGGCTGCCACACCCCGATCTTCTAAAGTATCAGTTACGCCTAGCGTACATGTTTGGTACGCGCAGCATAACCTAAAGGGTTGACTTTTGTTGACTTATAGGGTTTGGTCAACTGTACGGTATTTGAGCCATGTGAGGGGTAAAATGGTCTTTTACCCTCATGAGAGTATTAAGAGAACGGATGGTCTAGCCTTGGGAAATGTGTTGATATCGAGGGTTTATTTCATATGATTAGGCAGAGGCTAGATCTTATCCCACGGAGTCCTACATATCTGAGATTTACGAGTTACCGAGCTACGCGAGGTGAGTCTTCTCACTATACGTTACCTAGAGTGGTATTTATATGGACCGGAGGGTCTTATGTGTTATGTATGAGATTATGTGCATCTGTGTGCTATGTGATATTTTTATGTTATATGATTGTGTAGACCAGACCGGAAGGTCCAACGATACAGACCGGACCAGAGGGTTCAATGATTTATATCGGGCCGGAGGGCCCAACGAGCTACGGGACTGGAGGGTCCCCCTGAGACACATCTACCGGAGGGTCGTACAGTAGCCTAGAGTGACGTATGTGTTGTATGTGGTATTTTGGGGAACTCACTAAGCTTTATGCTTACAGTTGCTGTGTTTTCTGTCTCAGGTACTAGCAAGGACCGTGGGAAGGTGTCGGCGTGACCCGTACACATTAGGGAAAGGATTTGATTTCATGTGATATTGGGAATTGTTATATTTTGACAACTATTGTTGAATAATTTTGAGAATGTTTTACTTAAATTTGGCTGTTGAAAAATGAAAATATTTTTTTGAAAATCTCATCGTTACAAGTTGGTATCAGAGCCTTGGTTTGAGGGATTCGGATGCACCTTCGAGCATATGTGAAATCAAACTGAGGATTTGAGAGATTTTTTTTAAAAAATAAAACAAGTTTTTAAAAGAGTAAAAGGTTTAAAAAGAGAAGAGCATAGCAGTGTGTACGGTCAGCCAGCGCCCGAACAGTGAATCTCCAAAATACCCTTAAATTTTGTGTTATATGATATATTATGTTATGCATGCTAGAGTGGGCTTGGTATTCATATTAGGACTAGAGTGGCCTGATTTGTGATGCCTTAGCCTATGAGATTATTGCTGCTATGAGATGCCTTGAGAGTGAGTAGGTATCAGTTAGGAGCTCATGAGAGGTCTATCGGAGGGTAGCCAATGCATAGCGAGAATAGAGTACTTGCGATCCGGGATCCAAGGAGGAGGACTTAGGGTGATTGCTGATGTGGTCTGGTCAGTAGTATAGGGCTTGTACTACTGAAGACACCGGATCAGAACAACCCAAGTAAGAATCCTTTGGATATTGGACAACGAGTAGGGTTGTGTTATCGAGTGCGAGTATGCTCGATCGAGTCTCTGATATTTTTATGTTGTATTTTAGAGGAATCATGGTTGGGACACGGCACACACCTGGGAGTAGTGGTATCAGCGACAAGGAGATCCATCGATTGATTTTAGAGATGTTTGGGGACATCAAGACCACACTGATTGTGACCTTTGATGAGCGGTATGCAGCGGTGACTGAGGATGCGGCTGATGCAGCTACTACTGCTTTTGCTGCTGCCAGACCTCAGGGAGGCGACTCGTTGTTGTTTCAGGAGTTCAGCAACACGAAGCCACCAGAGTTAGATGGGATGCAGGACCCGATTGATGCGATGAGATGGATCTCTGACATCGAGGGATGTTTCTATACGTGTTCTTGTCCAGAACACTTGAGATACGGTTCGCTCTGAACCAGCTCCACTTGGGAGCGAAGGATTGGTTGAAGTTCGTGACAGCGAGCTTCACTTTGACAGAGATTTCTGAGGTGACCTGGAAGAGGTTCACTGCCATGTTTAGAGACGAGTATGTTCCCCCAGTGGAGAGGGAACGGTTGATTCAAGAGTTCTTGACCCTCAAGCAGGGTACTGATTCTGTTACAGTTGTTACCAAGAAGTTTCACGAGAGGGCGATGTTTTGCCCTGAGCAGCTATCTACTGAGCAGGCTCGCATGAGCCGGTATTTGAATGTTCTGAGGAGAGATATTCGGGAGTTGGCAAACTTGATTTACTGGACATTTGCTGAGCTCCAGGAAAATGCCCGGAAGAGGGAGATTGAGTTGGAGACTCAGGCCAGGGAGGAGGCCGAGTCACAGCGGATGGATTGGCGACCGACTCAATCTCAGCCGGCAGCCAAGCGGGCTAAGCCTGCTGATTTGAGATCTGGGAGCGCAAAGGGCCGTACTTGTGGGAATTGCGGCAAGAGTCACGAGGGGTCATGCAGGGAAGGGACATGCTACAAGTGCGGGAAGGAGGGTCATATCGCGAGGGATTTCCCTAAGGGATTCTCTGTTTTCTTGCATTGCAACCAGACTGTCCATATGAAGGCCGAGTGTCCTCACTACAACAGGGATCTGTGCCTACGGCTAGCGCTACCGAGGTTTGGCCAGTGAAGGTCGATGCGCGAAAGGCTCGTTGGAGGGCCTTCCTGTTGGCAATGGAGGAGTTCGACGCAGAACTCGATGTTAAGGCCAGTATGTATTCTTCTCTCTATTTATTTGAGTCTGAGATATTATGCTTATATTATTCTATGCGTAGGTACTTTTCTTGTGAATTTTGTGCCTGCCTTAGTGTTATTTGACTCGGGAGCGGGTCGGTCTTTTGTTTCATTAGCCTTCAGTCACCATATCAATATTTGTCGAGAGGCCATGAGTCGACCTCTGCGAGTTTCTATAGCTATCGAGCGAGCAGTGTATGCCACGAATGTGATTCGTAGATGTATCCTTGAGATCTTCGGTGTGGAGTTCCTGATAGATCTGGTCACGATTGCGATGGGGGATGTGTGTGTTATAGTGGGCATGGATTGGTTGAGCAGATTTGGAGCTGTTATAGATTGTGAGAATCAGTTGGCGACGATATGAGACCCTAGTGGGGGAGTATTTACGGTGTACGGTGAGGGTACCCACCCTAAGTCAACATTTTGTTTGGCTGCTAGGGCGAGGCAGAGTTTACAGTAGGGCTGTGTGGGATTTGTGGCTTATCTGATGGACACACGAGTGGCTGTTGGGAGGCCAAGTTCGACTATTGAGGTCCCAATTGTGCAGGAGTTCCCTGATGTTTTCCCCGAGGAGTTGCCATGTGTGCCTCCCGAGAGGCAGGTGGAGTTTCATATCGACTTGATGCCCGGGGCGACACCTGTTGCCAAGGCATCCTATCGCCTTGCGTCGTCTAAGATGCAGGAGTTATCCTCGCAGCTTTAGGAGCTGTTGGGAAAGGGTTTTATTAGACCGAGTAGCTCACCTTGGGGAGCACTGATCCTTTTTATCAAGAAGAAGGATGTTTCACACCGGATGTGTATTGATTATCGGGAGTTGAACAAGCTGATGGTAAAGAACCATTATCCATACCAAGGATCGACGATCTGTTCGATCAGTTGCAGCGGGCGTCTTGGTTCTCCAAGATAGACTTGAGGTCAGGATATCACCAGATGAGTGTTTGGGATGAGGACATCCATAAGACAGCGTTCCGAAGTCGTTACGGGCATTACGAGTTCGTGGTGATGCCATTCGGGCTCACCAATGCACCAGCACCGTTCATGGATCTCATGAACCGGGTGTGTAAGCCGATGGTGGATCGTTCGGTAATTGTTTTCATCGATGATATCTTGGTATATTCGAAATCCAGAGAGCAGCATGAGGAGCATTTGAGGGAAATCCTTGGAGTTCTAAGATCGCATAGGCTTTACGCCAATTTCTCCAAGTGTGATTTTTGGTTACGGGAGGTCCAGTTCCTTGGGCATCTCGTTAACCAGTAGGTGATATTGGTCGATTCAGCCAAGATCGAGGCTATGATGAGTTGGGAGGTGTCGAGGTCATCTACTGAGATCAGGAGTTTCTTACGGTTGGCAGGATATTATCGGAGATTTATCAGGGATTTCTCCAAGATCGTCATGCCACTCACCAAGTTGGCTCGGAAGGGTGTTGAATTATCTTGGGGCCCGGAGCAGGAAACCTTGTTCGAGACACTATTATGCGAAGCCCCGGTGTTGGCCCTTCCGGAAGGGATGGAGGATTTTGTGGTATATTGTGATGCATCGATATCAGGGTTGGGAGCGGTGCTTATGAAGAGGGGGAATGTGATAGCATCCGCATCGAGATAGCTAAAACCTCATGAGTCAAGGTATCCCACTCATGATCTGGAATTCGGGGCGTTAGTGTTCTCCCTGAAGATCTGGCATCACTGTTTGTATGGGGTTCGGTGTACGATATATACAAGAGCTTGAACTATTTTGATGGATCAGCCCAACCTGAATATGCGCCAGAGGATATGGTTGGATGTAGTAAAGGATTATGATTGTGACATCCAGTACCACCCGGGCAAGGATAATGTGGTTGTCGATGCCCTGAGCCATAGGGCAGAGGGCGCCCCAATACGAGATATTTGCATGAGATTGACAGTGATGACTCCAGTATGGGATGCCATTCGAGGGGCCCAGGTGGAGGCCAAGAGACCAGAGAACCGTAAGAGAGAGTGAGTGATCGGGCATGTATCGGAGTTTGTTACTGATAACCGAGGACTTATGACCTTCCAGGGTTGGGTTTTGGCATCGTTTGTGGGTGACATGCGTACCGTACTTATGGAAAAGGCACACAGATTGAAGTTCTCGATCCACCCCAGGGCCACAAATATGTATTTGTACCTTAAGAAGGAGTATTGGTGGCCCTGTATAAAACGGGATGGTGCATGGTTTGTAGAAATATGCTTCTCCTGTCGCAAGGTTAAGGCCGAGCACCAACACCCGCATGGTAAGTTACAGCCGTTAGAGATTCCCGAGTGGAAGTGGGAACAGATCACCATGGATTTTATCACCAAATTGCCGAGGACTGCCATGGTGTCGATGCAATTTGGGTGATTGGGACCGGTTAACGAAGAGTGCTCACTTTCTTCCTATCAATGAGAGCTCTTCTGCTGAGAGGTTAGCATAGTTATACGTAATGGAGGTGGTATCGCGGCATGGAGTTCCAATCTCAATTGTTTCAGACCGAGATGTGCATTTTACTTCCACGTTTTAGAAGAAATTTCACAACGAGTTGGGTACGAGGCTGTATTTCAGTACCGCATACCACCCACAAACCGACGGGCAGAGTGAGCAGACGATTCAGATGCTGGAGGACATGCTTCGGGCTTGTGTATTGGATTTCGGCGGAAGTTGGGACATGTATTTTCCCTTGGCTGAGTTTTCCTATAACAACATCCATCACTCGAGCATTGGTATGCCACCTTTTGAGCTGTTGTATGGAAGGAGGTATCGTACCCCCATTTGATGTCGTGAGGTAGGGCATCATGTGATGGGTAGTACAGAGATAATGCTTCAGACGACAGAGCATATACAACAGGTCCGACAGAGGTTATTGACCACTCAGAGTCTCCAGACGAGTTACGCGGATAGTTACCGATCTGAACTCGAATTTCAGGTCGATGATTTCGTGCTCCTGAAGGTATCTCCTTGGAAAGGAGTGATCTGTTTCAGGAAGAGGGGCAAGTTGGGAACCCGGTATATTAGGCTGTTTAGGGTGATCTCGAGTGTGGGCAAGGTTGCTTATCGCTTGGAGCTACCTGCGGAGTTGGACCAGATTCATGATACCTTCCACTTGTCGCAGCTGAGGAAGTGTATTGCCGATGAGTCGACAGTAGTGCCATTACAGGATATCCAAGTGGACGCGAGTCTGAATTATGCTGAGAAGCCGATCGCAATCTTGGATCGGAAGATCAAGGTTCTAAGAAACAAGGAGGTACCTCTTGTTTTAGTTCAGTGGCAACATTGGAAGGGGTCCGAGATGAGTTGGGAGTCAGAGTCGGAGATGCGAGGGAAACATCTAGAATTGTTCGCGGAATGATACTTCGGGGGCGATGTCTGGTTCTATTGGGGGAGAATTGTAACACCCCGAGATTCAGGGACATTTATTCCACCCTCATTCTTTGTCAATTGGTCATAATTGGTCCTTGAGGTGAGGAAGCCTTGCAAGTGAGTACGCTGGGCGTACCAAAGGGGTACGCTGCACGTACTCATACAATTATTTTTGAGGTGGAGTCGCTAAGGTACGTTGGGCTTACTCATGAGAATATTAAGAGAAGAGATGGTCTAGCCTTGGGTAATGTGTTGATCTCGAGTGTTTATTTCATATGATTAGGAAGATGCTAGATCTTATCCCACGGAGTCCGAGATTTCCGACATTTACGAGTTACCGAGCTACGCGAGGTGAGTCTTCTCACTATACATTACCTAGAGTGGTATTTATGTGGACCAGAGGGTCTTATGTGTTATGTATGAGATTATATGAATCTATGTGCTATGTGATATTTGTATGTTATATGATTGTGTAGACCAGACCGGAAGGTCCAACGATACAGACCGGAGCAGAGGTGCCAACGATTTAGACTAGGCTGGAGGGCCCAACGAGCTACGGGACTGGAGTGTCCCCCTGAGACACATCGACCAGCGGGTCGTACAGTAGCCTCGAGTGGCGTATGTGTTGTATGTCGTATTTTGTGGAATTCACTAAGCTTTATTCTTACAATTGTTTTGTTTTGTGTCTTAGGTACTAGCAAGGACCGTGGGAAGGTGCCGGCGTGACCCGTACACATTAGAGAAATGATTTGATTTCTTGTGATCTTGGGAAATGTTATATTTTGATAACTATTGTTGAATACTTTTGAGAATATTTTTACTTAAATTTGGTTGTTGAAAAATGAAAATTTTGTTTTGAAAATATCGTCGTTACACTGTAACTGAAGGTTATGTTGGTGGTATGTTCTGAAAACTATGCAACTTTGATTACAAAAGTGACCCTCATGCTCCTCATGTTACAAGAAGGATAAAGTATCTAAATGATTTATGAAGATCCATTAAACTTTGTCAATTGCATAAGTTTTAGTTGTTGAAAACATTTTTTTAGTTCATAAAAGTCCTTGTGTTTGGCTTGGATCCCCCCTGAAAATATTTAAAAACATTAAAAGTGTAGGGGTATGAACTCATTGTAGTACGTAGGATTCGATCGTAAGATCAGTGTGGATGTCAAGGGTCAACTGAAGTTTCGAATTCAAATGGATCTTATTAACATATGGTAACACATAGATGTATTTGATTAGGGTATTTCATGACTAAACATGATAGGAAACAACTCTAAGGGCCTGGAAGCACTAGAACTAAGTGTTGGAACAATATATGATTGAATGAGGGAGGTGTATGACCACCCTTTGGGTGTGTACCGCCATGGGTGTACGGCCCATGAGTGTACGACCATACACTCATGATGGCGATTGTTTTTGAGGTGTTTCCAAGGTCGTACGAGTGCCCAAGGAGTGGTTTTAGGTCCCATACCGAGTGGTATTTCAAGTTTGAGGCCAAATATGATCATTAAAGTGGGTGTACGGCCATAAGGCTGTGTATGCAGTCGTACAAAGGAGTGTGCTGCCATACAGAGGGGTGCGTGGCCGTACACTCTCCATGTTCATGCCCAAGATGTCGATATTGAGGTGCATGAAGGCTAACACTAACTCCAACTGGAAGATAGGGCTAAACTCTCACTTTAGAGAGCCTTTAAAGTGTGTATGGACAACCTTATGAAGGTGTGCGGCCATACACCTTCAAAGTGATGAAGAACAAGGTTGAAACATGAAGAATCAAGGGATTTTTCAAGTATAACAAGCTAGGAGATGAATCACTTACGTTTTTGAAGACTTTGGAGGGTTCTTTGATGATGATTCTAGAGAGAGAAAGTGGTAGAGCGAAGCCAAAAGAATAAAAGAGTGAAAGAGAGGAGGTATCCTCATATTTATAGGGGTGGGTGACCCACCACCCCGAGTGTGCAGTTGTGGGGTGGGTTTGCGGCCGCACACCCATGTGTACGGCAGTACACTCCTCCCAAGAGGGTGTATGGACCGAATGTTGTGCTATGACTTGGAATAACTCCACCTAGAACCTAATTTTTGATTGTACAAGGCTTAGAATACTTTTACAAATCCACAAACAGTGTTAAAAGGTGATAGAATCGAGTTTAACATTGATAGAATTGACCAATTGTACAAGATAGAAGTTCCGAATTTTCACAGGAAAGCCTCCAGGACAGGCCTGCCATCCAGCACCCAAACCCCTATGGAACATGTCACAACAACCATTTTAGCAATTAAGCCTTTTTGTAATCCATTAACCCAAGTCGCCCTTCAAACTAGTTACCTCTCTCGTGAGTAGTCAAGAATTAGTGCAATCATTAATAATACTTTTATTAGGAGCCAGTAGTTATAGTTATCTTTCCCCTTTCGATGGTACGAGTTCTCTATAGCCAATTTAGCTCTAATATTAATATGTCATGCCCAGGGTCGAGGCCGTGGAACATGATGGGCTATGCAACTTAGCTCATGAATCACAAGCAAATTAAATATATATCACAATTTACAACAATAACAAAACAATAGGTCGATATAAGAAAAACAAGAAAAACCTAGGTTGCCCGAAATCCATGAACATTTCTTCTACTAAAAGTTGGTTCAATGATCTCCTGAGAATATAGGTAATTTGATATTGAGAACAAAGGTTGGTAAGAGATACATGTTTTCTACTAACTACAATAAAAGGGATGTTAACCTGTATAGATCTATACGTATGTATCTCGCTCTGAGGGTATACTAAGTAGTTAAACTTAGGTAACGAATAATGTCTCACTATAAACGTCATTAAATAAGGTATACGATAAACTATAAAAGGCGAGCAATTTCGATATATCCAAAAAAATATATTTTACCCACTTAAGTAGATAGTAAGTTTTCTTGAGTGTATGGATAAATTGAAAGATATTTTTGTTATGTGTGTGTGAGTGTGTGTTTTTTTGTGTGTGTGTGTGTGTGTATATATATATATATATATATATATATATATATATATATATATATATATATATGAAAATAGTAGTATTATGATACATTTTATTTTCTAGTTCGCAACGTATTACAACAACTATAATATATTTAAGTCATGATAAACCAATTTAGGATATAATACTTTGCTAAAATATCGTTTATTCTAGATATAAATTTTTGTATGCACTTTTCATAATTGATATATGTGTTTCACAAGTATTCTCCCCCAAAATAATAAAAATATTAAAAAGGGGACCGTAAGTACTCACTTTTGTAGCATGATAACTAAGTAAAGGATTTGAGCCGGGAAACACCATGAGAACACAAACTAGCAACGATCCAAATACAGGAGTATGTGGTAAAAATATATTAAATAAGGGACTAATCTTAATTAAAATACATTAAGTTTGGAAATTTTGGACCATTTTTGTTAACTTTTCTATGGTAGGGGCCGAAACAAATTAATTTTAATCGAAGTTTTTGAGGTTAGGACTAGATTGGTAAACTATTTTCAAGTGACGGGTAGTTGTGTTTATTTTATTTCAAAGTTGGGATATGGGACCAAATTTGTCAACATTTCTCTAAGTGGTGTTGCTTTTAAAGAAACTAAATGGAAGTTTGATGGTTATGATTTAATTTGTGAAAAAATAACAAGGGAGGGGGTTAACTGTGTATTCTAAATTGGAGTTTGGAAAAGATAGGGAGTTCTTCACCTCCCTTCTATTTGAGATGCATGTATCAAAAGAGAAAAAGAAAAAAAAGAAATTAAGGATTGCAGCTGATGGGGCTCTTGGTCCAAGCTTAAACACAATGAAAAGGGAATAGAAAAAAGAAAAACAAAGGTGGAGATGGTGGATACTTATAGTGGTGATCGGGGATAATGCAGCAGCAAGTGGTGGCAGCAAGTGGTGGTTGTAGGTAGGAAGAGGTTGCTCCAGTAGCACCTTGCTGCTTCGTTCTTGCTTTTATTCGACGAGATTGATGAGAGGAAGGAGGGAGAGGGTAGCATCAGGTCGAAGGATGGTATGGGAGGTGTTTTGGTGGAGTTTTCTTGACAAAACAATGGTTAAAGTGTTTAAGTTGTGGTGGTTTAAGGTAAGCAAACAACCTCTGATGGTTGTTTTCTAGATAGAGAGAGAATAAGGGAGAGAGGGAGAGAACTAAAGAGATTGTTGCTGGTGAGTTTGGTTGACGGATTAAGGATGCAATGACTTCTCTTTTTAAATCCAATAAACCCTAGAACAAGAGGCGGTGATGTTTGTAAGGGTAGTCCAAAGAAAACAAGACAAAGCTTGATTTCTTTTCACCCATTTTTTGCTTGTATTTTCGGTCAAGTAGAAAGTCGTTACCCAGAACATACTCTCTAACACAATCCTTGAATCTCAACTTAAGAGAGAGAGAGAGAGAGAGAGAGAGAGAAAGAGAAAGATAGAAACGTATAGGGTAGAGAGGAAATAGAGCACTGGTTGGATATCTAAGGTCCACCTCATTAACATAAAATATTAAAATAAGTTGTTATGTTTTTTACCATAAAAATGTTATATAAAGGATTTCTTGATTCGTGTGTCAATTATCGGCATCTAATAATTTTTCCGATGGTGGTGAATGATAGAATTTAATTCAATAATTCTAAAAACTCAAATGGATAATTTTTTCGAGTTGCAAAACTCCGGGAAATTGTGTTTAAAGTTTCGCGTCTAATTGGTCGGAGACGTATGATTTTTTGAATTTTCCAAATATTTTCACTAAAAATATGTTGAGTTAGAAATCAAATATTAGACTGTAGCCTGACTCCAAAAATACTCTCCGAATTTCTATCTGAGGTGTGCAAGTGCCTCAATGGATTAAAACGGTTTATACAATCAAGGGAAAAATCAGTATTTTACCAATTTGGTTTCTTAAAATAGTCGAGTCTTTTACATATGAAGTCCGTTTTGGATGTTCTTTATATTTTCAGACTCATGTAAACATGAACTACAATACTAAAGTGTTTTCTTTGCTCGCAAATGCTTAATCCGAAATTTTAGTTTTTCATACGTATTAACTAGAGTTATAGTTTGTTTTTGTGATTTGTTTGAGTTTTTCCACAATGGGAAGTAAGATACCATTTCATATGTTGTTGTAGTTATAATGACACTATATATTTTCCAAAACATGCATTAAAACTCAACAGGTCAAGTTAGAAAGAGGTTCGTGGTGAACTAGCTGTTTACAAATTTTGACCTAAATTACGGGATGTCACACCAAGGCCGATTCCTCTATGGTTCGATGCTCCGTCCTTGAAAAGCATCTATATTCCTATGTTTTCTTCTTCCAGGAGATGTAATGTCTCTATTTCCACTTTTCCTTGTAGATCATCAATAAAGTCATCCACAAAGTCTACTAGTGCCTGTGACTTTATTGGGGATCTTGGCTCATACTTTATGTCGAATGTGTTGAGCTTTACTGACCATTTGGCCATTCTTCATGACATCTATTGCTTTTTCATAACATTATTAATTGGATAATAAGTTTTTACATGTATAGTAAAAATCATTACTAGTGCTAGTATTAGTTTTTCGAGATGAGCGTACCTGGTTTCAACATCTAGTAGACTTTTACTTACATAGTATATAGGATGTTGGTCCCCATCAGGATCCTTGTCCAGTATTGCACTCATGGCGTTTGAGGATACTAAAAGATATAGGAGGAGTAGGTCTCCATCTAATGGTTTTACTAGTATGTGTTGGGTTTTCTATGCATCAAATACACTTAGACTAGGTTGCAGAAAAATCAAACTATGATATACCTAAGTGTACATGCACCCTAGGATCTACGACTTCATACTAATTACAAATACCCTAATAAAACATAAAAACATAAAGAACTTATGTAGCCCTTGATCTCCATATTTGAGATCTTGATCCTGCAAGAAGTTGCTTGGATGAGATAACGCAAACCAGAATCCCTCTAATGGTATCAAACCCAATAACACCGAATAGTGGAATAAAAATAACTAGGAGAATGGTCAACTTGACAAACCCTAAGAGGGTTAGAAATTTTCCCTAATAGAGGGCGTGGGGGGGGGGGGGAGAAGGATTGCCAAGACTTCGAGCAAAGGTGAAAGGAAGAATGAAATCCCTAAGGACATATTTATAGCCTTGGATGTTTTCCTAGGTTTTGTACTCCTTCCCATGTGGGATGAAATACCTAGAACAAAATTCACTCCTTTCCTATATGGTATGGAGTGATTTTCAACCAACTATTGATCAACTGAATATTCAACTTTCTAATTAATTAAAGTGTTCATTAATTCCAAAAATATATTTCCAATTAGTTTGTAATTAATTATTAACCATAATAATTAATACCACAATTTCTCTTTTACTTATTCTACTCAATTTGGTTCTTGAGGGCAACCAAAAAGGATCCTATTATTATTAGAAATATTACCAATAGTTAATGACCTTGGACACTATTTCCAGTAATATGGGTGTTGAACTTTAATATTTTTGGAGTTCATGGAAGGCTTTTTCATTCCATTTGAACTTCTTTTTCTTCTTTAGGATGTTTAGAAAGGTTTACACCTTTATGATGATCTTGAAATGAAGCTGTTTAGATCTGTTACTCTTCCAATTATCCTTTGGATATCTTTGGTTGTAGTTGGGGATCTTAGACCAATTATGGCTTTCATCTGTTTAGGGCTAGCTTATATTCCTTTCTTGGTGACCATATATACAAAAACTTTATTGCACTCATTCCAAAGTGGCATTTGGAGGGGTTCTGCTTCATATTGTATTCATCTAAAATGTTAAAGTCTCCTTGAAGATCCTTGAGGTTATCTACAGCTCTCTTAGACTTGACCACCATGTCATCAATATATACTTCCATGGTATCCCCCAAAATTTCCTTGAACATTCGATTTACTCGCCTCTAGTATGTTGATCCTACATTTTTAAGACGAAAATGCATGGCAATATAGCAATATATACTTGTAGGGGTTATGAATGCAATATCCTCTTGATTGGACGATTCCATCTGTATTTGTTAGAGTCATGTTGAAGTGTCCATAAATGTTAATAGCTCATGTCATGTTGTGGCATCTATCAGTGAGTCTATGTAATCCACACACACTCTCCATTTTCCATTCTTCTTTTAGACCACCATTACATTGGCTAGCCATCTTACGAACTTCACTTATTTAATCATCCCTGTTGTGAGAAGTTTCTTCACTTCTTCTTGAATGATTTTGTTCCTCTCGAGTACATATTACCATTTATTTTAGTGTATAGGCATGAAAGAAGGATCTATATTGAATTTATGAATTATAATTTTCTTATCGATACCTGTCATATCCTCATACTTCCAAGTGAAGTTCTTCTTTTTGTCTTTTAAGAACTTTATTAGTTCTTGATTGATTTGTTCTCATACTGAGGATCCTTTGAGGAATCTGGCTTCAGGATCCTTGAAGTTTAGTGGCACTTCCTTCACATCTTTCTATCTTGCTTCTAGCACACCTCTTGCCATGTGCTTTAATTGACATGCTTTTTGAGGTACTGTTGAAGATTTCATCAAGGTCTTGTGGCATTCTTTTAGATTCCTGTTGATCCAGGATGATCTTCAATGTTCCCCATGGGGTAGGAATCTTGATGCACTTGTCGTATGACGATGAGACTGCTTTCATGTTAATGATCCATGATCTACCTAATATAACATTATAAGAAGACGATGGACCAATAAGAAAAAAATGTTGCATCAAATTTACCCCTTCAATGTAGATAGGTAACTTGATTTCTCTAATGGTGTGATTTGTTTCACCACTGAATCGTATTAGGACCGAGGATCTTTTGATTATTTCGGATTCCGTGATGTTTATCCTAGTTGGAGCATCTAAAAGTATGATGTTCACTAAGGATCCTTCTAACGAAGTGGTTAGCGATATATAGATTAATTACCAACCCATCACTATGGGGATCTTGGATGTTTTCTCTATTCTATTCATCAAATATGATCACCTTGTTGCTTGTTATCGATGTGTTTTTCAGAGTCTTTCCTCCTTTTCCATCTTGGACACTTTGGCGTTCCTTTTAGCTGTAGGATAAGAAGTTCCACGGATGATACATCCTCCATAAATAACACTGATTACCTTGGCATCCGAGGTAGGGGATCCTAGCTTTTCTAGGATCTTTGCAGGGTCTTTCTCTTTTTCCCTGGATCTTTCTTTTTTCCTTCCTAGGATCTTTTTGAGATAACCCTTACTCAGAAGATAACTAATCTCCGTACTGAAATTATGCAGTCCTCAATATTGTGACCGAAATCCTCGTGATATGCACACCACTTGTATTTTTCCTTTCATTTATTCGACTTTTCTCCCTTTCTTAGCCGTCGGGCTTTGTCACCATGATCTTGCATGGCGAATATTAGACATGAAATGTCCACAAAAAAGCAATAATCAGTATATAACTTTAGGAATTTTATCTTCCTCTCCTTCATCATCAAGGGCATTTTCCCTATGATGGTCAGGCTTCGAATACAATATTGACTTATAGGATCTTTGAGCTGAGTATTTAGCCTTCCTGTTGAGATTGTCATATAAACTTGGTGTGTTGGCCACGCTGATGTTTGGTACGTTTAGGGCTTCCTTACCAAACCTTCTTACAAAGTCCCTTAAGGATTCTTTGGGATCTTGGACTACCTGGTAGAGATCACTAGTGATCCTTTCAAATGTTATGTTGCAAGAAAATTGATTATTGAAAAGGTTAACTAAATGAGCAAAACAGATAATAGAATAAGGAGGAACATTAAGAAAATATTTTAAGGCTGATCTTGTAAGGATATATCCCAAACCTTTTCATAAACATGCTTCTAAGTGTGGCGAAATGGTAATGATCTCCATTCTCTCATTATATTGTGTGATATGTTCTTCAACATCTGTGGTTCCACCGTAAGGCTTCATGTCAAGAGTTGGAAGCACTTAGGATCTTTGGTATCAGCTATTGTAGGGATATATATTGAGATCATGTGACTGGTAAGGGATGCTTTCAGTATAGTTTGGACCACCCCTGGTACGCTTGAGATCATCTGGCTTAGTTGTTGGAGTTCTTTGGCCATAATTAGACTTGTTTGTGCATCAAGAACCGTAGAGTTAGTATATATAGTGTTACTATTAATAAAGTTACCAATATTTATGTTATTAGGAGTATTGAAGGTCTCATGAAGATCCTAGGCCACAGGAGTTTGGATGTTTGGGGTTTCTCTCCCTTTTAGGGTAGCAATGGATGTTGGAGATGTCAATTATAGACGTTTCCTAGGTATGTTGAATTATCGAAATTCAAGATCCTCGGTTGTAATATTGAAGGTGTCCCCTCCTGATGTTTGTGCATCTCTTCCCTTATCCTTTCCACTTTCTTAAGCAAGGATCAATTGTCTTCCGATTGTTGAGCAACTTGTTGTGTCAATGTCTTCATCATGCTGAAGATATTTGAGACTGAGGCGGGAGGATCCTTAGATCCTGGAGCACCTAGAGGAGAGTTCTTCTTTGATACATTGAGAGTCTTCTTCTGACCATGGGGCCTGCTTGGAGGAGGTGGAAGATCTTTCAAAGGAATAGACGGAATAGAGAAAGAAGAGAAGTTTAGTTGTGTATACATGTGAACAAAAGACTAGAAAAATACTTGTTAGAAATGTTAGGAAATAATACTAATAATAATGGTCATGATCCTAATATATGTTCGGGATCCTAAATGTTCTTGAAGATCCAGGATCCTAAATAGGGTTGAGGATCTTGGCCCTAATAATAATCATATTATTTGATATCATCTAGTTGTGGTTTGTATTTAAATAAACTAAAAATAGTTTTCTATTTAGTATTATAATTTAGTGTTATGACTGGTTAATTTGGAAATTATGTATCTATTGATTTCTTTTTAATTTCGATCATAATGGTTAACTGATATATGAACCATCGTTTATCTATTAACTTATAATTTTTTCTGTTAACGAATAAAAACCGTTTATTTGAAAAAAAACTAAATTATAATAAAAAAAATAGTTATTTTGATAATTTTTTTTGTTTTATTTGATTATTTTGAAAAATAGTATTTTAATAATTTTTTTTTTGATTACTTTATATTTAGATTTATGTTTTAGATTTAACATAATATTTAATTAGCATATAAGTAAGTTAATCCAATGTAAAATTTTCCATTTAATTAATTAAAAACCATTTATATGGAAAAGCATTGATTTATATTAAATTTAGTTTTTTAATATTATTTTATTTAATTTGATTTTTCGTTCAATATCTACAATATTTAATGATTTTAAGCTATTTTAAAAATTAGTATTTGCAATATATTTCTTAAGTTCATTTTATATTCTGGTTTATATTTTAGATTTAATATTAGATTTAAATTAAATAATACGTATATTATAATAATTATTTTAAAAGTATATTAATAATAAGATAATCTTTTCTATTTAATTAAACTAATAAACCATAATAGGCAAAATTGGAATTTTGGTCCTTATGGTATATCAAAAATTGTACATTTGGTTCAAAATATTTCGAAGTTGCATCACCGGTCAAAAATGTTTCATTTGTTGTGACTTTGGACCAAAGGCTTAGTAGTCGTTTATGGACATCGTTAAAGCAAGGGAAAATATGTCAATTCATATATTCTTCTTTAATATTTAGTTAATTTAATACCCTTAATTAAATGATACATACTGCCAAATTCTAATTAGATAGATGTCGATTCCATTTCTTCTCACTTTCTTCTTTCATTATTCAGATCAAAAGCCCTAATCAGAAAGTTAAGGTATTGTGGTTGTATCAAAGATTCACTTAGTGTATGAACATATCAATATGAAATTTAAGGATCGTAAACAAATCATTCAACATAAGGGTGGCTTATGATATGACATCGTTTCATTGAAATCTCGTTTCTAAAATTCTTTATATACATTATAGTGTCACTTGTAGCATGTTTGAAAAACGCGAATGCAAGAACTTGTATGGACAAGGAGGAAACTGATGTGTAGTGAGTCTAGGAGTTGTTTTGTTAGTTTATGTAATGTTTTGTTGCTTTAGGGAACTAATGTTAACTTGTTTTAGGTGTTTGTTTTATGTTGTTTGGTATTTGGACAACTTTAATTACCCTCTATTTTGGATGCTGGTTTTTTTAGCAAGTACTGAAAATAATGGTAACAAATAATGGCATGTTTATCTTATATGTATGCATCAATATCATTTACACTTTTACACATTTATGCATATATTTGGAGCAAAGCTTGTCTCATTTACATATTTTCTCATTAAAACAGTTTTTCAAATTTAGGAGTTGTATATCTATTTGCACCAAAAGTGTTCTCATTTTTGTCCTTGGATTGACTGTCACTCATATTCGCACGAAAACTGAAACGAACCAAAATACAAACCAAAATTTTTTGTTTTAATAATACTAAAATCACATCATATATAATAAAACCACAGAATGAGCAACTCAAATGTCATATTGTGCCAAACAATTTTGTATCAATCATAGTAACATCCAAAATAAACTCCCAGGATAAACTGAAGTTGTGGTGTGTGCGGTGCCATCAACCCGAGCTCTTCCCTTTTCTGGCGGAAGTACATGAAACCAAAACTGAAAGTATAAGCACAAAGCTTAGTGAGCTCCCCCAGACTACCATATACCATACAATAACATATAAACACATATTGAGCCTCGCCCACTACATCAGACCGATGTCCGGAAACTGCATCGGACCAATGTCCGGAACTAAACAGGGCCTTGCCCTCTGCATCGGACCGAGGTCCGGAAACTGCATCGAACTGAAGTCCAGAACTGACTGTGACCTTGTCCCCTGCATCAGATCGAAGTTCGGAACTAACTGCATCGAATCAAAATTCGGAACAGACTGGGACCTTGTCCCCTGTATCGGACCGAAGTCCGGAAACTGACTGAGCATAACATAGCATAAAATGAACATATCAACTAGCATAAACACATCTACTCCATACTGCATCGGACCGAAGTCCGGAACATATAACACGAAGACATGCTTGAATCTCAAAGATATCAAGCACCCTGAACTACTGCATCGGACCAAAGTCTAGAACTACTGCTAACAGAATGGGCCAGCATTGTGGCCATAAACCCGTTCCTACTGGAAGGAAAACTCACCTCGTAGTGCTGGCTTCTGAGATGCTAAATCTAAAAGTGGCTGACTACTGCTCCGAAACTATCCGGCTACAATTTCCAAAAACACTAGATCAGTTACTGGTAAATGCTCTCAGGGTTAAATGACTATTTTACCCCTAGTCAAAGTCAACTCCCTTGTCAAAGTCAACTTCTAGTTGACCAGAATCGCCGAGTTAGATCGTTAACTTGCCGAGTCCCTATCATCCAATCCAGTCCTCTACCCTCTTCTACTCGTCGAGTTTGGCCAAGACTCGACGAGTTCTTCTTCGATGCAAACATCAAGTCTAACTTCATCCGACTCGCCGAGTAGTATGAACAACTCGTCCAGTTCTCCTTCAACATATGAACGCGTCCAGACTGTGACTCGCCGAGTTGAAGAACACCTTGTCGAGTTTGAAGAACAGCTTGCCGAGTTCCAAGCATTCTATTACTACATAGTCAATTCTAATCAGTTCCAGTGCTTCCAAAACATAGATATGAGCTTCTAGGACTGGTTTTCCACGTAAAGTTTCCAACATTATATGCATGCACAGGAGTATGAAGCTAAAATACCCAAAATCAACAAATACTAAGCACTTAGGGTTGGAACAAGGCCAAAATCGCATAAAGATGATTCAAATGAGTTCATGGGATTCAATAACGTCCAGATCTAAGGTTTCCATTCCAACAGAGACTCCATATCTCAAGTTGTGAATCATAAAAGTTTCCAAAGAAGACATGACAAACCTAAAAGCAGTTTTAAAAGGGGGAATACACAAGGTTATAACTTCATTACCTGAATCATAAATAGATAGAAGCTAACTCCTGGATCTCTTTTCTCTTCTATGGACCTTTTCTCCTTCCTTCTCTTCCAAAGCTTCCAAGCTAACACAATCACACTCAAACTCAACAATGGGGCTAGGGTGTACAGGGGAAATTCTTTAAAGGTGCTGGAGGCTGGGGTGGGAGGCTATAAGGACATTTAAATAGGGTGAAAACCCTTGAAATTAGAGCTTCATTCAGACAGGCGAACTCGCCGAGTACCAGCGTATGGACTTGTCGAGTAGCCAACCCCAAATACGCGATTATCCCATCTCAACTTGACGAGTCGGGCTACAGACTCGTCGAGTACCCCCTTAAAAATTGAAAGATACTTTATTTAAATTACGTAACAGAAATGGGGCGTTACAACTCTCCCCTACTTATCCTAGGCTTCATCCTCGAAGTCTGCTGCTGCTGAATCTGAAAATAATTATGGATAATGCTCCCTCATCTCCCCCTCGGTCTCCCATGTCCACTCCGAACCCTTTCGGTGCTACCGATGCACCTTCACCAACTGAACCACCTTGTTCCTCAAGGTCTTTGTCTTTCGATCAAAGATCGCCACTGGTCTCTGGATATAATTCAGGACGCTATCAACCTGAATATCCTCCAAGGGTACAACTACTGACTCATCCACCAAACACTTTCTCAACTGAGAAACATGGAAACTCTTGTGGATCTGGCTAAGCTCTGCTGGAAGGTCCAACTGATAAGCAACCCGACCCACCCAGGCCAAAACCCTAAAAGGACCAATGAACCGGGGGCCCAGATTACCCCTCTTCTGAAACATGATAACACCCTTCCAAGGTGATACCTTCAGGGGGACCATATCGCCCACCTGAAACTCTAAATCCGAATGCCTCCTGTTGGCCTAACTCTTCTGCCTACTCTGCGCAGTCTGCAATCTGCTACGAACATGCTGGATCAACTTTGTGGTCTTGAGCACCACCTCGGTGCTCCCGATGACTCGCTGACCGACCTCGCCCCAACAAATCAGAGTCATACACTTCCTTCATAGAGCATCTCAAAAGGAGGATGGTCAATGCTAGTGTGTTTACTATTGTTATACGAAGATTCCGACAGTGGATGATACGTAACCAAACTACCACCAAACTCTAGAACACATGCCCAAAGCATGTCCTCAGGATTCTGAATCGTCCACCCACTCTGCCCGTTCGTGTGGGGGTGGAAAGTGGTACTAAAGTGAAGATGCGTCCCCATCTCGTCATGGAACCGCTTCTAGAATCTGGAAGTAAAACGAACGTCTCGGTCTGTCATCACCGAAACAGGCACTCCGTGCCGTGCCACTACCTCGCGCACATAGATGTCGGCTAGCTTCTCAGTCGATATACTCTTCGGGATCGATATAAAATACGCGCTCTTGGTCAGCCGATCCACTATAACCCAAATCGAGTCCACTCCCCGTGCGGTCATGGGAAGCTTAGTGACAAAATCCATGGTAATGTCCTCCCATTTCCATATGGGAATGTCTAATGGCTGCAACTTGTCGTGGCGTCCTTGGTCCTCTTCCTTGACCTTCCTGCAGGTCAGGCATCTCTCCGCATACCAGGTGACATCCCACTTCATGAAGGGCCACCAATAGTCAGGTCGAATATCTTTTGTACATCTTCATCGCCCCTGGGTGGATGGAAAATCGAGACTTATGGGCCTCGTCCATCAACACGTGTCGTACTCCACCTCTGTATGGTACCCAAACCCTCCCATGAAGGTTCAACAATCCCCGACTATCGTAATCAAAAGAAGCTACTCGGCCCATGATCCTCTCACACTTCTACCTCTCTTCCTTGAGGCCATCTACCTATGCCTCCTTGATCTGCTCCAACAATGGAGTAAGCAATGTCATCCTCAGGCATAAATCCCTTATAAGGGTTGCTGGCGCCTTGCGACTCAGGGCGTTGGCCACTATGTTGGCCTTCCTCGGATGATAAAGGATCTCGCAATCGTAATCCTTCACCACATCTAACCACCGACGCTGCCTCATGTTAAGATTCGGCTGGTCCATGAGGTATCTCAAACTCTTGTGATCCGTGTAAATGGTACAACGGACCCTATAGAGGTAGTGTCTCCAAATCTTGAGGGCGAACACCACTGCCCCCAACTCCAAATCATGCATCGGATAGTTAACCTCGTGAGCCTTAACTATCTAGAGGCGTAAGCTATCTGATACCCCTGTTGCATAAACACTACTCCCAAACATGTGATTGAGGCATCACAGTAGAGTACAAAATCATCCACTTCCTCTGGCAGGGTAAGAATCGGTGCCTTGCACAATCGTTGTCTGAGCGTCATTAATTTTGTCTGTTGCTTAGGCCCCCTACGAAACACCACCGACTTCTTGGTCAGTTAGATGAGTGGTACTGCTATCTTGGAGAAATTCTGGATGAATCTCCTGTAGTACCCTGCCAAACCTAGGAAGCTCTGAATCTCAGATGGAGACCTCGGGACCTCCCACTGCATCACGACCTCGATCTTGGCCGGATCCACTAGAATACCCTTCTGGTTAACGAGGTGACCAAGGAACTGCGCCTCGCACAACCAGAATTCACCCTTGGAGAAATTCGCAAAAAGTCTCTCCCTCCTCAATGTCTCTAGAACCTCTCTCAGGTGCTCCTCGTGTTGCTCCTGAGTCTTGGAGTAAACCAAGATGTCGTTAACAAATACGATCACAGACCGATCCAACATCGGTCTACATACGCGGTTCATAAGATCGATGAACGCGGTTGGAGCATTGGTGAGCCCAAAAGGCATCACCACAAACTCATAATGACCATAACAGGTCCTAAAAGTTGTCTTCTGAACATCCTCACCCATGCCCGCATCTGATGATAACCAGAGAGTAGATCAATCTTCGAAATCAAGACGCTCCCTAATGTTGATCAAACAAGTCGTCTATCCTCGGGAGTGGGTAACGTTTCTTCACCGTTACCTTGTTCAACTCCCGGTAATTTATGCACATACAGTGTGACCCATCCTTCTTATTGACAAACAGGATCAGTGCTCCCCATGGTGAACTACTCGGTCTAATGAAACCTTTGTCTAGCAGCTCCTGCAGCTACGTAGACAACTCCTGCATCTCCGGAGGAGCCAACCTATATGGTGCCTTGGCTATCGGAGCCGCACTAGGGACTAGGTAAATCCTAAACTCAACCTGTCTCTCATGAGATATCCCAGGCAAATCCTCCGGTAATACGTCCGGGTAGTCTCGCACTACCAGTACCTCGTTGACTATCGCCTTTCCCTTTCTCCCAGGCATCTAGAACGTAGGCAACGAACCCTGCGCATCCCTGCTAAAAGTAGTGCCTCGCTCTTGCTGCTGAGCAAAGAATCGGTCCGCACTGTGGCCTCTCGCCCTGAATCACTAACTCTCCCCCACTTGGGGTGCGGACCCTCACTAGCTATAGCTCACAATCAATCACTGCCCCATTGATGCTCAGTCAATCCATACCCACTATAATCTTATTCCCTCGTAGAGGAATAGGAACCAGGTCGACTGAAAACTACTCATCGAATAACTGAAGCGAACACCCCTTATGCACTCTCGCGACCCTGACGGTCCTGTCATCGGCTATCTCAACCTCAAGTGAACAATCCAGCTCTCCCGGAGCTCTACTAAACCTCTTGATAAGCGCAAGCGAACCAAACGATCAGGTAGCCCCCAAATCAAAAATATAGAAATACATAATAAAGAGATATGTCATTCATTAACAACAACCCAATATATAAAAACACATAACTATAAGAAAAATAAACAATCAACAATAATAAAGATATGAAAGGAAATACATACCCATCACCACATCAGGAGTCGATCGCGCCTCCTTTGTTGTCATCTGAAAAACACTACTTGTAACGTCCCAAAAATCACGACTAAAATTTTCTTTTAAAACATTACTAAAACCATATTCATAAAAACCGTATCATAAGTCATAACATAATTTTGTAGCATTAATTTGAAATACAAACTTATTATCAGAGTAAAACATCCCAGACTAGTTGACTATGGTGTGTGCACTGCAATCTTCCCGACCTCCTCCTTTGAAAACTGAGTACCTGAAACCAAAAACTGAAACTGTAAGCACGAAGCTTGGTGAGCTCCCCCAAACTACCCCATACCATACAATAACATATAAAGCACATATTGGGCCTTGCCCTACTGCATCGGACCAAGGTCCAAACTAACTGGGACCTTGTCCCTTGCATCGGACCGAAGTCTGGACTAACTGGGGTCTTGCCCCTACATCGGACCGAAGTCCGGAAACTGACTGGGACCTTGTCCCCTGCATCGGACCGAAGTCCAGACTAACTGGGGCCTTGCCCCCTGCATCGGACCGAAGTCCGGAAACTGACTGGGACCTTGTCTCCTGCATCTAACCGAAGTCCGGACTAACTGACTGAACATAGCATAGCATAACATATCAACTAGCATAAACACATATACTGCATACTGCATCGGATCGTACCCCGGAACACATAACACATAGCACATAAATCCTGTCTGAACCACGAAGGCATCAAACATACTAAATACTGCATCGGATAGAAGTCTGGAAACTACTGCTAACTGAACGGGTCGGCATTGTGGCCTTAAACCCGTTCCTACTTGAAGGAAACTCACCTGATACTGCTGAACTGCTGCTACTAATCCCTTTGACCGCTACTTGACCTATGTCTTCGAACTGCTGCTCCACTAGCTCCTCGAGCTAACAATATCAATATAACACTTAGTCTATCTGACCTCCAATGGTCAACTAAGTCAACTCTTGCCAATGCCAAAGTCCTGGTCACAGTCAACCTTCCAGGCCAACCCTACTCGCCGAGTCACCATACTAACTCGCCGAGTTCATATACTTAGAGTTATTCCTGTTCGCGACTCGGCTCGCCGAGTCAACCACTGACTCGCCGAGTCTACTGATTCCCGAGTCTTGTCCTGTCCAAATCACTGAGTCCTGGCTCGACTTGCTGACTCGAGTCTTAACTCGAAGGGTTTGGGACCACACGACCTTACTCGTCGAGTCCAAGAACAGACTCGCCGAGCACAACGCAATCTCCAACCAACTCGCCGAGTTGTTCATCCAACTCGCTGAGTTCATGCCCATCTTCATCCGACTCGACGAGCTGTTCATCCCACTCGTCGAGTTCCTCCTCATTTTCAAGCTACTCGTCGAGTCCACTCGAAGGACTCACCGAGTCCATTCGGTTCTACATACATGCAGAGGACTTTTGAGTCATGCATGGACTCCAAACTGTAGATCCACTCTTCTAAGGTCTATTCCTTACGTAAAGTGGCAAACTTTACTTGTGGCTGAGGAGATCTAGGCTCAAAACACTATAAACTAGGGTTTAAGACAGAGGGGCTCAACAATCAACCCAACAACTGATGCTTTATGAGTCTCTAGGCCAAGATACACTTAGATCTGAAGTAGCAACTTCAGATCTGAGCTTCCAACTCGAAATGGGTTTTACTCAACCATAAAACCCCCAAAACTGATAACAAAATAGATCTAGATGCAAGGAAGGGAAAATGCCAGCTTAATACCTCCAAGAAGAACACAAACTGAAATAGATCTCGGATCTACACCTCTCCTTTGAAGCCACCTTCCTGATCTTCAAGTCCCTTCCAAGATTTCCTTCCCCAAGCTATTTCTCTCAAATGATGGAGGCTCCCACGAATCTAGGGTTTACAGTATCTCTAGGATGATATGGAGGCCGAGGGGGGGACATAAATCCCTTTTATATAGGATACAACTCCTAGAATTAGGGTTTTCCTCGCGCAGACCCGACTCGCCGAGTCTCCTTGGTCGACTCGCCAAGTCGGTCACTTACTCCCCGACCCGAATCCCGCTCGGACTCGCTGAGTCCCTCCTTGGACTTGCCGAGTCGACCCTTAAACATAGGGTTTTCTTTCCTTTCTTGGTCTTCGAAACTTTGGGTGTTACCACTCTCCCCCACTTAAACTAAACTTTGTCCTCGAAGTTTGCTATGGCCCACTGCCTGCGAGCTGCCTCTAAAACCCAACCAACTATTCCAACACCAGCTGCCTACCCTTGCTGGCTTTTCGCTCGATCCTTCCGACTAACCTTAATCCTTGCAGATAACATCTCGGGTCAACCCTGACCCTGAACATTCTGGAGACACAACTTACTCAACCGACAATCCTTCTGGTACTAACCGAGTACTGAACTGAACCTATAGGGGTTCACCCCTTCCTGTCCTTGCGCAAATCCCTTGCCTTCCCAAGGCAAGGTTCTATAACCAACTATTTCTCTGTAATTGTGAAGGTCGTATACTTCACCAACTCCATCACCCCCGCCAATTCCAGTACGGGTCAACACCGCCAGCAACCACCGACGGCCCTATCTGAAATAACTTGGTGTCGAGCACCCCTCGATTTCGACTAACTGAAAACCACCATAGACTGCTTACCCGCCCTACTACTGATCGAAAGTTTCTGCTATTCCTCATCCGCCTTCCGGATGAACCCAGCCACCCTGGTCCTTACTGACGTTTCCATATTTGGGTTATCGAACCCGACCAGTTACTATACCCCATCGCAATCTCCCAGTTGCTTCCAGTGACTTCTGAAGATACCGCGACTATCTATAATTGTTCTATCCACTCTAGCACTCATACTGAAACTATTCGAGACACTGAACTGGCTGAAACGCTGAACTAACTGAAACACTGAACTGACTGAATCACTGAACTGGCTAAAACACTGAACTGACTGAATCACTAAACTGGCTGAATTGCTGCTTCCCATAACTTCTGAACGAAATCTTCCTCTGGAACTAGTTTCCACCAGTCATCCTGGCACTGCAACTCTAACAACCTCCCGATCCAACCGACCGGGTCCATACGTCACATGCTGCCATCATCAATTCCACGACTAACAACATGATGGCTCCCAAACTGACGGTAGCCCTTAACATACATGAACCCAAACGATCCACTGCTACTCTGATCTCATAACTGAGGTGACGATCTACTGACAAATCATCGACTTAACTAAAACTGAACCATTTGCGAAATCCGAAATCTAACCCGTGGATTCCCATATCCTCACTACTGCACCGAAACTGGTGGGTACTACTGCTTCCCCCGCGCCCAAAAATGCGCTCATGCTGCCTACCAACATGATAAAGGCCACGGCTTCTCCTGCGGACTTACAACACTCTACTACTATCTGACTGCTAGTGAATGCTACGGCTACCCCCGCAGACTTACAACACTCTACTACTATTTGACTACTAGTGAATGCTACGGCTACCCCCCGCAGACTTACAACACTCTACTACTATCCCGAGGACATCCTGACTATCCCTAGTCCTGCTAGTGATTCCTCACCCTGGTTTCCCGAAACCAACCCTCATATATCGAATGCTACATCAACCTCGACATCTTATATCCTTGACACACTTAGTGATCCGTCGAGGAATTCTTCTACTTGGTTCCCAACCCAACCGTCTACTAATCCGGATACATGAAACTATCGTTGGGAAGTTTCCAAATTCCCAACTCGTGAATCCACACAACACAGCATGTTGTCTCTGCCACTGACTACTAACACAGAAGCATCTCTTGCTAACCATTCTCAGATCCTTATTCCGACTACAAAGAGTCCTACCGGCAGTCCTCCATCCCGGATTCCCAACCCAGCTACTAACCATCTTGATTACATGCACTAACTGTTGGGAAGTTCCTCAGTCTACCTATCTTGAACTTCTCAATCCATAAATTGTTGCTCTACTTCTTTTCCTTCTCAGAATCACGTACTCGTTATGGATTTGCGTGCTCTTACCCTTGTACACTCAGAAAATTCTTCCCCACTTCGATCGTGCTTACACCTCGATGCTCAGTAAAGAGAAATCCCAATCCTTACCACCATTCCAAAATCAATCCGCTGATGAATCCCAAGCTTACCATAGCTAGGGATCTAACAAGTCCATTCTAAAACTTATACGGCTCCGAACTAGTGAGGCATACCGAGTCCCTCCAAGTCATGCAACACTTAATGCACCCTAAGTGACCTTTTTCGATAAAACCCATCCCTTGACTACTAACCAAAAATCCAAGGTATGTAGATGGCATAAAACTCGATCACAAACAGGTAATATGATACCCCAAAACATACGCTTATAAATGTCGCTGCAACAACATCACAATAATATCATGAATAATAATTGACAAGAAGGCAAAAGATACATACCTCCAACACCCGGCGCTGCCCGGACCCTGGCTGCAATCAACCGATACAATCTGCTTCGAGCCGTGGGCTCCCTAGCCCGGCCCCGACAACCGCTGGTGGTACTCGAAGACATAGACGCAAGAGCTATCACCTGCTCTGCTGCAAACACACCTGGACAGTGGGCCTTCTTGTGACCTCCTTGACCGCAATGGAAACATATCGGGTCAAGCCCCTGGGCGATGGTAGTAGTACAATCCCTGCTGAAATGACCCATTCGGCCGCATCTGAAGCAGCCTAAAACACCACCACTACCACTCCTGCACGTACCCAAGTGCGACCTACCACACTTCACGCATTGACTGCGACTCTGATAGTACCTCGATCTCCAATCCGACCCTTTGGGCCTCTTGCCCGAACCTGTGCCTACCTGTGACCTATCTGTTTTCCTCTTCCTTTCCGACTCCCTGCCCGGATCTCGCTCCTGAGCTACCCTATCAACCCCATCCATCATCTAAACAACTGATGTCTGATCATGGAGCTTCGTAGTCAACCTATCAATAATCCTCGCGACTATGTCGGGCAACCCCTCGCGAATGGCTCGTGAAACCTCCTCAACTATCCAATCATGCAGAGGTCTCTCTTGAAGATAGGGTGCCTGACTCACTCTTGTCTCTTGATGGCGAAAGATGGAAATGGGATCTCCCTGTACCTCATACGAATTGGGCTCTAGACGAGCCCCAATCTGCCTTGAAACCACCTCGGCCCTAAAGGCCTCAAGATGACTGTCCATAAGTTCCATAATGGCCTCCTTAACAGAACCGAAAATCACTGGAGTCTGATCGATAATGTTGCACATAATCTCTGCAGAAATGAAATTCTTCATCTGATCGTCAAGCTGCCCAGCTCCAGAGCCCGAGCCAGATCCCTCCCTGGTACCTGAACTGCTAACTGGTATCTCGCGCAAAGTCACCATGCTGAAAATATAACACACTATTGATCAATATACACACCGCTGCTGAGGGATCTCTCACACACTCTACTAGTTCCCTGGTTTTGTCTCGACCACTCTTGAATCGAGTACGGATCCTCTGCTTTCAGTAGTACGGGCCCATACTACCTTCCACATCTATCCGTACTTTCCTCGAGAGTTACCTCAACTCCACCAAGTCAGTCTACTGCTACTGATCTCTGCTACTCTCATCCTAGGCTTTCCCTAGGGAACCTCTAACTCCGATCAAACCAGTCCTCAGTTGTTGAAGGCCTCCTTGTAATACTAATTAGTCATCACCTGAATACCATCACGTGTGATGATGCTTGGATAATCCTTCGAGTAAAAGACTCATCCCTACAACGGTTAGACTCAAACAAGAGCTGCGCAAAAGGGCCAAATCTAACACTCTGAGATTATTCAATCCTGATCACATATGATGTGACGTATTTACCTAATGGCTAACTCCCATCACTCGGAGTCCCATAAGCACAAAGCAAGCAGCATTCGGATACAGGAAACTACTCAATAAAATCTATTCTCATAACAAGAAACTATACTAGCATACAATGCTAAGCTCATACTATCAGACATAACCTACACAGACTATCCTACTACTGTCTACTCAATGCTAGCATGAAAGTCTTATCAAGCTGAACACATAAGGCAGGCGCATAAGGAATCCTTCTAGATCCTTAGTCCTATTCTACCATTCTGTTCTAATGAAACTGAAACTGATATTCATAACATAAACTTGTATGGGTAATTTGGGAGTACTTACTTGAGCTCGGCTGATTGCATGCACCACACCCTTTTTCTCTTTTCAAGTTATTTACTCTCTAAATATTCTTTTCGCTTTTTCTAAAACTCTTTTCTTTTCTCAAACTCCTTTTTACCATAAATTTCTTTCAAAAGTGTTTTTCTTTTGAAAACCTTTTACCGTTTCCTTAGTTTGAGTCCAGGCACACTCTCAAGTATGTCCGAATCCCTCAAACCAAGGCTCTGATACCAACTTCTAATGTCCCAAAAATCACGACTAAAATTTTCTTTTAAAACATTACTAAAACCATATTCATAAAAAACGTATCATATGTCATAACATAATTTCGTAGCATTAATTCGAAATACAAACTTATTATCATAGTAAAACATCCCAGACTAGCTGACTATGGTGTGTGCACTGCAATCTTCCCTAGCTCCTCCTTTGAAAACTGAGTACTTGAAACCAAAAACTAAAACTGTAAGCACGAAGCTTAGTGAGCTCCCCCAAACTACCCCATACCATACAATAACACATAAAGCACATATTAGGCCTTGCACTACTGCATCGGACCGAGGTCCGGACTAACTGGGACCTTGTCGCCTGTATCGGACCGAAGTCCGGACTAACTGAGGCCTTGCCCCCTGCATCGGACCGAAGTCCGGAAACTGACTGGGACCTTGTCCCCTGCATCGGACCGAAGTCCAGACTAACTGGGGCCTTGCCCCCTGCATCGGACCAAAGTCCAGAAACTGACTGGGACCTTGTCCCCTGCATCGGACCGAAGTCCAGACTAACTGACTGAACATAGCATAGCATAACATATCAACTAGCATAAACACATATACTGCATACTGCATCGGGCCGTAGCCCAGAACACATAACACATAACACATAGCACATAAATCCTGTCTGAACCACGAAGGCATCAAACATACTAAATACTGCATCGGACCGAAGTCCAGAAACTACTGCTAACTGAACAGGCCGGCATTGTGGCCTTAGTCCCGTTCCTATTGGAAGGAAACTCACCTGATACTGCTGAACTGCTGCAGCTAATCCCTTTGACTGCTACTTGACCTCTGTCTTCGAACTGCTGCTCCACTAGCTCCTCGAGCTAACAATATCAATATAACACTTAGTCTAACTGACCTCCAATGGTCAACTAAGTCAACTCTTGCCAATGCCAAAGTCCTGGTCACAGTCAACCTTCCAGGCCAACCCTACTCGCCGAGTCACCATACTAACTCGCCGAGTTCATATGCTTAGAGTTATTCCTGTTCGCGACTCGACTCGTCGAGTCAGCCACTGACTCGCCGAGTCTACAGATTCCCGAGTCTTGTCTTGTCCAACTCACTGAGTCCTGGCTCGACTCGCTGACTCGAGTCTTAACTCGAAGGGTTTGGGACCACGCGACCTGACTCATCGAGTCCAAGAACAGACTCGCCGAGCACAAGGCAATCTCCAACCAACTCGCCGAGTAGTTCATCCAAGTCGCCGAGTTCATGCCCATCTTCATCCGACTCGACGAGCTGTTCATCCCACTCGTCGAGTTCCTCCTCATCTTCAAGCTACTCGCCGAGTCCACTCGAAGGACTCGCCGAGTCCATTCGGTTCTACATACATGCAGAGGACTTTTGAGTCATGCATGGACTCCAAACTGTAGATCCACTCTTCTAAGGTCTATTCCTTACGTAAAGTGGCAAACTTTACGTGTGGCTGAGGAGATCTAGGCTCAAAACACTATAAACTAGGGTTTACGACAAAGGGCTCAAGAATCAACCAATAATTGATGCTTTATGAGTCTCTAGGCCAAGATACACTTAGATCTGAAGTAGCAACTTCAGATCTGAGCTTCCATCTCGAAATGGGTCTTACTCAACCATAAAACCCCCAAAACTCATAACAAAATAGATCTAGATGCAAGGAAGGGAAAATGGCAGCTTAATACCTCCAAGAAGAACACAAACTGAAATAGATCTCGGATCTACACCTCTCCTTTGAAGCCACCTTCCTGATCTTCAAGTCCCTTCCAAGATTTCCTTCCCCAAGCTATTTCTCTCAAATGATGGAGGCTCCCACGAATCTAGGGTTTACAGTTTCTCTAGGATGGTATGGAGGCAGAGGGAGGGACATAACTCCCTTTTATATAGGATACAACTCCCAGAATTAGGGTTTTCCTTGCACAGACCAGACTCGCCGAGTCTCCTTGGTCGACTCGCCGAGTTGGTCACTTACTCCCCGACCCGGATCCCGCTCGGACTCGCCGAGTCCCTCCTTGGACTCGCCGAGTGGACCCCTAAACTTAGGGTTTTCTTTCCTTTCTTGGTCTTCGAAACTTTGGGTGTTACACTACTCTTCGCCACTAGCATCTCACTTCGGCCCTGACGACCGTCTGTATTCCACAATGTTGCAGGAGTAGGTGCAACCACCTTTACTGTTGCTGATGCTATCAAACTCGAACACTGGGACATTTTATGTCCCCTTTGATTGCAATGGAAGCAAATCAGATCAGATGTTGCGGTAACAGTGGGAGTAGCTGTACAATCTCTGCTCATATGCCCAGTCCGGCCGCACTTGTAGCAACCGAGACTCCCTGCCTTGCATGCCCCATTGTGCAATATCCCACACTTACCACATCGACTGTGGCTCTGCTGTCCTCAAGATCTGTGATCTGATACCTTGGGCTTCTTGCCCGAACTCCCTGTACCCGAAGCCACCTCCAACTTCCTTTATCTCTCCATCTCAAGGTCAATCTCTGTCTCACGAGCCCTAGCAATCATGTCATCCAACGTTTTACAGCTGGACTGGCTCACAAACTGCCGGATATCACTCCGCAACATCTCATGATATCGAGCCTTCTTCAATTCCTCATCAGTTGCATACTGAGGAACGAGAAAAGCGCTCTCCCTGAATCTATATGTTGAATCCTAGCAAAATCTATATGTTGAATCCTAGCAAAATATAAAAAGAAGTTGAGTGATTGTTGAAAAATCTTTAAAACCAAACATAAAAATATTAACCTACTCAAGGCATCTCCAAAAACATCTCCTTAGGTTCTTATTAGTCCATGTTGTTTGCATTATCACCATTCGACCACAAAAGCACCTTATCATTGTCGATTTTTGTGTAACATGAGAAGGAGAGAAGGAATTTAGGGATCCAATGAAGTACTAATGGAGAGAGAGAGAGAGAGAGATTGGCATCTATTAATAAGGAGTATTAAAATAATTAAATATTAAAGAAAAATATTTGAATTGACATATTTACCCTCACAAGGACAACCCATACTAACTTTACCATAAGCAATTGTTAACCGTTTGGACCAATGTCATAAATAATGAAATCTTTTGGACCAGTAGTGCAACCCTAAAATATTTTGGACCAAAACTATAATTTTTCACAAATCATAGTGAGCAAATTTTCACTTTTGTCAATATAACATCTTTAATACTAAAAAGGATCTGAAACTATCATAACCATGTTTTCTTTTGTTAAAGTTAGGCGATCTGATATACCCATCACTAACAATTATACTGGTAGGTGTTACATCATCATTACTAACTATTACTAAAAGCTTAGGATATTCACCACTATATCCCTCTTGTTTTTTTATTATTAAAATGTATGTATGTATGTATGTGTGTGTGTGTGTATATATATATATATATATATATATATATATATATATATATATACACACACATTAACTAAATTGTAGAGAGAGGTCGAAAAAGGTAGATAGAGATAGACAGACATAGAGAGATAAATAAGTTGATTGGTTGTGGTGTTTCGTCCTCTTCACCACAAATGACCACGAAATAGTTTCACCACAGGCATAGTCGGATGGTGGTCACATTTATGGTTAATTGGCATATAGACCATTAACCCTCTCGTGATGACCATACCAGATTGTCTTATAATTCAGATGGTGGTTTGTAAAATATACAGTGTTAATCTCAATAAAAAAAAAAAATAGGTATTAAAAAGCAAGTTTAAATGCTTCATTAATAATAAATATTCATCAAACTATGCTATAAGATAAACGTGGTTTTTATTTCAAAATGAAATGTGTATGTGAGTATAAAATCAGCACATGATACTTGAATGGATTAGTAACATGTGAAACTTGCTGATGACACTTATCACTTCGTTAATGAGTGACACAATAATTATATATGCAAGTCTATTTTAGGAAAGGTTATTGATAATGACGGATAGTGTTTTTTTTTTTTTTTTTGGATAATGATGGCTTTGGAAATAACAATATTTTTGTATAGAACAGTAGAATTATCATCCGTGATGTTAACAATGTCTATATTTTGTGGAAAATTACATATAGAATATCGTATTTTCAATTATTCTATATTTTACCAAATATGTTTTTATCCATCATTAAATTGTAAGATTATAACCAAGTTACACAAATGGTCCATTTAGTTTGGGAAAATTTATGTGTTTGGTTCTCAATTATTTTTTTGACTCGGACTATTCCTATTAGGAGTGAGCAAAACCGAACATGTAAAAAAAAAAAAAAAAAAAAAAAAAAAAAAAAAAAAAAAAGGGATAAAAAAATAGCAAAACCGAAACCAAAATTGAAACCAATGGTTTGGGTTTATGTTTTTTTCAAAACTAAAATAATTGGATGGTTTCGTTTTAGTTTATGTAAAAACCGATAAAACCAAACTGAACCGAATATATATATATATATATATATATATATATATATATATATATATATATATATATATATATATATATATATATATATATATATATATATATATATATATATATATATATATATGGACCTTATATTATTTGAAAAATATAAAAAAAATAGTGAATGTTTTGTAATGGTTAATGTTTATCAAAAGTTATCCCACATCAAAGTAAAAAAGAAAAACATATAGTTGTTTGATGTTATAAAAATGAAAGATGAAGGGTTATAGAAAAGGCTTGAAAAAAAACACAACTTCTCCTATATTGTTCGTTGTAGTGAATGTAGGTGCTTTCCGATTTTAAATTTATCATTGCATTCTTATATGGTAAATACAACGTTGCACCCGATACGTAGTCAATACAAATACAATATAACTAAGAAATGGTAGAATCGAGATCTGAAAGAAGAACGTCAAGAGGCATAGAAGAAAGTGATCGAATTGTATTTTTTATACATTTGATGCTACCTGGAGTGGAATGAGAAGCAAAATCGAATTATGGAGTTGATGTTGCTTGGAGTTTATTGAAACAAAATCTGAAACAATGAACGCAATTACACTGATGCAACTGACTTGATGGGGATTTCAATGGAAGTTTGAAACTTCGTCGGTGACACCCTTACATTTGTTCCCAAACTCCAATGCTTGAAGCTTCGTCAGTGACACATGTACCATTGTTCAAAGCTTTATCAGTTACACCCTTACCTGTATTTTTTAACCCTAAACACCTCTTTCATTTCTTCTTTCGCCTCATCAGCACTAGAAATAAGATCATCAATAATCACATAACGGTCTACAAAAACGAGATCATTGTTGACACCCTTGCCCCTATTTTGAACTCTAACTTCTCGACAATACCTAATGTTTTACAATAAGGGTAAAAAGAAGTGAGATGACGGGAAGGGGGGAGGGGTAGGTGTGATGCAAATGTTTTAATAACAATATAAATAATTATTCAGAATACATCAGTCTGAGATAAAATGTGAAAGAAAACCAAACAATAGGGATTGTCCAAGTTTTTAAAAAAAAATTAGGAAGTAAAATATATATTAGGCGGACAAATGATGTAAGTTACTCTAAATTTATAGGATAGATTGTTTAAGTATATTTGAAAGTTCTGTTTTTAACGTAAAGGTTGATCCAAAATGTGTCATTATTTGCAGATGACATTTTTATCTTATCAATTCAAATATAAAATATCAAAGGCTTCCGGCCTAACCTGATCAGATGTTATCCTTTTTTTTTGAGGTTGATGATTCAAGTTCTGTCTGTACACGTGTGAAAATTGTAATGCACGTAAATCCGGGCTAAGTCAATTTATAGACAATAAGTGTAAACA
The DNA here is from genome assembly GCF_052625555.1 of Lactuca saligna. NCBI lineage: Eukaryota > Viridiplantae > Streptophyta > Magnoliopsida > Asterales > Asteraceae > Lactuca > Lactuca saligna. Next base: position 276,046,557 of record NC_136424.1, read on the forward strand.
ACGACTTTTCGGCAAAATATTATTTAGAATAAATAATCTTAACCAAGTTTTAGAATAAATCTCAAGGTTTCCGTACATATAAAGAACGCTGAAATCCGATTTATAACGAAGAAGTTATGGTCCGTCGAAGTTTTATGGCAAAACCGGTACGACACCGAGAGACGTAAATAGTGAATTTACGATGGACGATTTTTTCGCCATAGTAATCTAAACAAAAGTTGTAGAATATGTGAAACTGAGAGCGTTTATAAAAAGAACGCCCAAATCTGACTTCGTATGAGGAAGTTATGAATTTTCTAACATTTGGCATAGCAGTACACAACCGAAACTTGAATTTTAGTTCGAACGGATTTTGGCCTACGCGACCTAAATGAAAGTTAAAGATCTCATTAATAGGAACTCAACGGTAAAAAGACAAACGAAAATGGAGTCCGTATGTAGAACTTATGAATTTTACGCAGACATTTAACAATATAATCTCATCGTACTGTTAAATTTAAGATCGGTCGAGAATTAGCTGACGGAGTCAAAATGAAAGTTGTAGATCTCATTTTTACCTACGCATGGATATAAAGAACGTCAGAAACGGAAGTCGTATGTGAAAGTTACGGATTTTAGAAATCGGGAGTGTGCTGTGCGAAAATGGGTGATGTGGCACAATCTTGGCTGTTTCTTTATCCCCAAGTCATGCCACTAGATGGTGACATGTGGCACCAATTTCAACGATTTTTCACCCTATAAATAGAACATCTCTCACCCTCATTTTCTTCTAACTTTCCCATTCTTTCTTCTCTTTAGTCTCAATCTCTCTAGAACCTCTCTCTAGCTCCGAAACCCCCCGAAAAGCCTAGGAACCTCCCTAGCACGAGGCGGAAGCCCCAGAGTGCTCGACGGCTCCGAGAAGAAGAGCTTTTCGGCTCAGGAACGCTGCTCCAAGCAAAGCCCGGATTCCTATAAAATTCGTTGTAAGTGAGCTACGCTTACACTATTTTTAATATAGCTTTTATTTAATTATAGTAATGTTATTAGGAACTTATAATAAGTACTTGGGCTATTATTATGAGGTATATAAGTATTGTTTAAAGCTTATATAATACTAATAATAGCTAGACTATTAATTAGTCTCGACGAATAATATACTAAACTCTAGTGGTAATAATATTTGGTTTCGTCTAAGGAAATTATTTTACAGTAAACGAAGCGCTCTCTGAGTACCGAGTCACCACCTTATCAAGTGAGAGCATAGTTACTTTCAGCTTACACATAGATATAAAGTATTTTATATAAATTACGTGTTGTGTGTGCATATTATTTGTATACTTGCTATCTATGCTGGACGAACAATTTTATAAATGTTTTAAATGATTTAAACTGTATATGTATTTTATATCTACAAAATGTGTTGGGTAAAACATGGGTAGATGTAATAGTTGCTGTGTGACAAAATAAAATAATGAAAGGCCTCGTTATAAATGTTATTGATGATCCAGTCATCAAGCGGGGTATAGATAAGGACCACGAACTATTCTTGACAGTCCAGTGGAACGCTAGCAGGCTCGCAACCTGTAGGTGTTTATTTGAACTGTGTGCCCACCAGCAGTACTCCATCCCCCACATGGTTGCCTTATTTGACATTAATTGCTGAGGAACCCCAGAAGCATGTGTTGTCACACCGATGAAAGAGCCTTAGACTAGGTCCTTTGTATTAGATGTTTTAGGGACGTAAAGTGAGGATAACGAGAACGGGTAATCGAGTTTGTGGGTTGAAAACCCTATGTACTCACCAAGTTTCTCAACCTAACCCACTCAGTTTATTTATATCACAGGTGTTGATATGAAGTAACATTACACTAAGAGGTTAAGGAGATATAAATCACTAGTGATAATGAATGTAAGTTTTGTTTATGCTTATGTTTTTGTATTGACGATGACATCCCAAATGTTTTAAAATGAATAAAAATATTTTTCTTCAGAAATGCTTTGATAACGTATTTATCATGTTTTACTGGGAACAAATTCCGCAACATTTTTAGTAAAAGAGGTACTCTGATTTTTATAAAGCATAAACAAAATCGGTTTTTTTTTTTTTTTTTACTGTCAAAAATGGGCATGTCACAGTTGGTATCAGAGCATTAGTTTAAGCAAACTAGGTATATGAATTTATTTCTATAGTTAAACTTAGAATGCTAAGCAATGATTGTGAGGAGTGTGTCTAATAAAATTTAGGTAATACACCTAAATAGACACGAGCACTAGCTTATTTAGGGAAAATGCCTAACATGCTTTTATATGCTAAATGATTTATGATGCTTTATGGTGCTAAATGTATGATCCGATCTATGGTCTGTTGCCGATCGGATCTGGAAATTTTATGTTCTCAGATTTCTAAACGTTTAATTACGATATTAGAATGTCCAAATTGGTGTATAGATCGAAATGGTAAGAACCCGCAGTGGAACCGGAAATTTGAACGGAAACGGGAATCAACCCCCAGTGATTGAGCAAATATCTATTGTGGTAGCCGCTCCTGAGCCAATCGTCATGGCCAGAGTACAAGCGATGATCCAAATGATGTCGGATCGTCAAATAGAGGAAACTAGATGTTTGCTCCAACAAAATCGAGATGACGCTACCATACCAAACGAAGAGCCTGAGTTAAACGAAGAGCAGTCTGAGGAGGGAAACTACAACAGGAGCGTTGGTCAAGATGATCCACCGATGATTAGGAGGAACAACCAAGATGACGGAGTCGAGAGGAATGAATGCAAGTACAAGGATTTTATGACTTGCAAGCCATTGACTTTCACCGGGAAGGAAAATCCGATCAGATTTATGGATTGGATCTCAGAGATTGATTTGGATTTCATGACGTGTGGTTGTAGAGGCAAACTACAAACCACATTCGTAGTGCGTTAGTTCTGAGGAGACGTTGTTCATTGGTTGAACACCCTGTGGAAGACGCTAAGCCCCAAATGAGCCCCTACAACTTACATGGGCAGAGTTTTTCTTACAATTCAAGTGCAAGTATGCTCAGCCCAAAATCTACTCGAACTAGAGAACCAATTCCTAACCTTGAAGAAAGGAAGCATGACAATTGATGAATACACCAACAACTTCACCGAGAAGATGGAGTTCGCCTTGTGAATTGTCTCAGATGAGCTGACAAAAATCGACATGTACGCCAAGGGAATTCCATGGGAGTATGCAGTGCCAGTACGTCAGGCACCTACTTTGGAGGCAACTATCTGGGCTTCCAAGTCTGTTGAAGACATGATCAAGGCAAGAGACGTCAGCAAGGTTGAAGTTGGCTATAAGAGGAAGTTTGAAGGACCCATAAGGTCCAACGAGAAGAGAAAATTCTCAAAGTCCGGAGAAGAAACACAATGGTCTGACAAGTGCAGAAGGAAGCACATTGGGAGATGCTTTAAAGAGATGATCTGCTTCAAATGCGGGAAGATTGGTCACTATGCTAGCGAATGCACAACCTAGAAATAAGTATGCTTTAAATGTGGTGAAGAAGGACACTTCAAGAAAGACTGCCCAAGGAGAGAAGAAGCAGCAAAGCCAAACGTACCACCAAGGCCGAAGGCAAGAGCATTCCAGATGATCCTTGACGATAATGCAAGGACTCAACGGTAAGGACTTGATATCCAAAGATTTAGTGATGCAGTAGCCATGGGGATAGTATGTTATGGTGTAGCCTATTAGAGGCATAGTGTAGGGTGAACTTGAACACCTATGTAATTGTTTCAAGGAATAATATAAAGCCTTCGTTTTGCTATCCGATGTGTTAAGATGTTGTGATTTTATTTTATGGTGACTTGGAGAACTGCGAGACAATACTTTGGACGAGTATGAGTAGGTGTGAATGGTAGTAGACGCCTATACTACCAGAAGCACAAGACTCACACTTGGATCAGGGAAAGTCACAAGGTTACTAAGAAACTAGCAATTGATTTCGTTTTATTTGAGTATGTCATTACCATCGTTTCAGTAATGATTAAGAAGATGATTGTTATTCTGACCCTAGTAGTCGTATCACATTGAGTCCGACTACGGTGAGTATGTTACATGGTTCAGAGAACCAAGTCCGATGTAGCATCTAACTTAAGCTGAAAGATTAAAGTAAAAGACAATCAAAACGATCAGTAGAGGTATCGCGATAGTTGCTTGTAGCTAGAAATGCTACCATTTTACGATGTGATTTAGAACATGAAGGAAGGTATAGACTGTTCTAGAATTTGACTCTAAGAGAACTGAGTCTAAGCTTTGCAATATGCGATGATAGTTCATTAGAATATGACACATCGATCCATTGTAGTAACAGAAGAATCGTATCTTAAGTTTTCTAAGAAGAAGAAGAATTCTCCGTCAAGGATCGAGATTATAACTCGAATGTCATACTTTGGAGTCTAACGAGCAAGTGTAAGTTCGAGCACCGCCTACAGTAAAGGATTCCAAGAGTTAGATACTCGTTTGAAGCAACATAGAAGATACAATTATTACCTAGCATAAAGAGATAACGTATGGAGTCATTATATAACCTTTCTTCATTGATAATTCTCGGACGTAATCATCCTAAGGGGGAGATAATTGTAACGCTCGTAGATCCGGGCTAGTCAATTTAGAGGCAATAAGTGTCAAAAACGAATTTTCGGCAAAAGATTATTTAGAATAAATAATCTTAACCAATTTAACTAAGTATACATACTTGTATTCATACTTAAATCAGTGTCATTAGGACAGAATAAAAGTATTACGATTGTTGGACATCACAAGTAGACTTAGAGACATATAGGAAAAACTGGGAAGATACAGCATGATCAACTATATTATCCGAGGGTTGACTAGCATGTGCCTAAGTGTGGTTGTGAGGTTGCAACAAGTCTAAAAACTTCCCAACACTACTACAATAAGAACAATAGAACAGAACAATAAACTCAAAATACTATAGGAGTATTTTGTGTTACTATAATTACTTATCTGAGAACTAAAGGTCTTTATTAGTGTGTCAGTGGTTTTCCAGTGGATACACTAAGGTTATATGTACCTAGGATGTCAGAGACTAAGAATCTGTGAATCTTTGCTTTATTTCCTATCCTTGTTTGGTTGTGGGCTTAGAGTTATGATCACTTATTTGAAGGTCTATCATGTTCTGGAATACATATAACTGGTGTCTTTAGACAAGTATTGGAGTAACTGATAAAGTTCATCTTATAATTATCTAGCTAGTTCGTCTATTAATTATTTCCTTACCCCTTTTCTCGCATAGATATCGTGGCTGGATTCCATTGTCATGGCGACCCGTACTTTCCACCCAACGGTAATGTTGGATGGCTTGAAGCAGAGTCTGATGATGAGCATCAAATCCCTTTGGATGATCTGTTGGATAAGGTGTCTAAGTCCATAACTTATTTGGTATATGCTTGACCCGACCCGGCATGGTCCATTTGGGTTGCATCTCTTCCAAACTATTTATGGATAATTTTATGAGAGTTATACACATATGTTTTTTAATATATTATAAGTTATAATATATTAATATGAGGTTATGTTATTTAATTAGTTTTAGTCTTAAATTAATTATGAATTAATTTAGAGATTAAAAGGAAGACTAATTAGATTATGGGCTATTGGTTTTATATAGTGTGGGCTAATGCTCTTTTGTTAATGGGCTAGGCTTATATGGAAGTCCATGGATGATCCATGGAGCTTTTAACCCATGGATCCTTGGAAAGGAAAGGTCATGGGTTATTAGGGTTTCACCCTAACCATGCACACTATATAAGCATGCTTATGGAGCATGAAATGGGGCCTAGTGTAACTAGTGAACTAGTGTGTGTGAGCTTGTGTGTGGCCGAAATATACAAGTGTATACACTCTCTCAAAGTTTTCCAAGAGTTTGTGGTGTTTTGTGATTCCATTTGGGGCATTCACACTATTGGTGCTTGGCCCTCAAACTCCTCAAGAACCAAACTCATCAAAAAGGTATGTAATCTCTTCTAACTCTTTATGTTGAAATGTTCCCCATGCCATGTTAGATAGGTTATAAACCTTGGAAAATTATTATTTTGCATGTATTTAGACAAACATAGATCCAAGGTTTATCAGGGTTGCATGCACACTTAGGAAGTGTTAGATTGCTCAAAACCCAACAGTGGTATCAGAGCCTAGGCTTGCTTGTTTGAATACTTGATGCAAATTGCTGAAAATTGAAGTTTATGCGCTGTCTGCACAGCAGACTCGCCGAGTCCATGAAGGGACTCGACGAGTCCAAGACAAAATTCATCCAACTCGGCGAGTTGGTTCATGCACTCGACGAGTTGGACCCCAGATAGCATATCTTCGAGTTTTGTTGCTGGAATTGGTCTAGAATCATTACCTTAAAGTTTTTTTGATCATATAAAACCTGTTTTTTGTGGTAATGATGATGGTGGACCAATTTCAAAGTTATAATCAAAATTTCAAGTTTATATGTGTTCATATGATTCTTGAAATTGTTGATGTGGATGTTCATGTTCATATGAGTTTTGTTAGATCATAGAAATTATTTGCAAATTGTTTGTTAGTTAATTCTTGATCTTAATGTGTTTTAATGGAATTCATAATTTGTCCTCAAGTTATGGAATTCCAAGAGGTTTTCTTTTAAATTTTTTTTTTAAGAAGTTGTAGGTTACATTTTCTTGAAGAGTTTTTCCCATAAATGTTTTATGGACTCCATAACTTGTCCTCAAGTTATGGATTTACAAGAGACTCTTCATTAAAAGCTTTAAAACACTTAATTAAAACTCATAAGTTATGAATATCCAAAAGTTTATGAATTGTTCAAAACTTGCCCTCAAGTTTTGGAATTTTGAAAAGTTTCACACACTTTAATAAACATTAATTCCAACACTTAGAATTTTAAAAGTTAAAATTCAAGACTTATACTATTTATAACATTAATGGTTAATTATTATATATATGTATAAAAACAAGTCGTTTTACCGTTAGTAGACCCCATTCACGAAGCCGGTCTATAAGGTGGGTATAAGGTTGTTGCCTATAAAATGGCGAGTTAATGGGTGTCCACTCTCACCCACCGCTTGCTTGATCGGTGGAGGGTCGTTAGCCGAACGGGTAGGACAATAACTTTAAATTCTCATTAAAAGTATAATGAATATTATAAAGTAACTAAATATATTTTTTATTTAATTTCCAATCTTAGTTACTTTAGGAAAAATGTGAATTTGGTGCTAGCCCATGGAATTCACACTTTGTACCTTACCAAGTCGTTGGTGGAGCGTGTGTGGGTAACCGGCACACTAACTTGGACTAGTAAGGATCACGAAGGGTGACTTAATGTTTGTCATAGATCAATGGAGCGTGTGTGGGTAACCGGCACATTGATTAGGTGATAATATTAAGGGTCCCAAGTGAATTGGTATGGTTATTCACACCTTGTTTTGTGATCCTCGGCATCCCAGTCACAAAATTTGAGAGGGCACACTCGAGAATGAAACATGCCATTGAAAAGTTCAATGAATCTCAAAAGATCTAGGAATTTCAAATCCAATTAAAACCTAATAAATTATTTCGTTTTTCAGGGTGGAAATTGGTGAATCGTCATTCGTCTACCTTCAAATATTTTATAGCTTGGATTACGGCATCCCTCTTCCAAATTATAAAATATTGTGTTGGGTCCTTGCCTTAATATTTCATATTGGGTGTTATATTAAGGACTTTGAATCAACTAACTTGATTTTCTCCCATTATAGATGTCTGGTTCAGACAACTATGATCTTCCCAAATCTCTTGAAGATGGTGTCCCTCAACATCATGCTTCACTTCCTCCACCTCCTCCAATTATTCTCCCTCACCCACAAATTCTTGAAAAGTTTAAAGTCACTCAATCCCTATTGGCAAACATAGTCTATGTGTGCTCACATCTTGGAGATAAAGTCACATATTGACAAGCCGGGAGAGTTGGGTGTCAAAGTCTCGTGAAAGTTGGATGTTCAATCACTTTCTTAGTAACATAGTGAGTCTCTTTGGGACTACTATGAGATAGACTATGACATGACCCTTAATGATGTTATCTATTTGCTTGGTGTTGTGGAATCAGCAATGATTTGGAACACCAGTAAAGCAAATTTGATTAAAAGAACAACTTCCCAAACCTTAAATGGACATTGGCAATGGTAGCATTGGATATCTAGAAAAGGATTTCTCTTCCCAATGGAAAGGGATCGGCCATAGTCAAATCGATTGACCAAATGGTAAAGAGAAAGGCTAAGTATGAGATAGTCTCATGTGCCATTACCAAAGGATCCATGTGTTTTGTTGCCAAAGGAAGGGGCATTGGTTGCGAAGCTGCCCTATTCACCTGAAAGGTCATAAAGTTGATCAAGTTAAGAGGTTTGACTCTACTTCGGGTAAAGTCTACTGTCTAACTCTATTAAATTCCTATTTGGAGATTCTTATTGAATAATGTGAATGGGTCACATGTTGATGTTTTAAGAATCAAAGAAAAGATAGGAAGCTTAAAGTAAGTATATGTTGATTCTGATTGCGAAGCTGTGTTTCGATCGCATGGTTCGGTAATCAGAATTTTGAGCTGTTGCTTAAGAGTTATAATATATTGCTTAGGAATAGATAACAACAAGGTTTTCATGTGGATTGTAAGGATAAGTTTTTCCGTAAAGTTTTAAAATAAAAGGAAAAAAAGGGTTTTAATTTTATTTATTTTAAAAATATCCTTACAATGGCATATGTGGAAAATTGTTGCTTATATGTTTCCAGTAATAGCAATATTGGAAAGAGGATTTGATTCTTTCATTTGTGGTAGTATCTGAATTTACCAAATGAAGAAAAGTTTTTCATCACCCAAGTTTCAATTGGACAGAAACTTGGAATCATACAAGTTGTATTGTATGATGAATGAGAATTTTCATCTTTGAAAATTAAGACTAATTCTTTGATCACATGTATATGTGAGTCAATTGAAGGACTACGGAATTAGGCACACTGGGTGTGCACTTGTCAAGGTCCACCACAAAGATTGATTTGTCATTATTTACTAAAGATTAGTAAATATGATTATACTTATAAGGTTATGTATAATTCTATAACATTGGAAAGGTTACAATGTATGACAAAACATATGAGAAGAATCAAATTAGGCAGAAAGATAAAAGTTTCTCAAATCTGAAAGGATGGGAGAGTACTTCAGTATCATATTTCATGATCATCTTAATGATTATGAAACCATATCACAAATTCATACTCTAAGGACGTATTAGTGCATTGTTATGGCTAAGAAGAGAGGTCATGAATTGTTGGATTGGTTAAAATCAAGAAGATGAGTCATACTTTGTTCCAAAACAATTCTTAGAGTCATACTCTAAGATTGTAACCTTGAGTGACATAAAGGAAGATTTATTAACACTAGTCAAATGTAAGAGTAAAATGTTTTCTACTCTTGTACATTTGAGATTGGTAAGTTGTGATGTCTTGGATGAGACAAAGACCAACTAAGACCAATTATGTGAAGTGTTAGTCTTGATAAGAATCCGCACGATCCCTTAAATATTTGTTTTGTCAAGGAATGGTTCTTGACTGGGGAAACTTATATGTCCAAGGGACAGTGGGAGCCTTAAAGATCCTGAAAGAGTTTCAAGATTTAATCAAGAGTAAAACCTGTAATTTATCACTAGCACACGACTTAAGGTTTGCAACCCATCGTGTTGACATAATTCTTATTTCTGTACCTACTTCAAATAAGTTGAATTTGCATGTGAGTTATCAGAGTTCAACTTGGAAGCATTGGTGGGCCTTGTGCTACCAAGGTGACAAGAAACTAAGATTGAAACAAGTTTAATCCATGTAAGGCTGAATTTCTCACTAACCTTATCTTGTGACTATGGTTTTGACAAAATCACAGGGATAGGAACTCATACACTATAAAATCTAAGTATCATAAGGTTTCTCTCCGATTCATGAAAATGATGGTGAGGAAATGCTTTCACTAAGTAGATTTTACGTAGATATCAATTGTGTTATTTGCATTTTCAAAAGTCGTTAGTGGAGCGCATGTGGTTAACCGGTACACTAACATGGACTTGTGAGAAATGGCAAATGCCTAAGCAATTGAGACTATGATTATGGCATCCCTTTTCATAGTTCTTGAAATTGCTTAGACACACAGGTGAGCTATCTACGAAAATGTGTATGAATCTAAATTTTAGAAGTCCAACCGATTTCTGAATACATGTCAAACCTAGTGGGAGCATAAGTGTTATGCTAATAATCATCATGTTAGTGGGAGCATGATAATTATGATTAGTATTGCAAGTTAGCAATGTTAATTATAGAAAACAAAGTTGTTTTGCCATAATTAAAGGAGAGGAAATTATACTTCATTTCAATTCTAGAAGCTTAGATTGAGATTTTAATCATCTTTAGTCAAGGACATATATATGAATTTTATGTCTGAATGGTTCGACTTAAGGAAATTCTATATATATATTGCATTCTCAAAATTCAATTATGACTACGGCATCCCTCTTCAGAGTTAAATTTTGAAAACATTGCAAATAAAATATATTGTAGCAAAAGACTGGTCTAGTATCATGTCTTTATGTCAAACATCATGAATCGTGTCCCATATGCTTCGGATATAGGATCGATGTCATGTGCTATAATATTCATCTTTTCTAAATTTTCCAAATGCTTAAGGCATCTAGAAGGGAAAAGTCTAGAACTGGATATGACTAAAGTGATTAAGGAATTGTCGAGGATAATCTGAGGTTCGCCAAAGATTGGTTGCTCAGGGAAAGTTGGAATTATAATGTAAGTTGTCGGAAAGGACCGTATTGACATGTTCTGAAAAGAAGTAACTCTTGTTCGGAAGTGATAGTCAAAATGGGACTATTTAAATGTCTTTATAGTTGGAAGTTATTCAATCTATGTAAGATTAGAAAACCTTAATGCAAGAAGGATGTTCAAAGCAATGTTCTTTGAATATGAGACTTCCGTTCCATAGAAGTTGAACTTCTTTGGAATTCTCTGTAATGACTGATGACAAGGTTTTAGTGACCTTGCGCATAATCATTATGAGAGGATCAATGCATATAAGTTTAAGTCTAACAGATTTTTGGTAAATGGTAGAAATTAGAAATTCTTACATTTACAATAAGGATTTGGGATTGTGAAATGAGTATCATTGGAATCATGTTCAATTGATCTACATCACATTGTAAGGATCATAGACAAACATAGTGTGCATACTTGGAGTATGGCATAACTATTGTTTAGAAAAATAAAGTGTACATGCTAGGAGCATGGGACGAATGTTGTTTTTATTCAAGTCTTAAGTTGATTGTTTGAAACATTATACAATGAATAATGTGTAATCAATATGGTGATAAATAAAAGGTGGTTCTATTTATATTCAAAAGGGTTCTGAGACCATATTGATTCGATTATTATTGTGTTTCTCTTTGCATGTTTTGACTTCCAAAATAGCTAGGTTATTCTTTCCGAATGACTAAGTTATTTAAACACTCCACGGTCGTTCATATGTTGGAAGTAGGTATGAATCAAGACTATCATGAATCGGGTTTGTAGATGGCTAAATGGGTTTAGTCATAGCAATGGTTGCTACAACATTCATGAGTGCTCATAAGTTATGAGTATTGGAATAAACCCACGCTCACTTGTATCACTTCATGGAATTTATCTCGAGTGATCGTGAGATGGTAATATCATATAAATATTCAAACCTAGAGATATGAGTTGTTACCTATGAGTTGGTTGTGCATTGATTGCACGTAAACGCATCAGTAACTTGATGTTATAAAACGTGCCTTTGTGTACAATTCAACAAGTAGTAGAACAAGCATATGAGTCGAATTTTATCAGTTCCTTCTAGAAATAGAAATGATATTTGGGCCCCTCGATGATTTTGTTGTGACCTATGTACCGGCCGGTCAGAACTAAATTGATGTGTTCGATTAAGTTCTTTGTCAAACAAATCGGAAATCGGGAACCAAACTGCTGGACAATAAGTACGACGTTGTTCCATGTATTTGTCCAGCTGATATCATGAGGACAGAGGATTATATGATCACTTATCTAAAATGGCGCTTCATAGTTCAACAGAGTCTTCATAGTTCAACGGAGTTTTCGAGAGCTACGATTGCTGGTTGGTTCCTAAAGTAACATACGCAAATATAGTTATTAGACTTATTCAAGTGAGAGTCTGTTGGATAAGGTGTCTAAGTCCATAATTTATTTGGTATATACTTGACCCAACCTGGCATGGTCCATTTGGGTTGCATCTCATCCAAACTATTTATGGATAATTTTATGAGAGTTATACACATATGTTTATTAATATATTATAAGTTATAATATATTAATATGAGGTTATGTTATTTAATTAGTTTTAGTCTTAAATTAATTATGAATTAATTTAGAGATTAAAAGGAAGACTAATTAGATTATGGGCTATTGGTTTTATATAGTGTGGGCTAATGCTCTTTTGTTAATGGGCTAGGCTTATATGGAAGTCCATGAAGCTTTTAACCCATGGATCCTTGGAAAGGAAAGGTCATGGGTTATTAGGGTTTCACCCTAACCATGCACACTATATAAGCATGCTTATGGAGCATGAAATGGGGCCTAGTCTAACTAATGAACTAGTGTGTGTGAGCTTCTGTGTGGCCGAAATATACAAGTGTATACACTCTCTCAAAGTTTTCCAAGAGTTTGTGGTGTTTTGTGATTCCATTTGAGGCATTCACACTATTGGTGCTTGGCCCTCAAACTCCTCAAGAACCAAACTCATCAAAAAGGTATGTAATCTCTTCTAACTCTTTATGTTGAAATGTTCCCCATGCCATGTTAGATACGTTATAAACCTTGGAAAATTATTATTCTGCATGTATTTAGACAAACATAGATCCAAGGTTTATTAGGGTTGCATGCACACTTAGGAAGTGTTAGATTGCTCAAAACCCAACATGATCATCACGTAGAAGGCTTCTCGGATGGATCTGACTCTGAGCCCGAAGTCAACAACCTACCTCAAATAGGTCAAGCTCCAATTAACAACCACCAGCCAGCGTTTCAGGGACCCACACCCTTGTAGGCAACAAACTTGAACCGCTGGAGCGACGAGCAAGGTCAATCCTTACCCTACAATGGGGACCGAAGCTTCTACAACATAAGCGAGGGTGGATCGGCTGACCGAGCCCTACCTATCATGGTCCGTAGGATTGCTCGAAATGTGGAGCAAGGTCGAGCAGCCATCGGCCGAGTAGTGGAGATTAATGCCAACACGGGTGTCAACATGGTCCACATTCGCCGTCTCGAAGAGGCGATGGAAAGGACTATAGGGACTAATGAGACTCTACAACAACAGCTAGCTGTCTCGTGAGCTGAATTCACAGAACTTCGAGTTTGCCAGAGGGCTCATGAACGACACCTCCAAGAAGTGGTCCGTCAGATAGAAGACCTTAGGGTTCGCCCGAGGAATTCCCATTGTAGTTAAAAAATTTCTAGTACATCTTTTCTTTTGTTAATGAATAGCCTTCGTATCTATGCTGTATGCAGCACTTGTCTGTACAATATTCCTATCTTTTAATACACTATATAGTCTTCTAAGCTGTCAAACATTTTCCCTCATATGGTTAGATGTAAGACCTACTGTTAGGTCATTTTTCCCAAACTCATTTACATCTGTAATTCCAGTGTTATTGAAAGATATCTAAATCTCACGGAAATTATGTCCAAATGCTTTCGTTTGCAATTAAATTGTGTTATTCATTAGTACTGTTGGGCTATGGCGAGTTAGTCCATGAGTCATTCTCATCAATTCTTCTATTAAATTCTTATCAATGTTTTCATCTTCATAAACTTATAGATCAAATATGCCTCCATGTAAATCAAAAAGATGCAATACTCCTGCACCAACACCATCTACTCCTCAGTTTGACAAGACAGCTCTAAATGCAGCTGTGGCTACAACCATGACTCATTATCATTCATCTGGTTCCACTAGAGGAGGAACCCTAATCCTATCTACTCATGGTGAAATCCCTGTGCGCTTGAAATAATGCTCCTACAAGGACTTCACCAACTGCAAGCCATTGTCCTTCAAAGGGACTGGCAGAGTCATTGCCCTCTCGCAATGGTTCGAGAAAACCGAATCGGTTTTCAAAATCTGCTCCTGTCCAGAGGAGAGCAAAGTCAAGTTTGTTGCTTGCACCTTTGAAACAAAACCAATAACATGGTGGAATAGCCATGTTAAGTCTTTATCTCTCATAGCGGCTAATGTTATGGGGTGGGAAACTTTGAAAGACCTCCAGGTTGAGGAGTACTGCCTGAGGGGCGAGATCCAGAAGCTGGAGGAAGAACTGTGGAGCCTAACCATGAAGGGCTCCAATGTATTCATCTACACCGCCAGATTCTGTGAACCGGTGGCCCTCTATCCTAATGTGGTTCATACTGAGGGAAAGTAAATTGAGAGATATATATGGGGGCTGGTGCCACCAAACCAGGGAAATGTCTTGGCATCACACCCCATTATATTTGATAGTGCCAAACGATTGGCACAACGGCTCATAGACCATGGGGTTCGTACCCCAGCCACAACAATAACCCTGGCCATCTCAGAACCCACAAGAACCGCTGATTCCAAGCGGAAGTTTTGGGATGACAGAAAGAAGACAAAGGATGCGAAAAAGAAGGAGGTCGTGGCAGTACATGCTGCGATAGCACCTGCTGCTGCTTCTCCGGTAAAGCTTTACGCTTGAAGTTTGCTCAAGTGCAACAAATGCAACTTCCATCACGTTCGTGCCTGCCGGGAAATGCAGTGTTTGAACTGCAACAGGAAAGGGCACACTGCCCGTTTCTGTAAAGCTCCGGTGAAATCAATCAACCAAGTCCCCAGCACAGGAGTGGGCCAAGCTTGCTACAGATGTGGTGAGGTAGGCTACTTCAAAAGGAACTGCCCGATGGCAGGGTTTGCCGGTGGAGTGGCAAGAGTTCTGGCCATAGGCCATGAGGAAGCGGTTGCCGACCCCACTATGGTCATGGGTATGTTTCTCCTCGATAACACTTATGCATGCATTCTATTTGATAGAGGAGCGGAGAGAAGTTTCGTGAACCAAAAATTTGCTCATTTACTTAAGCAAAAATCGCGAGCACTTAAAGAACCATTCACTGTAGAAATGGTTCAGTCTTGTTCTTCAAGAAGACCAGCAAGGGCTTTATAAGACCAGGCTTCTCACCCTGGGGAGCTCCAGTCTTGTTCTTCAAGAAGAAAGATGGATTGTTTCATATGTCATCGACTACAGGGAGCTTAACGAACTGGCCGTCAAAAATCATTATCTGTTACCTCGTATCGACCATTTATTTGACCAACTTCAAGGGGCGAACTTCTTTTCGAAAATCGACTTGATATCCAGATATCACCAACTATGAGTGCTAGGGGAGGATGTTTTAAAGACAGCCTTCCAAACTCGTTATGAGCACTACGAATTCATAGTGATGTCGTTCGGATTAACAAACGTGCCCGCGATATTCATGGACTTAATGAATATCGTGTGTCAACATCTGCAACAAGTCCTAGAAACATTACGTCTTGATCGATGACATACTTATCTACTCTCATAGTAAGGAGGAGCACAGTCAACATCTGCAACAAGTCCTAGAAACATTACGTTCGGAGAAGCTCTACACGAAGTTCTCGGAACGCGAATTTTGGATCCAACGAGCCGAATTCTTAGGGCACGTGGTTAGCGAAGAGGGAATATACGAGGACCCTTCCAAAATCAAAGCAATTGAGAACTGGTCAGCACTGAAGTCACCTACAGAAATTCGTCAAATTCTAGGCCTCGTTGGCTACTATCGCTTGTTCATTCAGAACTTCTCCCGCATTGTGAAACCGCTTACAACACTTACCCAGAAGGAGGTGACCATTGACTGGGAAGAGAAGTAAGGAAAGAGTGTTCCAAACGCTCAAACGAGCCTTGTGCACCGCACCAATACTATCCCTCCCCGAAGGGATAAAAGACTTCGTAGTCTATTGTGATGCATCGAATCAAGGGCTCAGATGTGTTCTGATGCAGCGAGGTAAGGTCATCGCCTATGCTTCGAGGTAGCTGAAGATACACGAGGTCAACTACACCACCCACGATCTTGAACTAGGAGCATTTGTATTTGCTCTGAAGATATGGAGACATTACCTTTATGGTACAAAAAGCACGAACTTTACAGACCACAAAATCCTACAACACATATTCGACCAGAAGGAGATCAACATGAGATAACGATGGTGGGTCGAGCTACTCAGTGATTACGAATGTGAAATTCGTTATCATCCGGGTAAAGCCAATGTAGTAGTTGACACCCTAAGTCGGAAAGAATATTCTGGTCGTAGAGTCAAATCATTGACTCTGACTATCCATTCACACTTGTCCACAAAAATTAAGGTGGCTTAGTGTTGGGTTAAAAATATGGTTTATACTTTGCTTTTCTGGGCAATTATATTTTTCAATTCTGTAATATTTATGGAGTTTACGGTCATGTTTACAGTTGAGTTTATGGCCGTAAACCCATTTATGGCCCATTTCCACCAAGCCCATATTGTCCAAGTATAAATATAGGTGTTAGGGTGAGGAATATAGATTGATGAACCCTAGAGATTGTACAGCCACGAGAAAAAAGAGGAAGAGAGAGCATTTTGTGTGTGTGAATCTTTTGTATCTAGAACTTTAATTCTAATCAATTCATGCAGAGATTCATATTCTTCTTCTTCTTCTTCTCTTCTATTTGATCTGACATCATCCGTTTGATCGAGATTCCTCACCATCAAACGGATCTGATTGATACACAGGCAAATTAGGGACTTACAATTGGTATCAGAGTCTGGTTGTATCATACAATTTTGTTAGATTTGGAGCATTATTTGATCTTATTTTCGAAATATTCTTGCGTTTTTGGATATATCTCTGAAAATTAAGGGGGGGTTTGTTCTTCGTGTTTTTCATAAAAAATGGTTTTTGATCGAGTTTTGGAGCAAAAAATGGCAAAACTCACTGTTTTTGGTCGTAACCTACGAGGGGGTGGTGGCCAGCAGCTAGGGTTTCCGAGAAGTTCACGGCCCGAGGTTTGCGGCTTCGGCTCGGAGTATACGGCTCAGCAGTTTGCGGCTCGATCTCACACGTTTCCGTCTTCTGAGTTCTCGGCCTCACAAGCGCAGCCTCGCAAGATCCAACCTCGCTTCGCATTTTAAAAATAATCAGACGGGACTTTAGAGGTGCTGGGGATCAACACGCGACATCCAGCTCAATAAGACAGCGCCTTACCATCTCAACTACCAAGCTTCTTGTGTCATTCCTCCGAAATTTAAAACATAACCTGTCTTTTTCACTTAAAGTTTGGCATTTTTTACACTTTCAGCCCAAAATTCAATTCCTTTTAATTCTAAATTCTTTTTTTCATCCAAAATAAAAAAATAATAAAAAAAATAATAATATTAATAATAATAATAATAATAATAATAATAATAATAAATAAATAAAATAAATTAAATTAAATTTAATAAATAAAATTATATTTTAATTATTGACATTTATTTTTTAACTTTTGACCTTAAATTTTGACTTTGACTTCCAAGTTTGATCTTTGACTTTAAACTTTGACTTTTTCGTTTAACTTTTAAATTTTCAAATTTACCTTTTCGGTTTGACTTTTAAGTTTGACTTTTCAAGTTTGACTTTTGAGTTTAACTTTTTAAATTTGACTTTTCAAGTTTGACTTTTGAGTTTAACTTTTTAAATTTAACTTTTAAGATTAAAGGGTTTGATTTTTAAGTTTGATTTTGGTTTTTAGTTGTGCTTTTTAATTGATTTTAAGGTCTACGAGGGAGTTAAAAACATGAAAGAGAGTCATTAGGATATGTTAAGACAAAATTTCAACATTTTCGATTATATCCCTGGAGAAACCCTCAAAACGCAGTTGCAGCGATTTACTACACTTACTACTGAGATGAATATAGTTGGGATCTTCTTGTCTAAGTTTGAGATAACAAAAAGCTACTGAATTCACTTCTGAAATCGTGGGATATAAACGTGGCTATCATCAAGAAGACAAAATATCTCAATCATCTTAGTCTTGCTGATGTAATTCAAGAACTTAATGCTTTGAAGTGTAGAGAAACAATGAGTTCTAAAAACATTCTGCTCACTGAAGTTACATGTACTCCAGCTTGTCAAGCTACGATTAAATTTCTTCGGGAACAAATTGATTTATTGAAAAGAGAAATTGAGGACCTGAGATATGAAGGATATCAACTCAGAAAAGGATAGAAACACCTGAAGGCTGAATTAGAAGCAAAAACCAAAGACTTTAGGAAGCTTCAGGAAGAGTATAGCAACAAGAGTGAAAATTATGACTATATTAAAAGACAACTTGCTGCTGTAACTAAAGAACTTGACACTTTGAAAATTAGGTGTGGAAAAACAGATGTTAGTTTCAAAAATTATACTGTATCAAGTCAGACAGTCGAGTCATTATTTGAAACCCAATTAAAGTTCAAACAAAACCAACAAAAAGGTGTAGGATACGATAGTGTTCCTCCTCCTTTCAATCATAACTACACATCCATCCCTATGACACAGGAAGAAATTGCCAAGGAGGCACATCTTCAATATGGTAAACAAGCTGGATTTGTGTCAGGAGGAGTTATTAATGTTGAAAATACTGATGTTTCTGTTACATGTGCAGGTAAAGTAGCAGAATATGAGAACAAGGAGAACACTACTGAACAAACCAATGACTCCTTGAACTAAGAATCTGGTTCTTCGAATTCTGTTACTCCTAAAAAACTTGCCGTTGAGAAATATAGGCCACGAATTCCAGTGAAACAGAGTGCTTGTTGCAATTGTGCTTGTGGGAACAATAAGAGACAAGGCAAGGATACGCCACCAGGGGCAGGAAGAAATAACTTTACAGTGAAGAAAATAACTTGTTTTCACTATGGAACACCTGGACACATTGCCAGAAATTGTCCTAATCGTGCATACGTTCCCTACTATGCACAAGGATGGAAAAACGTGCCAAGTGGGAGATCCTTCAAAAGAAACCCTTCCATGTCACGTTCAGACAATGGTGACTGGAACGCGCAGAAGGCCAAGAATCAAACCCACAAGGCCAAGCATCCAACACCCAAGAACAAATAGGGAATGTTGGCCCAGAAGTCTAGTTCAAGAGATGCTTCAGTGAAGCCAAGATCGGTTAGGTCAAAGTCATCTCGACAGCCGGCATCAAGTTCCAAATCAAGTGCCGAGACACCCATCGGATCGAACAAGAAATAGATTAAACCTGAATATAGATGGGTACCAAAGGTGAAAACTCCCAAATCTTCTAATGACTCTAATATTTCATCATCTTGTCTTTTTGATAAACAGGAAATGTCATGGGAGAGAGTAACTTTCACTGATGACAAAGGTCGACCCAATTTCAAAATGGATTGGGTTACAAAGACCAACTGATCCCGCTCTGTGTCGGAGCAGCTATGGAGGCATATCATCATACTTCGGTTTGTTAGTAGTGGCTACTCCTGGCATATGATTAGGGACAACTCTCAATTGTACAACACTCAAAACATTATTTGAGAGTATGTGTCCTTTGCGGGAAGGGAAGAAAAGAAGGGATCACATGGGGTTAGTTCTTAATGATATGAAGAATTTTTGGATCTGTTCTGAGTTTATGCGTGCTGTTCTCAGATCTTCTGGATGCAAATTTAATCGGTGACTTACGGTTTGCATTTTCTTCTCTATACTCCTGAGTTTTTCTTAACCTGATTCGCTTTAAAGACTAATTTTTGTTTTAGGATAGTTTAAATTTTCGCATTTACTTTCGTTTCTCTCATATGCCCAAATTTAGGGGGAGAAAAATAAAAACAAAAAAAATTAGAAAATTTTCAAAAATCCAAAAACATTAGAAAATCAAAAAAACATGAATATGTTGGTAATGAAATGTGCTTGAGGGAGATGTTTTGGGAAGTGATATTATCAAGTGATAACAGGCAACCATAGTCTGCATAATGTACCCAAATTTGAAGGGTCTATGCTCTGACTTGATGCGTCGGTAGGCACGAAAGATTCTAAATGGACTTGACTAGGCAGATTTGAACTTATGAAATTTATAGACTTGACAAACTTTGACCTAGTTAGATCCGTTCAGCCTGACAATACAACGCTCGGATAGGTTGAGCAAGGAGATATATATGGGAATCTACTCGTCACATTAATTGAACCCCTACTTGGAACCGTGGTGTAACTTTTCCTCAATGTGCGGATTCTATCCTTAATTTCGGTTGGATGGGGCGACTGGTAAATTCTGATAAATTAGGTCTGTAGATAATCGTTTTCCTTCTTTCTCTCTATTAGTCATATGTTGTCTCCTTTGCGTGATTTCAAATCCGACTTGGTACACAAAATATGCAACTCTATTTCTCTGCAAGTTATATATATGAAATTCTTCTTATCTGTTAGCCATATGATGTCTCCTTCGCGTGACTTCTAATCCGACGTGGTACACAGCATATGCAACCTTCTTCTTCTCAACCCCTCTGAAGTAATAAGTAATAGAATTCTGAATCTATCCTCTCTCTCTGAATGGTTGTCTGCTTACCCAATGTAAGGAGTACTCTGGAAGTTCTTGGTGGCTGGGGCATATCACGAAGCGGGAAATACGTTCCAGTACTCTTAAATTTGAACTCATACAGATTGTCTATAGATCTTGCTGCTCAATTTAGGTGGACAACAATATCCTTGGTCGTCGTTAGATGAATGGTCCTTAAGATATAGTATTTAAGGGATTAGGATCAGATATAAATTTTAGAATTTTAAGTTCACCCTGTCTTGTAAAAAATAGTATGTCCTAAATTTGTCACAATTTTTCGTGTTTAATTGGATAACAATATCGGCGATCAACCAGACAAAGATGCGAATATGAAAGGTACCGACAAGTGGATTAAGGTTGTCTATTTGATCCCAAATCATTCTTAAAGTTAGATTTCATTTTATTTTTGTTAAATTTGTTAATAGTCTCTTCTAATTTAAATATTAGCGGAGAATTAAAAAAAAAAAAAAATCAAACAAAAATCAGAAAATTAAAAATCCAAAATAGTGTTATTTATGTTTTATTTCTTGTTTAAGAAAATAAAAAAAAAATATCCAGAAATATTTTTGTGTGCTAAGTTTTATTTTAGTTTTTTTTGTCTTGAAAAGCGATTTCAGGTATAGATAAGACTCATGGAGTTTGTGTTGAAGATTTTTGAGCCAAAGCATCGTCCGTAAGCATCGAAGAATTCGCATTCGAAGGAGCAAGAAATGAAGATTATTCTTTCAACATTCAATCCTTCAACCCCAGAAGCAAGGTGAAGCTGCAATTGAAGAATATGTGACAGATTGCATGGAAGCCTCCTCAATCAGTTTGCTGCTATCTTAAACTTGCTGAAGTGATCTTGAAGATTTGTTCTCTCTGATGTTCTCTCTGAAGATTCTCAAGCTGAAAGCATCATCTTTCAAGAATCAGTACATCAAGCATCCTCACCCAATGTGCGTTCAATTCCAAATCTTGAAGAATTGCCCAAGTGCTCAAGATGAAGTCATTCATTGAAGATAAATGCTGAAGCCAAGCTCTCATTGAAGATTGACAAGAAGAGCCAACTACTTTTTAGGGGGGAGCTTGTTGGGTCAATTAAGAAAAGAAAGCTATAAACCAAGGGGGAGATTGTTGGGTCAAAAATATGGTTTATACTTTGCTTTTCTGGGCAATTATATTTTTCTGTAATATTTCTGGAGTTTACGGTCATGTTTACAGTTGAGTTTACGACCGTAAACAGCTTACGGCCGTAAACCCATTTACGGCCCGTGTCCACCAAGTCCATATTCTCTAAGTATAAATATATGTGTTAGGGTGAGGAGTATAGATTGATGAACCCTAGA
This sequence comes from Lactuca saligna, assembly GCF_052625555.1. Lineage (NCBI taxonomy): Eukaryota > Viridiplantae > Streptophyta > Magnoliopsida > Asterales > Asteraceae > Lactuca > Lactuca saligna. The sequence goes on from NC_136424.1 coordinate 276,068,561, forward strand.
GATTGTACGGCCACGAGAAAAGAGAGGAAGAGAGAGCATTTTGTGTGTATGAATCTTTTGTATCTGGAACTTTAATTCTAATAAATTCATACAGAGATTCATATTCTTCTGCTTCTTCTTCTCTTCTATTTGATCTGACATCATCCGTTTGATCAGGATTCCGCACCATCAAATGGATCTGATTGATACACAGGCAAATTAGGGACTTACACTCAGCTCGACGATTTGAAACCTGAAAATGTGGCGGGTGAATTCCTGAGAGGGATGGATAAGAACTTGGAGGTTAAGGGTGGCGGAGCTTATTATTTCATGGATCGGATCTGGACCCCGAAACTTAGTGGTTTTAGAGATTTGGTCATGAACGAGGCGCACAAAACTCGTTATTCTATCCACCCAGTTTCAGATAAGATGTATCTAGATCTTAAAAAGTTATATTGGTGGCCTAACATGAAAGCAGAAATTGCTACCTTCGTGAGTAAATGCCTTACTTGCGCCAAGGTCAAGGTTGAATACCAGAAACCCTCCGGCCTACTACAACAGCCTGAGATACGAGAATGGAAGTGGGAGCAGATCACTATGGATTTCATAACCAAGTTGCCCAAGACAACAGGCAGACTTGATACCATATGGGTCATCGTCGATAGGTTGACCAAGTCTGCACACTTCCTGCCTATCAAGGAAACAGACAAGATGGAGAAACTTACAAGAACTTACATTAGAGAGATTGTACGACTGCACGGTGTACCCTTATCCATTATCTCTGACAGAGATAGTAGATTCACTTCGAGGTTCTGGCAATCATTACAAAGTTCCTTAGGAACTAGGCTGGACATGAGTACAACCTACCATCCTCAGACCGACCGACAAAGTGAGAGAACTATCCAAACCTTGGAAGATATGTTGAGAGCATGTGTGATCGACTTTGCGAAAGCATGGGATACTTATTTACCCCTTGTAGAATTTTCATACAACAACAGCTACCACACGAGCATAAAGGCTGCTCCATTCGAGGCCCTCTATAGCCGAAAGTGCAGATCCCCTCTGTGCTGGGCTGAGGTAGGTGATACCCAGTTAGCCAAAGGAAGAATTCTTGACAGCACTCTCACAGGTCCGAATATCATACGGGAAACGACAGAGAAGGTCATTCAGATTCGTGAACGATTGAAATGTTGGATTAGTGTCTAAGTTCATAACTATTTTGGTATGTACTTGACCGGATGGTGCATGGTCCTTTTGGTTTGCCTTCACCAAAGCAACTTGATTGGAGAAATAAATAAAGAGAGAGAGGATATTATGATTTATTAATATGTTATAAGAATAATATATTAAAGGAGAAATCATATTTGTTTAATTAATATTGGTCAATAATTAATTAGGAATTAATTTTGTGATCAAGTGTAATTAATTAAACTAGAGGGGCTGATTTGTAATTATGTGATAGTTACAAAATAAGGTAAGGATTATCTTATATATAGGGTGAACGAATTTGAGGTGATAAGGCCTTAGAATTCGACTATGATAAGGATTCAAGGATTATCTTATGGGTTGTTTTGTGGATAAGCAACTAGATAAGGATAATGACTGAAACCCTATCTCTACACCTATATAAACACCCCTTGGCTCATGAATTCGTGTATCGCTTTCCAAGGAGTCCTAAGGACGAATTCTAACCTCTCTCCTCTCTCTTTATACCTTCTCCATTTGCTCTTGGTGTTTGTAAGCCATTAGAGGAGTGACACTTGTGACTCTAAGCATTCCAAAGTCAATTCAAGGTGGAATTAGGATTGTTATTGCTATATAACAATCAAGGTATGTTCTTAAACCCATTCATATGTTAATATCGATTTCATATACTATAATTAGGGTTTATAGTCTTGGATTCAAAGCATGTACAATAGAGAAACCTAGATCCAAGCATTAGGGTTTGTATGAGCACATAGGATGTCTTATGACCAAAACCCAACAGTGGTATCAGAGTCATTGGTTTGGTTTCAATTGTATGAACTTGATATATTAGGGTTTATTGCCAATAAACCCTAGGAGGTTAGGGTTTTTTGAGATTAGGTTTTGCAAACCCTAATTTGCAAGAGTTTGAATAAGATCTTCAAATCCTTTCCTTAAACCCTTAAATTTTGAAATCTAGGGTTTGTTATAATCCCTTGATTTTCGAAATTTGCCTCCTCCCCAAGATAAGGTCCTAATTTTTAGGGATTTGGATTATCCCATATCTTGTAATTATCCTCTAATTGTTATATATGGTAATTCAAGATCTTGCATTATCCATCCATATTTTCGAAATCTATATAGATATTTAAGGGATTAGGATAACTTAAATGTCTAAATGGTAATTATCCTCATTATTTAGATAATCCCTTATGATTTAATAATTAAATTAATAGTCTAATTCAAGATAATTATTAAAGCAAGAGTTTTAATATTTAAAATTTTAATTTAAATGTCATAAATTCGAAATTTCAAGATAGATTAAAACTTAAATTGTTTTGAAATGCTTCAAAACTTTCCCTCAAGTTTTGGAATTTAAAAGTTGATTAAAAGTTTAATTAAGAATGTTAAATTCTAAAACCCTAGTAGTGTTTTGAAAGGTTCAAATCACACCCTTATGGTTTTATTAATCAATTAAGGTGTATAATTAAAAGAAGTTCAATAAATCCATAAAAGTTTAGGTTTACAATTTAATTGAATTAAAAGTATAATTGTTAAATTTGATCACCTAATATTTTAAAAGTGTAAAATGCACCCTATACTATATATAACATTAAAAGTCTAACATTATATATATATATATATATATATATATATATATATGTATGAGTAAAAGTCAGTCTTACCGTTAGTAGGCCTCATTCACGAAGCTGGTCTATAAGGGGTGTTTAAGGAAATTGCCTATAATATGTCGATTGAATGGGTATCCACTCTTACCCACCGCACTCTTGACTAGTGGAGGGTCGTTAGCCGAACGGGTAGGATAGGATGAAACCTTCCATTATAAGTATAATGAAATACAAAGTAACTAAATGTTTTTCAAATCCCCAATCTTAGTTACTTAGGCAAAGTGAATTGATGCAATTCCATGAAATTACACTTTGTGCCCTTACGAAGACGTTAGTGGAGCGTGTGTGGTTTACCGGCACACTAAATGGTTCTAAGCAAAGGTAGGGAAGGGTGACTCAATGTTTTGTCATAGTTCGATGGAGCGTGTGTGGTTTACCGGCACATTGAATGGGTGATTGTAATATGTGAGGGCACCATGTAAGTTTTCATGGTTATTCACACCCTCTTTGTGATCCTAGGCATCCCAGTCACAAACAAGAGGGGATATCGAGATTTAAACATGCCATTGAAAGTTCAATGAATCTCAAAGGATCTAGGAGTTTTCATAGATTTAAAACTTAAATTTCTTTTTTGTTTTTCGTGGTGGAAATTAGTGAATCGTGTTGGGTCCTAGCCTTAGTATCTCATTTGGGTGATTTCCTAAGGACTCAATCGATCAACTAACTTGAATTTGTTTTCTCCCGTTTTGTAGATGTCAAAGTTCGACAACGATCGTCTTCCAAATCTCGTGGAACAAGCATTCCACATGAAGATGATATTCCATGATTCGATCGAGGAACAAGAGATCATGCTTCACTTCCTCCTCCTCCTCCAATTATTCTCCCTAACCCACAAGTTCAAAGGCTTGAAAAGTTCAAGATCACTCAAGCCCTTTTGGCAAGTGAACATAAAGAAGGAAAGTCGGTGTGTGCACACGTCCTAGGGATGAAGTCACACATTGATAGGTTAAGAATGATGGGATGCGTTGTTGGTGAAGAGATGGTTGTTGATTGGGTTCTTTAGTCACTTCCTAACTCGTATAGTGAGTTTGTAAGAGAGTACTATATGATGAACCACGACGTGACCCTTATTGATCTCACCTATATGCTTATTGTTGCTGAATTAGCAATGGTTTGGCGCAATAGAAAAGCAAAGTTGATTGGTGAATCTGCCTTCAAGACCTCTATGGATATAGACAATGGCAATGAAAGACATGCAATGATCGAAAAGTTTGATCATAAGAGAAAGGCGATGTCTGAAGTAGTTCCATGTGTTGTTCCAAAAGAGTCAATTTGCTTTTATTGCCAAGAGAAGGGGCATTGGAGATGAAGTTGCCCTATTTACCTAAGAGATCTAAGATATGGGAGAGTCAAAAGTATGACTACGCTTCAGGTAAAATCCACTATCTAACTCCGTTAAGTTCCTATTCATTGATTCTTAATACATGATGTGATAAGATTGCATTTGAATGTTTTGAAGGACCGGTGAAAAGAAAGGAAGCTTGATAAGAGAGTAAGATGAATCTAATCACAAGAGATGGATCTTGATCGCATGGACTTGAAGATTGGATTTTGAGCTTAGATAGTTATGATAGAGTTGTTAGAAATTTTCCTTTTACATAGTTTTCAATAGACTTTGCATTGTAAGGATAAATGTTTTTCCGCTGCTTTTATAAATAAAATAAATGTTGTTTGACTTATTTGTTTACTTCCTTGCAATGAAATCGTTATGAAAATTGATGTTTGCATAATTCTACAACGAATGGATATGATTCTTAGTTATGCTATTTATGGAAATGTCGAGAATTTACCAAATAGGGAGAGTTTCTCATCGCCCAAAGTTTCAATTGGACAGAAATTTGGAATCACGCAACTTGGTTGCATAATGAATGAAAATTTTCATATTTGGAAATTAGACAAATTCGTTGACAAAGTGTCAAGTGAAGGACTAGGAGATCGAGTACACAAAGTTGTGTGCTGATCAAGTTCACCATAAGAGTAACAAGATATTTGTCATGATCTACTAAAGGTTTAGTAAATATGATTATACTTATAAGATTAAGTGTAATTCTAAATTGATTGAAAATGTTTAAATCGATAGTAGAACGAATAACAAGAATCAAGTAGGCAGAAAGATAAAAGTTTCTCCATTCTAAGAAGAAGGGAGAGTACCTTTTATGCTTTATGATAGGTCTTAATGATTAAGAACCATATCTCAATTGATCCCCTAAGTGAGTCTTAGTACAATTGTATGTTTAAGAAGAGGAATCAAGGATTGAAGAAATGGTTAAATCAAGAAGTCTATCATACTTCGTTCCAATAACAAGTCTTAAAGTTAAGATTGTGACAATGAGTGAAAAGTATTAAAGGTTTATAACATTCATCAAATGTGGAAAGTTGTGATGTCTTGAATAAGACAAAGATCGACTAGGACCAATTTATGAAGTGTTTTGATAAAAACTACACTAACTCTTGAATATTTGTTTGTCAAGAAATGTTTATTGACAAAAGAATCTTATATGTCAAGGAGTCAGTGGGAGTCTTATTGGTCTGGAAAGGTTTCAATAACAAATCAAATAAACCTTATCGATCATCACTAGCACACGAGTTGAGGTTTACAACCTATCGTGTTAACAATATTTAGATTATGTGTTGTTCCAATTGAGTTAACTATGCATGTGAGTCCTATGAGTTCTCATCTTGAACGCATAAAAGGCAAGGCACCTTAATCAATGAAAGGTACATTGATAGGAAAAGGTGAGCTGCTTAACTACTTGGAAGACGTGGTGGGCAGCTGTGCTACCATAAGGCAAGAAATCAAGATTAAAAAGGTTCGGTCCATATGAGTTTGAATTTGTCGTAAACTTTGGTTTTAACAAATTCACATGGATAGAAACACATACACCGTTTAAATCTAAGTGTCATAAGATTTCCTCCTTCATGAAAATGATTGTGAGGAAATGCTTTCACTAAGAAAGATTTTAAGAAGATTGTGATTGTAAAATTGCATTCTCGAATTCGATTATGGTTACGGTATCCCTTTCCATAATTTGAATTGTGAGGTTTGGCAATTAGTGTTAATTGTTGAGACACACATATGAACTATCTAAAGGCAAAGGTCTATAAGTTCAAGAAGCCTTGATAAAAGATTATCAAAGCATTAAGTATTAGAAACATGGACTTAAGAAATTCAATAGGTATTGTTTTCTGAAAGTTAAGATGTTTATGAATACATGTCAAAGCTAGTGGGAGCATAAGTGTTATGTTTTACAATAATCATCATGATAATGGGAGCATAAAAGTTATGATTGTATGATTATTATGGAAAGTATTACAAGTTGGCAATATTAATTATAGAAAAACAAGAGTTATACCTTGCAAAGTCGTAAGGGTTGTTTTGCTATAATTAAGGGAGAGAATATTATGCTTCATTTCAAATCTAAAGGATTAGGTTGTGAAACGTTAATAGATTTATTCAAAGGTACATAGTGTGTTCTTAAAATTTCGATTATGATTACGGCATTCCTCTTCACAATTCGAATTTTGAGAACATAGCAAATAAAACCTTGTGCATCGTGTCCCATATGCTTCGAGTATAGGATCGATTGCAAATGCTTTAATGTTTGACCATTCTTAAATTTTCCAAATGTCTAGCGCATTTAGAGGGACAAGGGACTAGAATCGGTTTTGACTAAAATAATTAAACAACTATCAAAGAACAATCCAAAGTTCGATAAGGATTGGTTGCTTGTGAGTAGTTGGAAGCATGGTATTGGATGGACCATGTTGACATTATTATGAATATATAAGATTCTATTAAGAATAAGTTGTCATATGGAAACGTGTCCATATTGGGAATTGAATATTGAAAATCTATGTCTAGATTAGAAACTTTTATGCAAAAGGATGTTCAAAGGAATGTACTTTGTGTGAGAGACATCATATCTAAGGAATTTTCTTGTAACAATCTCCGTTAGAGAACTTTGCAATATCATTGGCAATAGTCTTTGTGACTTTGATGCAGTGACATTACGAAAGGATCGTTGCATAAAGTGTTAGAATCTGGCGTATTCTATAAGTAGTGAGAGTTTGATATTCTTTCACTTATGAAAAAGGATTTGGAGTTGTGAAATGAGAATGATTGGAAATGTGTTCAATTTGATCTATTTCACAAAGTAAGAACCGTAGGTAAACATTGTGTGCATGCTGAGAGCATGGGACAAGTGTTATAATTCAAGTAAGAAGTTGATTACCCGAAAAGACAAATAATGAGTAATCGATATGGTGATAAATAAAAGGAGTTTTATTTATACTCAAAGGTTTGAGGCCATATAGGATTAGTATTAGTCTTGTGTTTCACTTTGCATGTTTTGACTTCCAGAATAATTAAGTTTATTATGAATTATCGAATTATTCGAACGGGCCACAATCGTTCATATGTTGGAAGTAGGTATGAATGAAGACTGTCGTGAATTGGTGTGTGGATTGTCTAAAAGAGTATTAGACATAAGCAAATGTTTGCTGCAACGTTCATGAGTGCTTATGAATATGATTTGAGCATTGGATTAAACCCACGCTCACTTGGATCACTCCATGAATTGTATTACGAGTGATTGGTGGGACGATAACATCTTATATTCTTGAAACCGATATGTGTGAGTTGTATCTTGCTAATCGGTTGCACATTGATAATATGTAAACGGACTAGTAACTTGGTGTTATAAAAATATTGTTGTGTGTGATTTGGTTAGTGAGTGCAAGTAGGGCGTTGTATCAAAGTTTATCCGTTCCTTTTATCCAAAGAAGGATAAAAGCGATATCTTTGGGCCCCTCGATGGTTTAGTGATGACAAACGTAAATGCTCGGCCGGGCTAGGGCTAATTTGATTTGTTCAATTAGTCTGTCGTCATAAATCGGGAATTGAGATATAGTACAAAGAGAATGATTTGAAATCATATTTCATATGATATTTAGAATGGAGGAATATATGATCCCTTATCTAAGGACACGCGTACCTGATATGATCAAAGTTGACAGCGGCTTTGGAAAGCTACGATTGCAAATCGGGATCTGAAGTCATACGCATAATAGTTGTTAGACTTATCCAAGTGGGAGACTGTTGGATTAGTGTCTAAGTCCATAACTATTTTGGTATGTACTTGATCCGATGGTGCATGGTCCTGTTGGGTTGCCTTCACCAAAGCAACTTGATTAGAGAAATAAATAAAGAGATAGAGGATATTATGATTTATTAATATGTTATAAGAATAATATATTAAAGGAGAAATCATATTTGTTTAATTAATATTGGTCAATAATTAATTAGGAATTAATTTTGTGATCAAGTGTAATGAATTAAACTAGAGGGGCTGATTTGTAATTATGTGATAGTTACAAAATAAGGTAAGGATTATCTTATATATAGGGTGAATGAATTTGAGGTGATAAGGCCTTAGAATTCGACTATGATAAGGATTCAAGGATTATCTTATGGGTTGTTTTGTGGATAAGCAACTAGATAAGGATAATGACTGAAACCCTATCTCTACACATATATAAACACCCCTTGGCTCATGAATTCATGTATCCCTTCCCAAGGAGTCCTAAGGATGAATTCTAACCTCTCTCCTCTCTCTTTATACCTTCTCCATTTGCTCTTGGTGTTTGTAAGCGATTAGAGGAGTGGCACTTGTGACTCTAAGCATTCCAAAGTAATTTAAAGTTGGAATTAGGATTGTTATTGCTATATAACAATCAAGGTATGTTCTTAAACCCATTCATATGTTAATATCGATTTCATATACAAGAATTAGGGTTTATAGTCTTGGATCAAAGCATGTACAATAGAGAAACCTAGATCCAAGCATTAGGGTTTGTATGAGCACATAGGATGTTTTATGACCAAAACCCAACATGAAAGCCTCTAGAGACCGACAGAAATGCTACGCTGATAAACGAGGGAAAGCATTGGATTTCCAGGTGGGCGATCGCGTTCTATTGAAGGTCTCACCCTGGAAGGGCTTGATATGCTTCGAAATGTGTGGAAAGCTAAATCCACGGTACATAGGGACTTTCGAGATTCTCGCAAGAATCGGCCTTGTAGCTTACAAACTTAACTTACCAAGCGAACTCAGTAACGTACATTCTACCTTCCACATCTTGAACTTGAAAAAGTGTCTATCCGACGAGACTCTTGTAATCCCACTCAACGAGATCGAGATCAATGAGAGCCTCAACTTCATGGAAGAACCTGTAGAGATTATGGAACAGGAGGTCAAGCAAATGAAGCAAAGTCGTATCCCGATAGTGAAGGTTCGTTGGAACGCCAAGCGAGGACCTGAATTCACTTGGAGCGGGAGGATCAAATGAAATTGAAATATCCTCTTCTTTTTTCTTAGTTATTTGTAACTACTTAATGGATTAAAGTCTAATTTCGGGACAAAATTCCCTCTAACGGGGGGATGATGCAAAACCCAAAATTTCTATTATGTACAACATTTCAATTCAATAGAAGTCGGAACAGTTTCTGCTAACTTTCAAGCTTTTTGGAATAAGTTTAAGACCTTTTAAGTTATTACTTCGGGAGATACCAAGAGAGAGGATGCCCTAGTGTTTATTGTACAACAATAGAGTTCCAAAAACTTCAAGAGTTTGGAGTTTACGGCCCAAATGGTATTTGGACCGTAAACCCTATTGACTATATATATGGCACTTAGACATTTTTCACACTTTTTCACCATTTCAATGTTAGAACTCAAATCCTCTCAAGTAGCATCCGACTTTTCCTCCTATATCTTCAACTTGTAAGTGTTTCTAGCCTTATTAAGTTGATATATTACTTAATCTAGTGATTTAACACACTTTCATCCGTGAAATCATTCCAAAAGGTTAGATCTTCAAGTTTCACTAAGAACACACACTAGTGTTCTTGGACGTTTAGCACCTTTTCAAACCTCTATCTTGTAAGTACTTCTATCCTAGAGTATCGTAAGGCTTGTTACACTTCCATATATCAAGAAAACACCCAAGAAACCAAGGATCAAAGGTGTTTACGACTCAAGATGTTCTTGAACCGTAAACCCTAAAAAGGGTGCCAAAGTGTGCTCGTTACTCTCCTAAGCCTTCGAAACTAGCATGGATCCCTTCATTGATATGTTAAGGGATTGAAAACATCAAAATACCATAAACCATAGGGGTTTACGACAGTAAACCCAAAGGGAAATGGTCCAAGGGCCGTAAACTCCATTTTAGAGTAAAATGGTGCCCTAATCCCTTCCATAGGCTTACTTCAAATGGAAATGCTTCTAGGGACTTGTAGAGCCTCAAAACAACTCATGGTCAAAGAAGCATGAGTTTACGACCATAAACTCATAAGTTTACCACCATAAACTCAATTGGTGATGGTCGCAAAACCATAAACTCATATAAGGGGGTTTCCTTGAACCCTAAACTCAATAGCAATGTCCTACAACACTTAGATAAAATCCTTGGGACTTATAACACTTATATAAGGTGTTTAGCATCTCCTAGGATGTCTTAACTTTCTTGATTAGTTGTTTAAAGACTATTTGGATGCATATATGTGATATTATATGTCAACTAGGATCCTTGTGTGTGTTCAAGACTTCACTTGACACCTAGCAATCCTGTTTCATCAGTTCATCCATAACACTCACTATAGGTGAGTTAATACCCTTAATTACCCTTTTAAATGTTTTTAAATGCTTTTATGGAGGGAATACAAGTAAAGCTACTATAGTTATTATATCAATCACATGTGATTAATAACTATCAACAATGAATCTCTTACCTTCAAACTGTGTTACCAAACTATTTTACTTCAAAGTGTCTTACAAACTCTTTTACATACCAAATGCTTTTTACGAAACTTATTTTATACTTTAATATTGTCAAATGCATGACTATGCATGTATAGTTATATAAGTAATGTTTAAAGGACTTAGGAAGGCTAGCTCGCTATATCTCCTTTTCCTCGTTGGGATGTGGCTTTAGGGCATCGGTTAATCGTCTGAAGGTCGTTTCAATATTAGTTATATATCATGCATACATATACAGACATAAAGTTCCATCAGTCCATTCAATACCTTTGGGTAGCAAAGGCTTACTCACATACTCATATACACAAATAATAGTACTAGTTGACTATAATAGATATAGTTTAGGGAGATACTAATACTATTACTAGAACAATGAATCATACAATGATTCAGTTCATACATGAGTCAATAACAAACAATAGATACTATGAAGAGAAACTAACAATAGATACTATGATGAGAAACAAAACATACATGCTAGACAGAGGAAGAACACACAATACAGCTAGCACTTACATTACATATACATTAATACAGTTATGTGAGCCACTAAATGGGGCATGGTACTACCTGCCATGACCGTTTTTGTATCCAGAATCTCCTTAATTAGGGAGCGTATGAGTTTGTGTATAGATCTATACTGGATTGACTATCCTACACCTTGTTGCTCGCTACATTGGGACTTGTAAGTCTACGGGTGCCAAATGTCATTTCTTACGGCGTCTTAAATCATCGTTTTACTATTGAGTCGGTAGCAGGGTACATGTCGATCACATGGTAGTTTAAATAACAATTGGTTTAAGGTAGTTAGTACATTAGTAGTTACTTAATACAACACTACAGTGCTATAATATTTTTCCCATTACATTCACTTCATCAACATTCACACGATGCACGATAATGTAAAACTATATTTTTAGTTAATGATAGTCGAATTTGGGAAAATACACACTCTTACAAGAGACACACACAGTTACTAGATGCCTTCGTAGACGACTACTTTTAGTAGGAAACATAGGGTTTTCTAGGAGTGTTCAAACAAATACAAACTTTACAAAACTTATATGTTACATCTTACAAATGATTTCATACAAACTCAGACACTAATATACGCATGATCTCACCATCTTTAAAGCTGATAAACTCTTTCAAAATAACTTGTATTCTCAGGTCATTAGTAGACATGTACCGGTGCCAGGTTTTTGAGAAGATAGAACTTGTTGAAGACTCTTCTTTTATTTTGATGTACTTTTTTTGTGTCTATATAACTTGACAGAACACACTTGTATGAAATTATATTATTAATGCAATGGATGATGTTGTTGCTTGTTGTTGGGTACTTGATGTTGCGTCTTGGGCTCGCTTCCTAGCCCATCTTGTATATGGCATGGGCCTCTCCATCCGTATCTTATTTTACTAAGGTTTGTGTATTAATAGATGCTTGCATGCATCTTTTTCAGAACTGATAGATCGTTGGTTTTTACGTATAATTAAGAAGATCTCTTTTGTAACCCTAGAATCCTCTACAGCGGAAGTTCTTTATCGAGCTCTGTTGAGGATTGAACGTTCTAATCATTCAATACATTCAAATCCATTCTTGAGTATTGTTTCATTGTTTTACTTTCATTATCTACCTGTTGCAAAGATCTAATCGATCAAAGAGTGTTTACATCTCATCAATTGGTATCAGAGCGGGAGGCTATGTAATTCATACACATCTCTTCTGTGAAAGAAGCTATTAGGGTTTATTCCGCATTAACTAATATTTATTGAGTCGTCACTCCATAATTGACGTATCTCATTACTTATTCGTTTTTCCCTAATATTATATATTACAAGTCTAATCTTTCAAACAGGTTATTCGATCAAGCATGGACGAGTCGCAATCCAATCCCATTAATATTTCGAACAACATTGGATCAACAACGAAGATTCCAATCCTTTACACCCAAGACTTTGAAGTCTGGGCACATCACTTTGAAGATTATGTTATAGGATCTGAGGACAATGGATACCTCATCTGGGAAGCAATCGTATCAGGACCCTTCGCTCATTCTGGAACTTTAAGGATTATTAAAACTCAAAAGGAGTATAATGATCTTTTGAAAGATGTTAAAGATATTGCCCAAGACGAAAAAGATAAATTTCAGTGCAATATTAAAGCATTGAGATTAATCAGATTCGCTCTTCAATCTGATAGTTTCAGGCTGGTGAGTTCTTGTACTACTGCTAAAGAAATATGGGACAGGCTTCGAGAATTGTATTCTATGGACGAAGATCTTGAACACTCCATTCAAACCTTACTCTTGTCCGAGTTTGGTGAATTCAAGCAGGGAGCCGAAGAAACCGTGACTCAAACGTTCGATCACTTCAATCATCTTCTTAACAAGATGATTAAACATGACATTGAAAGGAAGCTAATTGAGCAGAAGGTCACGTTTTTGAACGGCCTCAGATCTGAGTGGAGAGCTGTAGTGTCCACAGTTAAAGCGCATGAGCAATTCAAATCTTATTCTCTGGCGAAACTGGTAGGCATTCTGAAATCTCAAGAAAAGATCGTACTACAGGAGAAAAATGTAGTTTCAAGCCTGGGTTCATTGGCCCTCATATCCAAAAGTAAAGCGGTTATGGAAGATGAAGACCTCAACATGGAGGACTATGACCTTACTTCTGAAGACTATGCTATGATGGTATCAAACCCCGAGAGGTTCATCAAGAAAAGATTTCCCACCAATAAGAACCGAAATTGGCAGGGAAGTTATAGTTCTGAAAAGGTCAAAGACGAACCGAAGGCAGAAGAATCAAAGAAGGAACCGAAAGCTGCTATTACTGTGGAGGAAACAACCACTATGCAAAAGATTGTGTCCTCAAGAAAATGGCAGAAAAGTATGAGGAGAAAGATGAAGAAGCTTTGTTGCTGAAAAAGCTGGATGAGATCAGGAAGAAGAAATCTACTGCTAACCCTTCTATGAATGCTTTAATTGTGTAGGGATCGGTAGCGAATGATGAGTTCGGAGGAGTGGAGGTCTGATCATCCGATTCCGAAGATGATGAAGTAAGGAGGCCTTCTCATGGAAAGGCTTATGTGGCGAAAGATAAGGATAGTGGTGGAAAATGCTTGATGGTATCTGATGTATCTCAGATGAGGGGATACAACACAGATGGTGGGAATGAAGCCACGAAGGAGCAACAGGACATGTGCTTTACAGCAAAACCGCTCAGCATGCAATTCAACGAGCTTGATGAACTGATCAAGAAGGTACAATCCGTTTTTGTTTCATTCAAAGTCCCACAATGCTCATATGAAAAAGAATTAAAAAATGTTAATTCAAGAATCTCTCATCTAGACAGCAGTTTAACTCAAACTCGAGTCACCAATTCTAACCTAACTGACCAAATAAGCAGGGTGTCTTCGAAGAGTGAGGAACGGAGGATGTGGATCGAACTGAAGGAGTCAGAGTTAATCAAAACCAAGGATGAAAACATTTATTTGCAAAGAGACAATTTAAAACTTTTAAAACAGCGAAATGTTTTTTGTTTGATTGCTAAGCATCTTTACAATAATATCACTCAACTTCATTTAAACTGTGAAATAGGGCAGAAAATTCATCGTATTATTTTGCGATTCCTTGAGTTTAAGGAGGATGAAATCGACGCTGAAGCATACAATTGTGAAAGTGTGGTTTCGTCTGAGGATGTTAATCCGACATATATGTATCGTCTAGACAAAATTGAATCTTTCATAAAGTCCAAGGACCATAAGGACATGCTGAAAAACCTTTTGGATGAATATGACAAACTGAATCTAAGGACCGAAACCATACAAAAGTTTGACTCATTGAATGCCAATTTGAGCTCAGAAAATAAAATTAATGTTGAAAATGCATCTGAGCTTAATGAGGATGATGATATGAGTGAAATTTTTGTAGAGGATGAAGTTGACTATTCTGAGTTTATCAAGAGCGAACCCGAAAACCACAAAAATCTTATCTCAGAAAATTCTGTGGAGTTTGCTCGCTTGTCCCAACAAAAGTCCCCGAACCTTGAAGAAAAGGTTGTTGTTTACCAAAAGGTAAGGACAACACCAAATCATGTGTATAAGGTCACAGGTGTAACCGAACATCAGACAGCCGAACTCACAGCCATTGTAAACAAAGATAATGCAGATGGTTGTGATGAGTTCTTCTGGTCCGCCCCTATCGACAATGCTAATGAAACAGTTGGTCTGTCAGAGCGAACATCCTGGAAAACAAAAGGAAGATATATTCCAGAGCCACTGAACAAGCCTGATAACTTTAACATGCCAAGCACTAGTGGCACTAAAGAAATCCCATTAGATGAAGTCACCCGTTATACCAAAAAGTCATCTACATCAAATGAACCTGTTGTTCAAAAGCCAAAACAAAAGGCAAAATATTCACAGGCAACCCAAATAGGTGAAAAACCAAAAGCAACAAAGGAATCAGAGATACAAGAAGAATCTTTCTGAAAGAAAACAGTTTTGGCAGTCTCAAAATGCCTATTTCTCATATCGTGATAGAAATTTAAGGTCAGAGAAAAATACTGTTAGACCACAAGCGAGAAATAACAACCGAAAGCAGAAGTTCGGTTCAGAGAACAGTGTCTACCGAAAGCAGAGGTTCGGTTCAGAAAACAACATCAACCGAAAGCAGAGGTTCGGTTCAGAGAGCAAAGGAGACCAAAATTCTAGGTTCGGTCCCACTGATGATCAAAACTGAAAGGGTCACCTAGAATATCAAGTCAAGAGATCATCTCAGTCTAAATTCTCTCATTATAACTTTTCCAATTCTTTCAATCATTCTTCTTCTCAACCCCATTCTAAATCCAATTCTGTTCGAACTCAAAAACCTAAATCTTTAACTGATCTGAAAGGGAAATCAAAAGTTTCGTCAGTTAAATCAAAGTCCAAACCAAAAGCAACAAATCCCAATAAAATTAAAGTTTTCACCATAAAAAAGAAAGATGAAACAACGTTAATAAAAAGAACGTATTTTGTTGACATCTCCCTTACTACTCCTATTTCTGTAAAAGGCTCACGAGGACCCAAGAAACTTTGGGTTCCTAAATCTGCTTAATTTGTGCATGTTATCAATGACGAGCAGTTTGACGAAGAATGGTATATCGACAGTGGCTGCTCACGTCACATGACAGGAAGGAAGGAAGAGCTAAGGGAATTCAGGTCTCTTTCAAATGATGGAAATGTCAAGTTCGGGAACAACTCCTTTGGAACCAGAAAAGGCTATGGAATGATTACAAACGGTGATTTCACGATTAGGAAGGTTGCATACGTAGAAGGACTACAACATAATCTCATCAGTGTATCTCAACTTGTTGGAGGTACCTGTCTCAAGGTCTCATTCGATGATGAGGGTTCGGAAATAATTGAGAAGCAAACAAACAGAGTCATTCTCAAATCAGAGCGCAAAGGTGAAATGTTTCCCCTAAACCTCAAACCCATCAAAGGGAATCCAGCAATCTGCTTGTTATCAAAAGCACAATCGGACGAAAGCTGGCTGTGGCACCGCAGGCTTTCTCATCTCAACTTTAAGGATATCAACAAACCTGTCACTGGAGGTCATGTTCGTGGTCTTCCATTGCTCAAGTACGATAGAGAACATTTGTGTGCGGCATGTGAAATGGGGAAGCAGAGTCGTCAAAGTCATCCATCAATCATAAACATTAAAGTTGTTGAACCACTAGAGTTACTTCATATTGATTTGTGTGGTCCATCATCTATCGAACGCATCGGCGGTAGCAAGTACATTCTTGTTATTGTTGATGACTTTTCACGTTTTACATGGGTATTCTTTCTGAAGCTTAAATCTGAAGCGACTCACAAGCTAAAGATGTTCATCAAGCAAGTTGAAGTACAGGTGAAGAAAGTCATTCGCAACATCAGGAGCGACAATGGGCTGGAGTTCAAAAATAAAGAATTCAAAGAATTCTTGGCAGAAAGAGGAACCAGTCACAACTTCTTAGCTCCCTACACACCTCAACAAAACAGAATTGTCGAGAGACGAAACCGATCCTTGTGTGAAGCAACTCGAACTATGCTAAGTTTTGCTTCTTTACCTTTATATTTTTGGGCTGATGCTATCTCTGCAGCTTGTTTTACACAGAACATGTCATATCTCAATAAGCGATTCACGCTCACTCCTTATGAGATCGTCAACAACAGGAAGCCGAATGTTAAATTCTTCCATGTGTTCGGTTCCTGGTGCTTCATCTTCAATTCTAAAGAACATCGCAACAAGTTTGATGTCAAAGCCGATGAAGGGATTTTTCTGGGCTATTCTCTCACTTCTAAAGCGTACAGGGTATTAAACAAACGTTCGAGGAAAATAGAAGAAACTTAT
Source organism: Lactuca saligna (assembly GCF_052625555.1). Classification (NCBI taxonomy): domain Eukaryota; kingdom Viridiplantae; phylum Streptophyta; class Magnoliopsida; order Asterales; family Asteraceae; genus Lactuca; species Lactuca saligna. Next base: position 276,085,607 of record NC_136424.1, read on the forward strand.
TACGTGACTTTTGATTATAGCTATGTCAAAAAGCTAAAGGCCAACGTAGACACAACTGGTGAAATCTTTCCCCAAACAGGTCAAGTCACAGTATCAATTGCAAATCTCTTTGAGAAGTTTGTCGAGTTATTTGATGAACCAGAGAAGGCCATTCACTCGGAAACCAGCACAGCAGACAACAAGGTAGACCATTTGAAGCAACTAGTAGAAGATGCTACAAGGCGAATGAATGAAGCAGTATCCAGTTCCAACGAATCTTCTCAGCACAATGCACCAGTTGAGGGGGAGCACTCTGATTCAGTAGCACCCGAAGGTACTGTAGCACCAGAACGCTCCACTGCACCTGAAGGTACTATAGCACCCGAACGCTCCACAGCACCCGAAGGTACTGTAGCACCCGAAGGTACTGTAGCACCCAAATGCTACACAACACCTAAAGATACTGCAGCACAAGAACACTCCACAGCATCTGAAGGCACAGTAGCACCCGAACTCCTCACTACACCCGAAAGTCCCACTGCACCAGAAAGCTCATCATTCGAGGGGGAGAATGCCAATATGCTTTATGACGATGAAAGTCAATTCGAACTAGAAGAGATGGTAAACGCTGAATTGGATCCATCCTATGATCCAAATTACCCTCCTCTCGTCAAATGGACTAGAAATCATCCTGTCTCCCAAGTTGTGGGTAATGTTTCTGAAAAGGTTCTGACCCGATCACAAATTAAGGCAAAACAAACTTCCTTATTTTCAAAGTAGAATTCTGTATGTTTAATTCCTTCGTTTCAAAAGTTAAACCAAAGACAGTTAACACTGCTCTTGATCACTCCGATTGGGTTCAAGCTATGCAAGACGAACTGAATGAATTCCAAAGGAACAAAGTTTGGCGCCTCATTCCAACTCCTCAAAATGCATCAGTTGTTGGTCTCAAATGGGTGTTCAGGAACAAAACAGACAAGGAAGGGAATGTGATACGAAACAAAGCACATCTGGTAGTGAAAGGATACTGTCAGGAGGAAGGAATTGACTATGAAGAGACTTTCGCTCTAGTTGCAAGGCTGGAATCTGTTCGAATATTTCTTGCCTATGCAGCACACAAAAACTTCAAGGTCTACCAAATGGATGTCAAATGCGCTTTCCTGAATGGAGAACTCGAAGAAACAATCTACGTGGAGCAACCTCCTGGTTTTATCAATGAGAAGTTCCCAAATCACTGCTATATTCTGGACAAGGCGGTTTACGGTCTGAAACAAGCACCTAGGGCCTGGTATGAAACGCTAACTAAGTTTTTAAAGATGTCCAAATTCAAACAAGGTTCGGTTGACCCAACCTTCTTTCGTAAGAAGGAAGGTAACCACCTTATGATTGTACAAATTTACGTCGATGATATCATCTTTGGCTCAACGAATCCCAGCTTAACAGCTGAATTCAAAAAGTTGATGGAGACTAAATTTGAAATGAGCTCCATGGGTCTGATTAATTTTTTCCTTGGTTTAAATATTAGATAGGGACCCAAAGGCATCTTTATCAACCAGGAAGCATACACCAAAACTCTTCTTGCCAAATTTGGTATGATGGGAGACTCAAAGGTCAAAGTTCCAATGGCATTCGGCACCAAACTCACACCTTCGCTGGAGAAACCGGCAGTTGACATTACGCTATACCGCCAGATGATTGGGTCCTTAATGTATCTTACTACTAGCAGGCCTGATATCATGTTTTCCGTATGTTATTGTGCTAGGTTTCAGGCGAACCCATGAGAACCACATATGCTTGCAGTGAAAAATATACTCTGGTATCTGAAGCGAACTACCTCTCTCGGTCTATGGTATCCGTTCAACTCAGGCTTCTTTGTTCAAGCCTTCTCTGATGCAGACCATGGAGGATGTGGTTTAGACAGGAAAAGCACCACAGGGGGTTGCCAATTCCTTGATGGGAAGTTGGTCAGCTGGCAGTCAACGAAGCAAACCTGCGTTTCCCTTTCTACAGCCGAAGCAGAGTACATCGCAGCCGCCTCTTGCACATCTCAAGTCATATGGATCTAAAGCCAGCTTAGAGATTATGGACTCAACATGAAAGAGATCCCACTATATTGCAATTCAGAAAGTGCAGTTAGGATCTATCATAACCCAGTGCAACACTCTAAGACCAAGCATATAGCACTGAGGTATCACTTCATTAAGGATCATGTGGAGGATGGAAATGTCGAAATTCACTTTGTTCGAACCACTGATCAACTGGCCGATATCTTCACCAAAGCCCTACCTGAAGCAAGTTTCAATAAAATCCTTCATGGTCTAGGAATGATGGAATCAGAATCGGTACCAAAAACACCATCCCAAAGTTAAAAGTTAGAAGTGAAATGAACCGAAATGAACCGAACGTTCGGTGTATTTCGGGTTCGGTTCACATGGGAACCAAAATGAACCGAACGTTCATTCTATTTCGGGTTCGGTCCCTTTGCACATATTTTCTCTCAATTTCAAAAAGGTGTTGTCTATGGTTGTAAACTTTTGTAAAGCTATTTTCCAAAAATCCAAATTTTTTTTTTAGGAACCGAAATGAACCGAGCGTTCGGTCGATTTCGGGTTCGGTTCAAATTGTTTTTATTTATTCTGTTTGGTTTTTCTCTTTTCAAAAACTTAAAATCTCCAAAAAAAAATTTTTTTCTCTTCTTTCATTCTTGTTTAAATATCGATGGGACAAGTTTGGTTCTCATTTTTTTTAATAGTTAAGTGTCCCTAGAAGCATGCTGATGCATGTTGTCCAAAGCCTCAACTGATTTTGAATAAAAGCCTTAATGACTAGGTATATACAAACCTTGTCTTCCCAATAAGGCTGCTCCATTTATTCTAATCCTGAGCTACCTTACTCTTTTTTCATATGGGTTAAGAGTTTACTACTTGGTCACTATTTTCAGCAGAGGTACTATCGTTTCTCTTCACCACCTCAATACTTTTCTCCATCATATTCCGGTCTCATATCATAACCCTTGAGACTCTCAGAATTAACCACTGAGGTTTATGGTTACACAATCTCTGTGTTTATGATCTAAGCCTCGTGTCACTACGGGCTTAGTGAAACCCAAAATTCAATACCTAACATGAATTGACGGTCAACATGAAATCTCTTCTTGGTTGTGCGATTCTTATGAAATTGTTATTTACCATAACATTTCTTCCCTTAGAATCCAGTTTTATTTTTTTTTTGAGATTTCACCATCACACATTTTCAATAAGTCACTATATATATAATCTAGCCTACTTGTTCAACAGACCACATCGGTCTCATAGGTTCTTCATTTAGTCTCGGTCTTATGTCAAGGTCCGGAATTCTAAACTGAAGCGAAAGCCACCCTTTTAAGCCTTATAAATAGATGCCTTTCAACACTTCTTAGAAAGTGATTGATCGTAATTCAACGGGAATCCATACAAACACTTTAAGGTCACTCTTGACCTTGAAGAAAGTGATTCGTGCTCGGGATCAACTGTTTTATGTCTATATTGACATCACAAATTCCCACATATATGTCGCTTTATTTCCTTATCTTTCACACTCTATCCACGAAAATCTTTGATTTTCCAAAAATCTCGTTCGGTTCCATTATAATCTTATGTTTGGATGACAGCTATTTAACAGATAAGATGCTGACTCAGCCGACAGATTAACGGCCTCAATAGTGAGGTGACGGGCACGCGTGCCAAACGGAACAGTTCTTCTCTCTTATGCGTAATCATCGGGGGTGCCAACCGTCGCGCTTCTATCAAATCCAAAACCGTTTCGTGTATCAAGAAGATTTGGGGGATGATCTTTCTCTCTCCTCTACCCACAGTATAAAATGCACACATCTGCTTCATTCCAAACTTACCACAATCAAATCTCAAACGAGCAAAATCAGGCGATTTCTACCCTACTGTTCATCATCTTCTACATTCAACAATGGTAGATTCTTCATCAGTTCAGGAAACCTCTTCCCGCACCAACATTCTTCCCATCCGCGCTCAACAAAGCCTAGTGATCGATTTAAACCCTAAAGCTTACGAGAATTATATGTATCCCATGGTGGAGTGTCTCAAATACTCTCCGTTGGTGCTCGCTCTTTCCAAGGTCGAGGTTGTGCCCATGGAATGCCTTTCCCAAGTCTTCTCCACTGCCCATTATGATAGATCAGTGGATCGAATCTAGTTTGATCTTCTTTCTCACAAGACCTCCATCTCCAAGCAACGATTCTGTTGGCTCCTAGGTTTTGAAGCCGATGAATCTAGGGTTAATCCCGATTCCATCACCGTAGGACAATTATTTTCGGTGTTCTACAACATGGGCTACACGGAGATTCTCACGACGGTCACTAAGTTCAAGAAGTTGTGTCTCCCTCCTCCATGGAATGGTTTCTTCACCATTCTGTTCAAAGGGCTCTCTGAGCGCAGTTCTAGTTCTGATGGGGCTAGCAAGTTGTTCATGACCATTCTCTATGGTCTATATCACGGCCTCAACCTCGACTATGGCTCGGTTCTCTGGCAGCAACTCATTCAGAACCTAGCCTCCTCCTCTCGGTACACTGAGGTGTCCTACGCTAGATTTTGGACGCTCATCACCAAGTGGGCCATGGATAAACTTCATGTTCCAACTGTTGCAGGTTCCCTTCTCTCCACCATCAGTGTCTTCCACACCACCAAGATCATTGTTACCGATCCGACCAAGTTTTCTTTCGTCGGATCCATTTCGGATTCTATGTCCGATGGGGTGTCCAAGGAGAGCGTAATAATGAAGGCCTACAAGGACTTTCGTCCTTCGGGTCCAAGGGAACTTTGTGCATAAATGGTTCAGTTCATTAATGATGCAGATAAACCTGCTGCTAGAGGGAAGAAACCCGAGAAAGGGAAGATCAAGAAAGTAGCAAAGGGGGCAAAGGGTCCTTTTCCTAAGAAGCGAAAACCCTAAAAAACAGATCTTTCCCCACCAACGAAGAAGAAGAAAGTACAACCGAAGTGGAAACTTATTCTCTCTTCTTCCTCCAGCGATTCAGAAGAGAACCATTCTGACTCAGATGAGTCCGCTAGAGGCGAAACTCCTCCTCACTCGCCCGCTCATGAGGTACATGTTTCATCAAAACCTCCTTCCCCTTCTCCTATAACCACCTCTTCCATTCCCACCATAACCTCTTCCATTCCCATCATAACCTCTTCCAATCCCATCATAACCTCCTCCATTTCCATTCCCTCCATATCTAACCCTATTTCTATTCCCCCATAACTACCTCTACTTCTCTTCCAACCACAACAACTTCCATTCCCCCACCACTTTTCACAGAAGCCACCAAAACCACCACCAGTGAGGTTCCAACCAATGTATCTGATACGGGGGTTCCAACTTCACAACCTGAACCCACTTCCGTTCCCGAACCCACTACCACTACCGAACCACCCACCACACCCTTATCTCCCACTCCATCTGCTGAAACCGAAACCTTTTTGGGAGGGGAGGATACGGTTTTTGATTCCATCTACTACAGCCCTTACCAACTTCAAAGTGATGATGATCATGATGCTCCAGTTACTAAAAAGCACATCAAGGAACTCCACGAGAAGATTGACAATCTTGTGGCTTCTTCCTCTTCCTCAACATCTCACTTTTCGGAGGCTGCCATTCAGGGGATGGTGGAATCTCTCTCCAAAGCACACGAAGCCTCTATCAGCTCAGCTGCTACTACTATTGATAAATCCACGAAGGCTAGTGCTGTAGCGACCGAAAAAGTCGAAAAACTATTTCAAGACGCCCAGATCTGGCTGGAGTCTTTGCAGGCGGCATCAGAAACAAATACTAAGAAGATTCACACCGTTGTGGAGAAGTTGGTCCATTCCTTCGAAATTGAAAAAGACCAATTTCCAGCTTCCGCCAGAAACTCAAAGAAGACAATCAATCTTTTCAGTCTTCGGTTGTGGATCGTCTTCTTTCCTTTCAAGCCACTCTTGCCGCCGAATCCACCACAAAGGAAGAGCTTGCTCGAAAGTCTTCCGAGCTTACTCTGGCAACTCATCAGCTCTCCCAAGCCGAGAAGGAGATCGATTCTCTTCAGTCTGAGAAAGCTGTGGTCAGGAGTTATGTTTCAGATGTCCACGGAGCTTTGTCTAATATTATCGAAGCCCATGATCCGATTCTTAACTATTCGGTGAGGCGTTCTCTTGCAGAGAAGCTCGCTCCTACTCTTTCCCTACTTAGCCGTATTGAAGGCATTCCTGAGCAGGAGGACCATCCGAAACAAGGGGGAGAAAAGAAGTCCACAGCTCAACCGAAACCCCCTCCAAGTTCCAAAGCTCAATCACTTCCATTTTCATCACTTGTCCCTCCGAAAGCACCCAAACCAACACCTGTTCCTTCATCAGGTTTGAGTGCTCAAACCAAAGCCAAACAAAGTTTTTGACGACAGTGATGAAAGTGATGATCAAGAACCGATTTTCAGCTTAGTCAGGAAACAGACCAGAGAGAGAGAGCTGGATGAAAACGCTCGCATCGTCAAGGAAGCCGAGGCTAAGGAGAGGAAGATAAAGGAGGCTCATGATCTCCTTGAAAGCAGGAAAACTATATTTCCTCCTTGGACTCTCGAAGTGCTTATCAAAGAATCCATTGAGTCCCCTTGCACTCTTTGGTTAGAACTGGTCCTCTCCTTAGATCGTGTCAATTCGGTCGATTCCCAGTTCGACATGCCCCTAACCCGAAAGGCCTTTATCTTCCATGCATTCAATCATATAGCTGAACTTCCCCATCCTCACCCGAAGGTGGATAGGGAGCTTATAGACTATTATCAGAGGACCGCTCAACCTCAGTACCAGACATGGAGCGCACAGAAGATAACCAACGTTCGGGTTCTCAAACCTGTTCGTGAAGGCAATTTCGTTAATGTTAGATTCAAGGTCTTGAGGGGATCTGACAAATCCGAGCATTCCATCTCTCTAGCTGATCTTCCCAACCTAAACCCTCATGATTGGATTTTCTTGCACAACATTCTTCTTGTCAATGAAGTAGAATATGGTCCGATCATAGACCATTTCAAGAGAATGTTAGTTTGCTATATTTTGGAGGTGGCTAAGCTTGATCAAGAGGTTGCTAATGTTCTAAGGAAGAAGCCCATCATCACTCCAGTCGGTTCTACAAGCGATATAAACCGAATGGTGTAGCTGAGAGGCGTAGCTGAATGCCTTAGAGGTTGCTAATGTTCTAAGGAAGAAGCCCATCATCCCAGGACACCACAGCTGAATGGTGTAGCTGAGAGGCGTAATCGAACTTTGTTGGACATGGTTCGCTCTATGATGAGTCGAGTTTTGTTACCAATCTCTTTTTGGGGGTATGCCTTAGAGACTGCCGCCCATATCCTTAATCTAGTCCCTACAAAGAAGGTTACCAAAACACCTCATGAGATGTGGACTGGGAAGGTTCCCAATTTGGACCACATCAAAATTTGGGGTTGCAAAGTCTTCGTGAGGCGTGAAACTCATGATAAGATTGAACCCCGAAGTGAAAGGTGTATTTTCATCGGCTACCCACAGAAAGCCTTCGGTTACCTCTTCTACAGACCCAGTGAGAATGTGGTCTTTGTAGCACGAAGAGGGATCTTTCACGAGAAAGAATTTATAAGCCAACGAGACAGTGGGAGGCAGATTGATCTTGAAGAAATTCAAGAATCATTTGGTGAAGGAACCTCAGACACTATCAATCAACCTAAGGAGGAAACTCCTGTTGATCCAGCTGACGAGTCTGTACCTCTGAGGCGTTCCACACGGGTTAGGAACACACCTTCGTTTTATTATGGTTTTCATATTGCTACGGAAGGTGATACGTTTATTAGTGATAGTACACTAGTAAATTTGGATGAACCTAGCAGTGTTAAGGAAGCCATGGCAGGCCCGGAGTCTGCTAAATGGAAGGAGGCTATGTACAGCGAGATACAGTCCATGTATGACAATCAAGTTTGGAACTTGGTTGACAATGTACCAGGCCGTAAAACAGTCGAGTGCAAATGGATCTTCAAGAAGAAGACCGACATGGAAGGAAAAGTGCATACTTATAAGGCTCGACTGGTTGCTAAGGGTTTTACTCAAACTCAAGGTATTGATTATGATGAAACCTTCTCGCCGGTAGCAAAGATTAAGTCTATTAGGGTTATGTTAGCCATTGCAGCATTTCATGATTATGAAATATGGAAAATAGATGTCAAAACCGCTTTCCTTAATGGAAAGTTGGCTGAGGATGTGTACATGAATCAGCCAGAGGGTTTTGTCAGTGCAGAGTACCCTAATAGAGTATGCAAGCTTGAGAAATCTATTTATAGATTAAAACAAGCATCTCATAGTTGGAATCTTTGTTTTGATGAGAAGGTAAAAGAGTTTGGCTTCTCGAGAAGCGAAGATGAGTCTTGCGTGTATGTCAGAGCTAATGGGAGTATAGTTAGCTTCTTGGTACTGTATGTGGATGACATATTACTCATAGGAAATGACATCCCAACCTTGTAGGAGGTTAAGTCCTGGCTTGGGAAGTGCTTTGCTATGAAGGACCTAGGGGAGGCTACCTATATCCTAGGGATAAGGATATTAAGAGAAAGGAGTAGAAGACTAATTGGACTTAGTCAGAGTGTCTACTTGGATAAGGTGTTGAAAAGGTTCAACATGGAGAATTCCAAGAAAGGAGATTTACCGATCCAAAGCAATACCAAACTGAGTAAGACTCAGAGTCCGAGTACAGAGGCAGAGATAGCTGAGATGAGCCAATTACCGTAGGCTTCCGCACGACCATGTATGCTATGACTTGTACTCGTCCTGATGTGGCATTTGCTTTGAGCATGGTCAGCAGGTATCAGGGGAACCCTGGCAAGGCTCATTGGACCGCGGTAAAGAACATTCTCAAGTACCTGCGGAGGACTAAGGATTGGATCCTTACCCTTGGTGGCAGTGATGACTTGAAAGTATTAGGGTATAGTGATGCTGGTTTTCAGACTTATAGGGATAATTTTCGCTCTCAGTCGGGCTGGATCTTTACCTTAAATGGAGGGGTAATTTCTTGGAAGAGTTCCAAGCAGGAGACGGTGGCTAATTCAAGTTGTGAATCAGAGTATATAGCAGCGAGTGAAGCAGCGAAGGAGGCGATATGGCTAAAGAACTTCATCGGAGACCTTGGAGTTGAACCAGGTATTAAGGAACCTATAGAGAATTTCTGTGACAACAATAGTGCGGTTACCTTAGCCAAGGAACCAAGAGATCATGGCAGATCCCGACACATTGACATAAAATATCACTTCATAAGACACAAGATTGAAGAAGGACTCCTTGTGACAAGGAGGATATCGTCAGATGAGAATCCTGCAGATCCCCTTACGAAGGGACTGACGAGGGTTAAGCATTTTCAGCATGCGAGACGCATCGGGCTGAGGGACGATATTAGTTTTACAGATTAGATAGTTTTCCTGAAACTTGTAAAATGTAATCGACGTTTGATGATGAATAAAATTTGTGATTTATTTATGAGTAAAGTGTTACTATCATTGTCAATTATTTACTATTGTTTCAGTTTTGCATGTTTTGACTTCCAGAATAATTAATTTATTCAAACCTCCACAATCGATCATACGTTGGAAGTAGGTATGAATCAAGATTGTCATGAATTGGGTTTGTAGATGCCTTAAAGGTGTTTAGACATGGCAATGGTTGCTGCAACATTCATGAGTACTCATAAGTTATGAATATTGGTATAAACCCACGCTCACTTGTATCACTTCATGGAATTTATCTCGAGTGATCGTGAGACGATAACATCATATAAATCTTTAAACCTAGAGATATGAGTTGTTACCTATGAGTTGGTTGTGCATTGACTGCACGTAAACGCATCAGTAACTTGATGTTATAAAACGTGCCTTTGTGTACAATTCAATAAGTAGTAGAACAAGCATATCAGTCGAAGTTTATCTGTTCCTTCTAGAAATAGAAGCGATATCTAGGCCCCTCGATGATTTTGTGTTGACCCATGTACCAGGCCTGGTCAGAACTAAACCGATGTGTTCAGTGAAGTTCTTCGTCAAACAAATCGGAAAATCGAGAAACAACTGCTAGACAATAAGCAAGACATAGTTCCATGTGTTTATCCGGGTGATATCATGAGAACAGAGGATTATGTGATCACTTATCTAAAATGGCGCTTCATAGTTCGACAGAGTCTTCATAGTTCGAGGGAGTTTTCGAGAGCTACGATTGCTGGTTGGTTCCTGAAGTTATAGGCAAATACAGTTATTAGAATTATCCAAGTGGGAGTCTGTTGGATAAGGTGTTTAAGTCCATAACTTATTTGGTATATACTTGACCCGACCGGCATGGTCCATTTGGGTTGCATCTCATCCAAACTATTATGGATAATTTTATGAGAGTTATACACATATGTTTATTAATATATTATGAGTTATAATATATTAATATGAAGTTATGTTATTTAATTAGTTTTAGTCTTAAATTAATTATGAATTAATTTAGAGATTAAAAGGAAGACTAATTAGATTATGGGCTATTTGTTTTATATAGTGTGTGCTAATACTCATTTGTTAATGGGCTAGGCTTATGTGGAAGTCCATGGATGATCCATGGAGCTTTTAACCCATGGATCCTTGGAAAGGAAAAGACATGGGTTATTAGGGTTTCACCCTAACCATGCACACTATATAAGCATGCTTATGGAGCATGAAATGGAGCCTAAGAGAAAACTAGTGAACTAGTGTGTGTGTGCATGTGTGTGGCCGATTTTATACAAGGTGTATACTCTCTCAAAATTTTTCCAAGAGTTTGTGGTGTTTGTGATTCCATTTGAGGCATTCACACTATTGGTGCTTGGCCCTCAAACCCCTTAGAACCAAACTCACCAAAAGGTATGTAATCTCTTCTAACTCTTTTATGTTGATATGTTCCCCATGCCATGTTAGATAGGTTATAAACCTTGGAAAATTATTATTTTGCATGTGTTTAGACAATCATAGATCCAAGGTTTATTAGGGTTGCATGCACACTTAGGAAGTGTTAGATTGCTCAAAACCCAATAGATCCATCCCGGGGCCACTAAGATGTATTTGGACTTGAAGAAGGAGTGTGACGACCCGAAATTCCCATATTGAACAAACCATATCAAGCCAATAGAAGTTAGAACGGTTACAGTGAAATTTCAGACGTTGGGTATATGTTTGAGTATTTCAAGTTTAGCACTTAAGGAGATATCAGGAGAGTGGATGCACTAGGGTTTTGTGCAACACTGTTATTCCAATACTCTGAGATATTAGAGTTCATTATGAGAATAACATATTTTCCGCCAAAAATCTCAGGACTGTATATAGAAATCTGAACCACATTCATTCATTAGTTGCATTTCCAACTAGAGAAAAGCCGAATTCTCTCTCACGGATTTCCGGGTTTTATCCCAAATCGTGAGTACTTCTATCTAGTTATATTATATAGCTTATATTGTGTTTTATAACATCAAAATCGAATCAAAACCCCAAGATTTGGGAGTTTACCGCCCACGAACACTTGGAGAGTAAACTCCTTTATAAGGGCAAAAGTCTGCCCAATGTCCCTCAAAGCCTTGGAAATGAACCTAGAAGCTACCATTACAATGATTAGACCACAAAAAAATTAAGAATCAAGGGTGAAAGTGAGTTCACGGCCAAGGAATTTCTTAGGCCGTGAACTCATCTTTATGTGCCAAAATGCCTTAAAAGCCTTCTTTAAGACAAGAGACTAATTTAGACATGTACCCTAATGTGTTTATAACCTAGAAAACATAAGGAAACACAAGGATAAAGGAGTTTACGGCCAAGAGAAGTTCTTGGGCCGTAAACCCCTATAAATGGGACAAATGATACCCTAACTCCTCCCTTATGACTAGAACCCAACTTAGATCACATTCTTGAAGTGTATCATGATGGCCACGATGACAGCCGAGCTCCAAAAGTCGTATGAAGATTTCTACCCTTTTGAGATGCACCAAGACCTGATGGAAAGGTACCATCAGAGTGCTCGTCAGGAGCGGTATGAAATAATATCCTCCATAATAACTTCCCGCATGAAGGATGGTGAATCCGTCACGGGCCACATGCAAAAGATGCAAAGGTATGTGGACCGTTTGCTGAAGCTGAATGTTAACATCCCCGAGGAGTTGGCAATTGACATCATTTTGCACTCCTTGCCTTCTTGTTATGATCATTTTCGAATGACATATCATATGAACAAGGAGGAAGTTACCCTCAGCAAGCTTCAAGGACTCTTGAAGACCGCGGAATCCGGTCTTAAGGGTAAAGCGGTTGTTACCTCTACTACTCCTACTCCAACATCTACCCCTGTTTTAGCTATTGGGCAAGGCAAAGGGAAAAAGAGGAAGCACCCTTCGAAGGGTACCAAGGGAAAGTCTCTTGAAGGCTCCTCATCAAAGACCAAGAACGGTTCTGCCACTCCTTCTGCCATTCCCAAGGATGCTGAATGCTTTTATTGCCATGAAAAGGCACAATGGAATCGAAACTGCCCTAAGTACTTGCAGGATCTAAAGGATGGGAAAGTGAAACCCACCCATGCAGGTATTTACACTATATTGTCTAATTACTCAACATATTCTAACTCTTGGGTGCTTGATACAGGATGTGGTATTCACATATGTTCTGATTTGCAGGGCCTAAGAAGAAGTGAGGATGTGGAGCACAGGAAGATAAACTTAATCATGGGGAATAGGAAGGCTTCACCTGTTTCCAAGATTGGAGTTTATACTTTGTTGCTTAATAATGGGTTAAAATTAGATTTGAATAAATGTGTGTACTCGTCTGAAATGGCGAGGAATATTATTTCTTTTCATGCTTTGTACAAACAAGGTTTTACCTTTTCGTTTGATAATGAATGTGGTGGTATTAATGCTTTCTTTAATAATGTGTTTTATTTTAAAGCATTACCTTGTGATGGTGTGTATGAAACTGTGTCGATTGTGGACAACTTAGGAAATAATGTGTTGTATATTGATTCTTCTACTAGCCTAGATAAAGCATCATTGTGGCATTGTCGTCTTGGACATGTAAACAAGAAACGCATAGGCCAACTCCAAAAGACTGGAGTCTTGGAATCATTTGACCTCAAATCAGATGATAGTTGTGAATCTTGTCTACTTGGAAAAATGACAAAATCACCCTTCACTGGAACTTGTGAGAGGGGTGAAGGTTTGTTGGACCTAATACATACTGATGTATGTGGGCCATTCAAAACCGTCACAAGGGATGCTAATCGGTATTATGTGACTTTTATTGATGATTTTAGTAGATATGGGCATGTCTACTTAATCAAAAATAAGTTTGAAACCTTTGAAAGGTTTAAGGAATTCAAACAGGAAGTAGAAAATCAATTGGGCAGCAACATTAAGATGCTTCGATCCAATCGAGGTGGTGAGTATCTTAGTACCGATTTCCTTGACTATCTTAAGGAGTGTAGGATTGTCTCAAAATTGACTCCTCCCAGGACACCACAGCTGAATGGTGTAGCTGAGAGGCGTAATCGAACTTTGTTGGACATGGTTCGCTCTATGATGAGTCGAGTTTCATTACCAATCTCTTTTTGGGAGTATGCCTTAGAGACTGCCGCCCATATCCTTAATCTAGTCCCTACAAAGAAGGTTACCAAAACACCTCATGAGATGTGGACTGGGAAGGTTCCCAATTTGGACCACATCAAAATTTGGGGTTGCGAAGTCTTTGTGAGGCGTGAAACTCATGATAAGCTTGAACCCCGAAGTGAAAGGTGTATTTTCATCGGCTACCCACAGAAAGCCTTCGGTTACCTCTTCTACAGACCCAGTGAGAATGTGGTCTTTGTAGCATGAAGAGGGATCTTTCGCGAGAAAGAATTTATAAGCCAAGGAGACAGTGGGAGGCAGATTGATCATGAAGAAATTCAAGAATCATTTGGTGAAGGAACCTCAGACACTAGCAATCAACCTAAGGAGGAAACTCCTGTTGATCCAGCTGACGAGTCTGTACCTCTGAGGCATTCCACACGGGTTAGGAACACACCTTCGTTTTATTATGGTTTTCATATTACTACGGAAGGTAATACGTTTATTAGTGATAGTACACTAATAAATTTGGATGAACCTAGTAGTGTTAAGGAAGCCATGGCAGGCTCGGAGTCTGCTAAATGGAAGGAGGCTATGTACAGCGAGATACAGTCCATGTATGACAATCAAGTTTGGAACTTGGTTGACAATGTACCAGGCCGTAAAACAGTCGGGTGCAAATGGATCTTCAAGAAGAAGACCGACATGGAAGGAAAAGTGCATACTTATAAGGCTCGACTGGTTGCGAAGGGTTTTACTCAAACTCAAGGTATTGATTATGATGAAACCTTCTCGCCGGTAGCAAAGATTAAGTCTATTAGGGTTATGTTAGCCATTGCAGCATTTCATGATTATGAAATATGACAAATGGATGTCAAAACGCTTTCCTTAATGGAAAGTTGGCTGAGGATGTGTACATGAATCAGCCAGAGGGTTTTGTCAGTGCAGAGTACCCTAATAGAGTATGCAAGCTTGAGAAATCTATTTATGGATTAAAACAAGCATCTCATAGCTGGAATCTTTGTTTTGATGAGAAGGTAAAAGAGTTTGGCTTCTCGAGAAGCGAAGATGAGTCTTGCCTGTATGTCAGAGCTAGTGGGAGTATAGTTAGCTTCTTGGTACTGTATGTGGATGACATATTACTCATAGGAAATGACATCCCAACCTTGTAGGAGGTTAAGTCCTGGCTTGGGAAGTGCTTTGCTATGAAGGATCTAGGGGAGGCTACCTATATCCTAGGGATAAGGATATTAAGAGAAAGGAGTAGAAGACTAATTGGACTTAGTCAGAGTGTCTACTTGGATAAGGTGTTGAAAAGGTTCAACATGTAGAATTCCAAGAAAGGAGATTTACCGATCCAAAGCAATACCAAACTAAGTAAGACTCAGAGTCCGAGTACAGAGGCAGAGATAGCTGAGATGAGCCAATTACCATATGCTTCCGCAGTTGGCTCGATCATCTATGCTATGACTTGTACCCGTCCTGATGTGGCATTTGCTTTGAGCATGGTCAGCAGGTATCAGGGGAACCCTGGCAAGGCTCATTGGACCGCGGTAAAGAACATTCTTAAGTACCTGCGGAGGACTAAGGATTGGATCCTTACCCTTGGTGGCAGTGATGACTTGAGAATATTAGGGTATAGTGATGCTGGTTTTCAGACTGATAGGGATAATTTCTGCTCTCAGTCGGGCTGGATCTTTACCTTAAATGGAGGGGCAATTTCTTCGAAGAGTTTCATGAGAACAGAGGATTATGTGATCACTTATCTAAAATGGCGCTTCATAGTTCGACAGAGTCTTCATAGTTCGAGGGAGTTTTCGAGAGCTATGATTGCTGGTTGGTTCCTGAAGTTATAGGCAAATACAGTTATTAGACTTATCCAAGTGGGAGTCTGTTGGATAAGGTGTCTAAGTCCATAACTTATTTGGTATATACTTAACCCGACCGGCATGGTCCATTTGGGTTGCATCTCATCCAAACTATTATGGATAATTTTATGAGAGTTATACACATATGTTTATTAATATATTATGAGCTATAATATATTAATATGAAGTTACGTTATTTAATTAGTTTTAGTCTTAAATTAATTATGAATTAATTTAGAGATTAAAAGGAAGACTAATTAGATTATGGGCTATTTGTTTTATATAGTGTGGGCTAATACTCATTTGTTAATGGGCTCGGCTTATGTGGAAGTCCATGGATGATCCATGGAGCTTTTAACCCATGGATCCTTGGAAAGGAAAAGACATGGGTTATTAGGGTTTCACCCTAACCATGCACACTATATAAGCATGATTATGGAGCATGAAATGGAGCCTAAGAGAAAACTAGTGAACTAGTGTGTGTGTGCATGTGTGTGGCCGATTTTATACAAGGTGTAAACTCTCTCAAAGTTTTTCCAAGAGTTTGTGGTGTTTGTGATTCCATTTGAGGCATTCACACTATTGGTGCTTGGCCCTCAAACTCCTTAGAACCAAACTCACCAAAAGGTATGTAATCTCTTCTAACTCTTTTATGTTGAAATGTTCCCCATGCCATGTTAGATAGGTTATAAACCTTGGAAAATTGTTATTTTGCATGTATTTAGACAAACATAGATCCAAGGTTTATTAGGGTTGTATGCACACTTAGGAAGTGTTAGATTGCTCAAAACCCAATAGATCCATCCCGGGGCCACTAAGATCTATTTGGACTTGAAGAAGGAGTGTGACGACCCGAAATTCCCATATTGAACAAACCATATCAAGCCAATAGAAGTTAGAACAGTTACAGTGAAATTTCAGACGTTGGGTATATGTTTGAGTATTTCAGGTTTAACACTTAAGGAGATATTAGGAGAGTGGATGCACTAGGGTTTTTTGCAACACTGTTATTCCAATACTCTGAGATGTTAGAGTTCATTCTGAGAATAACATATTTTCCGCCAAAAATCTCAGGACTATATATAGAAATCTGAACCACATTCATTCATTAGTTGCATTTCCAACTAGAGAAAAGCCGAATTCTCTCTCACGGATCTTCGGGTTTTTATCCCAAATTGTGAGTACTTCTATCTAGTTATATTATATAGCTTATATTGTGTTTTATAACATCAAAATCGAATCAAAACCCCAAGATTTGGGAGTTTACCGCCCACGAACACTTGGAGAGTAAACTCCTTTATAAGGGAAAAAGTCTGCCCAATGTCCCTCAAAGCCTTGGAAATGAACCTAGAAGCTACCATTACAATGTTTAGACCACAAAACAATTAAGAATCAAGGGTGAAAGTGAGTTCACGGCCAAGGAATTTCTTAGGCTGTGAACTCATCTTTATGTGCCAAAATGCCTTACAAGCCTTCTTTAAGACAAGAGACTAATTTAGACATGTACCCTAATGTGTTTATAACCTAGAAAACATAAGGAAACACAAGGATAAAGGAGTTTACGGCCAAGAGAAGTTCTTGGGCCGTAAACCCCTATAAATGGGACAAATGATACCCTAACTCCTCCCTTATGACTAGAACCCAACTTAGATCACATTCTTGAAGTGTTAGGAATCTCAAAACATCAAATGATACTCCGTACTATGAGTTTACAAACGTAAACTCATGGGGGTGTGGTCCCAGGGCCGTAAACATCAAGCAAGGCCATTTTAAGGCCTTAAACCCACCCAAACACTTGTTCAAGCCTTGAATCACTTCACCACTTGCGTTGTAATAATGTTAAGCTTCATTTAAGGGCCCTATAGAGAGTTTACGGCCAGGATTTTACTCCCCTAGGTCGTAAACTCCAACACACTTTGTCTATTGACCATAAACTTCCATATGAGGTCTTGTACTCCGTTGTTGCAACCCATTAGCCTCCTAACACTTGACCAAAGTGTTTTCCTCTCATTAGGATGTTTATACATGTTTAATTAGTGTTATAATCACTAATTGTTTATATACATATGTCTTCATATGTAATTAGGACCATTGTGTGTGTCTAAAGTCTCCACTTGACACCTAGCAGTCCTACCTCCTCGGTTCATCCATATCACCCACAATAGGTGAGTTCATACCCCTTAATCAAACGTTTTAACTATTTTTAAATGTTTTATAGGGGGATACAAGTAGAATCATTCTAGTTACTAGATCAATCACATTTGATTAGTAAGCAACATTCAAATGATTGGCTACTCATTAGCCGTTTTACCAAACAGTTTACTTCAAATGTTTTTCATAAACACTTTATGTGTTTAAAACTCCTTATTACACTGTACATTTTACTCTGAATGTTTCACTTCAAACTCATTTACAATTGTGTATCAAATAAATGTTTCTTTATACTAAACTCATTTACAATTGTGTATCAAATAAATGTGATTAGTAAGCAACATTCAAATGATTGGCTATTCATTAGTCGTCTTACCAAACAGTTTCCTTCAAATGTTTTTCATAAACACTTTATGTAAATGAGTTTAGTATAAAGAAACATTTATTTGATACACAATTGTAAATGAGTTTGAAGTGAAACATTCAGATTAAAATGTACAGTGTAATAAGGAGTTTTAAACACATAAAGTATTTATGAAAAACATTTGATGGAAACTGTTTGGTAAGACGGCTAATGAATAGCCAATCATTTGAATGTTGCTTACTAATCACATGTGAATGATACAGTAAATAGCATGATTCTACTTGTATCCCCCCATAAAACATTTAAAAATAGTTAAAACATTGATTAAGGGGTATGAACTCACCTGTAGCAAGTGGATCAGAAGGAAGTGTCGGATAAGTGCTTGGTGTCAAGTGAAGACTTAGACACGCACAAAGATCCTAATAACATATAAGGATATATGTATATAAACAATTAGTCTTTAAACAACTAATAAACAAATTCAAGACACTCTAAGGCATGACAAACACTTTGTATAAGTGTTATAAGTGCTAAGGAGTGCATCTAAGTGTTATAGGGAAAGGCTAGTGTGTTTGCGGTTCAAGGGCAAACAACCTTGGAGTTTACGGTTTTCATGACCATTACCCAAGGAGTTTACGGCAGTAAACTCAAGGGTTTATGGTCGTAAACTCTACACCTTATGACCATTTGTTGGTTTGAAGTCTTCTAAGCTATTCCAAGTATTCCTACTTCATGATTTTGCCTTAGGAAGTGTTGTGTGGCATCAAAAAACTCCTAAATGGACTTTACCGTCTAAGGACCATTTCTCCATGAGTTTAATACCTTAAAATCATGAGTTTACTACCTTAAACTCAAGAGTTTACTACCTTAAACTTCTAAGTTTGGTATTTGGCAGTTTTCAAGTCCTTAGCTCAAACATGGCACTAGTCTAGGTTAGATTCTAGCCATAAGGAACAACCATGGCCCATTTATGGGACATTTACACCACATTTGAGGTGTTTACAGTTTTCGGAGATCCCGAAACCATAAACACATAAAAATATATGATTTTGGTGCTGTTTGTGTGATACACTCATCAAGGATGGATCTAGACAAGTCCCTAAGGCATTGTGAAGCATCTAGACACCCTAAAGCACCCTAAGGCACTATATTGGGTGTTTACAGTTTTGGGAGCCTCCCAAAACCGTGAACACCTTGTTCTTGGTGTTCTTGGGTCTTTTCCTTGGTATAAGCATGTATAGCAAGCTTAAATCGACTCTAGGATAGAAGTACTTACATAGAGGAAGCTTGAAATGAACTTTAAATCCAAGAACACTTAGTGTGTGTTCTTGGTGTTTTTGGAAACTAATCAAAACACAAAAATGGATGGATTAAAGGATGTAAAATCACTAGATTAAGTGATATACTAACTTGAAAGGGCTAGAAACAATTACTAGGTTGAAGATTTTGAATAAAAACTTGGATGATACTTGAGAGGATATTTTGGAGTATACTCTTTTGACATTTGGGGAGTAAACACAAATGACTAAATTTTTGGGGAGTAAACTCATACATAGGTATGAGTTCACGGTTTTTGGGTGATTTCTCAACCCAAACATAAAAGTTTGGTTGGGAATTTCTAAGACATGAGGTGTTTGCGGTTTTTAAAATTCAAAACCCGAGATGACACTTTCTTTCGCCCGTTCGTTTAAGAATAATATTAAAATAATCAAACGAACTTTATATTTCTTAAAAATAAGAAATAATGACATTGACTTATGATACGAAGTGGTTGACTTTTAGGGTTTGACTGAATGGAAATTTCGGGTTGTCTCATTAAAGATTCTGATCGTAGTATCAATCCAGGATGTCATTAAACAGTAACAGTCACAGGCTCGCAAAGCCGAAAAACAGAGAACAAGAAACGAAAGCGTCAGGCCCAAAAAGAATGCAAGAAATCCCAAAGGCTGGTCATGCAACAGCAACAAGTGGAAACCCCTACCATACCCGTACCGAACAAGCCATACGAGGGAAAACTCCCGAAGTGTGACAAGTGTAGTTTCCATCATCATGGGGCCTGCCATGAGATGCAATGTTGCAATTTCCTAAAAATAGGGCACCATGCTCGTAGCTGTGGAGCACCGGAACGACCCATCACTCAATTCCCTATCATCGGGACCGACCCTACGCACAAAAGTAGTGATAAAGTCGAACGCTTTAGGAAGCAGGTTCCAAAGTGGAGTAATGAGGAAGGCACTAGTGTCCACATAACACTGGCTAAACACCGCACGCTCATCACCAATGCTAGTACTAGCCAATCATGCCACCAATGCGGTGAGATAGGGCACTTCAAGAAGGATTGCCCTATAGCAAAGAACTCTGGTGCAGATGGGAAGATTCTCAGGATCATAGTTGTAGGAGAACCTGCTCCGGAACCACGATAATGTAATTTAGGCGTGTTGTTGTAACAGACTTATAAACTATCCAGAACTAGTGCAACTAGAGTCTTATATTTTGCGGGATCCTATCAGTATAAGGATGCTCGTGCTGCGTATACTTGTCTTTTGTAGTATACCTTATTCGCAGCAATAGTCTTGTAGTAAATCTTAAGTACAGTAACTATGTTCATGGTTGCACAGTTGTGTTTTGTCTGTAAACGTCTTATGTTCAAATCTAATGGCTTTAAGTTTCCTTATGATTCTGACATTATCATACAACTAGATTCAATTTGATCCACACCATACTAGCTTCATACGTATGTCTCCTTCTTCGAAATCGCCTTTCTAACAAAGCCGTCATATCAGAACACCGAAGTACTCGTACAGGGAGTACCTCATAGTTCTTTCCTTTTCCGAAGAAATCCTCAAAGTACCACTCGTACAGTACGTGAAGTTCAATCCAAAGATCCATACGGTTAATCTATCGTTGAAGAATGTATACATAGGGGTGATATATAATCAAGGTTCTACAGGTTTAGAATTGATGATTCCACTTTAACTTCTTTTTCGTCAATGAGATATGAGCTTAAAGAAGAATTAGTTATTCGACTACCTTTTCAATCTTAATTATATACGACTCGTATACACGAAATTGTGATTGTTGAACCAAGTATGGATTCTAAAATGAACTTCAGGATGGAGAACTGCCCAAGACTACAAGTAATCGCATTGTCATGTGAACAAACTTAGAACCCAGTATGACTTCTGTAAACAGATTTCCCTAAAGTCTAAACACCTACGTAGATACAAGAAAAATACAAACAACTTAATGAACTACACAGTAATAGAATTAGAAGACTAGGCTCCTCACACTGGAGAACCCCGGTCATATTCTTCCAGAGATCGACGGATTGCATTGTATGTACCTCGGCTATCAAGGACTCCGTCAAGAGTTTTCAATAAAAATCGTTATCTCTACCTCGCATAAATGATTTAGTTGAGCAAACTCAAGGAAAGAATTACTTTCATAAATGGATCTGATATCCGAATATCACCAGTTCGAGTGTTAAGGAAGGATGTACGGAAGACTACCTTCCGAACTCGATGCGGACACTTCGAGTCTATAGTGATACCCTTCGGGTAGGACAAATACACCCATAGTTTTCATGAGCTAAATGAGTAGGGTATGTCTTTCTTACTTGGATCAGTTCGTCATTACTCCATGTAATGAGTTCCTTATCTACCCTCGTAGTAAGAAGGAACCGATCGGAACATTACCTTCAGATGTACTTTTCGCAAAGTTCTCTAGGCACGAGTTTTAAAATTGAAGAGTCAAATTTCTATGACACACTGTTAGTGATTTGGGAAATTTTGAGTACTCTTACAATTTTTCAAAACCGTTGAGAATTTGTCGAAACCAGAGACGCCGACAGTCATTCGCCAAATTCTAGGTCTTACCAACCTATTGTCATAGGCCATTCAGAACTCCTCTCAAATTACAGAAACCCTTACGACCTTGACCCAACAAGGGGTGGCCCTTGATTGGGAGGTTGATCAAGAAAAAGAAACCTTGGAAATTCCAAGTGAGAGACCAAGTTCTTTAGGAAGTCTCACTTTGGGAATGGCTTAATACGCTTCGTAAAGCGTGGAAAGCTAAATCCAACATAGATAGGACCTCCGAGATTCTTACCAGAATCGGTCCTGTATCTCGCAGACTAGATCTACTCCGCGAACTCAGTAACATACATTCTACTCTTCGCGTCTCGATCGTGAAACCATACCTTTCCATTAGGACTCTCGTAATTCCACTCGACAAGATCGAGATACACGAGATCCTCGACTTCGTTTTACAACCGTAGTGACCCTCGACCATGAGGTCAAGCGGACGAAGCAACACCGTCGCTCATTAGTGAAGGTCCGTTGGGATACCAATCGTGAACCCGATTTCAGTTAGGATCCCTAACCAATTGATTAGGAAGTTTCATCCTCACGACTCGATCATTCATACCTACTTCCTTATCTAAATTCTAATTTTGGGACGAAATTCCCTTTAACAGGGGGATGATGTGACAACCAGAAATTCCCATTCTGAACAAACCCTATCAAGCCAATAGAAGTTAGAACAGTTACAGTGAAGTTTCAGACTTTGGGTATAAGTTTGAGTATTTCAGGTTTAGCACTTAAGGAGATATCAGGAGAGTGGATGCACTAGGGTTTTGTGCAACACTGTTATTCCAATACTCTAAGATATTAGAGTTCATTCTGAGAATAAAATATTTTCCGCCAAAAATCTCAGGACTATATATAGAAATTTGAACCATATTCATTCATTAGTTGCATTTCCAACTAGAGAAAAGTCGAATTCTCTCTCACGGATCTTCGGGTTTTTATCCCAAATCATGAGAACTTCTATCTAGTTATATTATCTAGCTTAGATTGTGTTTCATAACATAAAAATCGGATCAAAATCCCAAGATTTGGGAGTTTACCTCCCAAGAACACTTGGAGAGTAGACTCCTTTATAAGGGCTAAAGTGTGCCCAATATCCCTCAAAGCCTTGCAAATGAACCTAGAATCCACCATTACAATGTTTTGACCACAAAACAATTAAGAATGAAGGGTGAAAATGAGTTCACGGCCAAGGAAGTTCTTGGGCCGTGAACTCCATCTTTATGTGCCAAAATGCCCTAAAAGCCTTCTTTAAGCCAAGAGACTAATATAGAAATGTACCCTAATGTGTTTATAACCTAGAAAACATAAGGAAACACAAGGATAAAGGAGTTTATGGCCAAGACAAGTTCTTGGGCCGTAAACCTGTATAAATGGAACAAATGACACCCTAATTCCTTCCTTATGCCTAGAACACAACTTAGACCATATCCTTGAAGTGTTAGGAACCTCAAAACATCAAATGGTACTCCTTACCATGATTTTATGGCCGTAAAATCATAGGGGAGTGGTCCCAGGGTCGTGAACATCAAGCAAGGCCATTTTAAGGCCTTAAACCCACCCAAACACTTGTTTAAGCCTAGAAGCACTTCACCACTTGAGTTGTAATAATGTTAAGCTTCATTTAGGGGCCCTATAGAGAGTTTACGGCCAGGAGTTTACTCCCCTGGGCCGTAAACTCCAACACACTTGGTCTATTGACTATAAACTTCCATATGAGGTCTTGCACTCCTTTGTTGCAACCCATTAGCCTCGTAGCACTTGACCAAAGTGTTTTCCTCGCATTAGGATGTTTATACATGTTTAATTAGTGTTATAATCACTAATTGTTTATATACATATGTCTTCATATGTAATTAGGACCATTGTGTGTGTCTAAAGTCTCCACTTGACACCTAGCAGTCCTACCTCCTCAGTTCATCCGTATCACCCACAATAGGTGAGTTCATACCCCTTAATCAAACGTTTTAACTGTTTTTAAATGTTTTATAGGGGGGATACAAGTAGAATCATTCTTGTTACTAGATAAATTACATTTGATTAGTAAGCAACATTCAAATGATTGGCTACTCATTAGCCGTTTTACCAAACAGTTTACTTCAAATGTTTTTCATAAACACTTTATGTGTTTAAAACTCCTTATTACACTGTACATTTTACTCTGAATGTTTCACTTCAAACTCATTTACAATTGTGTATCAAACAAATGTTTCTTTATACTAAACTGTTTTATCAAACCTGTGCCTTCAAACCGTTTTATAGATTGACGTCAAGTCGATCTTTTCTTAGATAGTAATCATGTTCAAAAGGTTTTACAAAACTTATTTTATGCTTTTATAATATAAATTGCATGTCTATATGTGTATAGTTATATAATAAATGTTTAAAAGACTTAGGAAGGCTATCCACCCTATTTCTTTTTCGCGCTTGAGATGTGGTCTGGTGGGATATCGGGTACCCGTCCGAAGGTGGTTTAAATATTAGTTATATATCATGTGTACATATATAGTCATAAAGGTTCTTCCAGTTCATTCAATACCCTTGGGTAGCAAGTGTATACATCCATGTTCATACGTACCAGTTACATTACTAGTAAGCTACCATAGGGGTAGTTCAGGAAAATACTAGAACTATTACTAGTACACGATATCATACAATGAGTCAGTTTATTCATGATTCTATACATTCTAGATAGAGAAAGAACTTACATTATAGGTAGTACACACAGTACATTACTATACATGTTAGATAGAGAGAACATACATTACAGCTAGTACACACAGTACATTACTATACATGTTAGATAGAGAGAACATACATTACAGCTAGTACACACAGTACATTACTATACATGCTAGATAGAGAGAGCATACATTACAGGTAGCACAGGCAAAACATTTCGGTACATACAGGCTAGACAGAGAAAGATTTCACTTTCCGTTAGCACATTCATTACATATACATTTATGCAGTTATGTGAACCATTGGGCGGGTCATGGCACTTCCTGCCATGACCGCTCTTATATCCCGAATCTCCTTAATTGGGGAGCGTATGAGTTTGCGTATAGATCTATACTGGATTGACTATCCTACACCTTGCTGCTCGCTACAGTGGGACTTGCAAGTCTACGGGTGCCAAATGTCATTTCTTACGGCGTCTTACATCATCATTTTAATAGAGTCAGTAGCAGGATACAGGTCGACCACATGTTATATTGGATACCTTTTTGTTTTAAGGTAGTTAGTGTTAGAACAAAGTTATTTTAGGATCTTATGATTCTAAACAGAATATTAAATAAGAACGTAATAAAGAACACAAGTATGGCACTGAATATGTCGTATGATTAATGCGATAACACCTCAGAAGAGCTCGATAAAGAACTTCAGTCTGTAGAGGTGTTTAGGGTTACAAGGATCAACGTAATTAACAACTTTTAATATACGCATACATGCATGCATATATATACTAAAACCCTAACAACTAATCTAGATAACAATGAAACTAATCTAGATAGACACAAATGGACAGGCTCAATCCGGATACAAAATATATAGCCCAAGACGCAACACAAATGGACTCAACAATCTCCCCCTTTGCGTCTTTGGAGCCGAAACCTCATACCTTTTTAACAGCTAGAGGCTTCTTCACAGTATTGAACACCTTTGGTATAATGGCTATCATATGATGGCGAAAATTAATATACAACCGAAGCATGTCAGTAAAGTTCTTCTTATCATCCACTGAGTTGCATCGGTGTATGATACTGATGATATGCTCCAAACAGTCTGTTGAAAATAGACACTTATCAACCAAAGCAAACGGAAACTTGTGTCCTCCACCTTTCGTGAACATGACAGTTATATTTGCTGAATCTATCTGTCCTAATTTCATCTTTTTACATCACCAGGTTTAGGCGTTGGCTTCACAGTCATCTTTCTATTCATTACCTTTGCTATCTCCTGATCCATAGTTGCAAGCTCATGGATATAGGAGGCCAACATTCTTTTAAGATGTTCTAAAGTCAGTTCATACTCCTTCAGATTAGAGAGCAGAATGTTGTATAGCAGAATCCAATCATGAGGATTGAGGTTAGGAAGATCTCCTAGAGAGATTATAAACACCGTGTTTGCTGAACCACGGGTGATTTTGAAATTGACATTTATCAATCTCCCAGCGGATGAAGATTTTAGTACCTTGGCTGTCATAATCTTCTGTTCACTCCAAGTCAAGTACTGTGGTTGACCATTCTTCAAGTAAAAATCAATCAATTACCTATCAACCTTCGAGTGTGGATGTGGAACCTCAACAGTCGCCTCAAAGCAGTGAAATATAACAGCTTTTCTGGTAATAGGCATATCAAACTGCGAGTCTTTAGAGTTATCACAATCAAACGAAGCAACTGGTTCCAACCAATAAATAGAAGGAAACTCAATCGCCTGATTGATAAGTGTGTCTCTGTTCCACTCTGGAAACAAAGCCTTCTTGCATTGCAAGGCATCCTCTTCTTCCTTATTTTTCTTTTCTCGCTCCTCTGCTTCCCTAGCCACTTTCATCGTTTCATCAAGCTCTCTGTCTCTTTTCTTTCGTTTTAGAGCATCGGCTATAGTTTCTTCAACATCACTCTCACTGTCATCATTAATCTCTTTTTGCTTTGATTGAGAACCAGAACACGAAGCTAAATTAACCTTCGGTTCTGTTGTGACTTTCGGGTGTGCACCTTTTATCTTCACAATCGGTCTCGTTTGAACAAAATGACGAGCACTACTCTCTCCCCCTTGTTTTGGAGGTACAACTCCCTCCGAAACACCTTTCATTTCACTTAAAATGGCAATAGTAGGGAGGAGTTTGGATTGAAGATGATTCCGAATAGTCAGACTTAAGATCGGATCATGCGCTTCAAGCAAATTTGTCAGTAAGTCTTTCACATCTCCTGCACAACTTTTATAAACAGCCCTCTGAGTTTTCAACAAGGAAATTTCTTTCTCTGCTTGGGCGAGCTGCACTTTCTGAACATCAATGGTTGCTTGCTGTTTAGCCAAATCCTCCTTCAAGTCACTCTCGGTTGCAAGATTAGTAGCAAGAGCATCAAAACGAGAATCCACTGATTTTAAGAAAGAAGTGGTTTCTGTTTTGAGCTCAGAGCGTACAGCCTCAAACATAGGTGTTTCATCGTGAAGGGACTTAGAAAAGGAGTCCAGAGAGGATTGATACTTTGCTGCATTGGTGTCAGCATGAGACTTCAACAACTCAAGAAAAATCAGAGTTGTATGAACAACCTCAAAAACTTCTTTGGTAGCCTGCTTACAGGTGGAGGTAGACTCATTGACTGCCGTCGTAGATTTGTCAATTACCTCAATATACTGTTCAATGGCTGTCTCCAGAAATGCTTTATGAACAACACTACCATAGGATTTTGCTGTCGTCAAGCAATCGATCCAACTTCTCATGAATGCCCTGTATTTGTTTACCTGTGACAGGAGCATCAGCCTCATCATCGGTTGGAAGTCTGTAAGGACTGTAGTAGATCGATTCAAATTCCTCATTATCTCCCCCAAGAGTAGCACGAGAATCAGATGATGGGGTTGGTGAAGGTGGTTTGGTAATGATTGGAGTTTCAGTCACAGTAGTACCCCTGTATCAGATACATTGACTTCCAGTGTGGATTTAGGAATGGTAGTGGTTGTTGATTCGGTTATAAGTGGAGAAGATAAGGGTATAGTAGAAATAGGAACTGAATTAATTGGTGGTGGGGTTGGTAAAGTTGTTGCTTGAGTGGTAAGGGGTGTAGTAACAGTGGAAACAGAAAGTGGAACAGTCTGTTTTGGCGATTGGGATGGAGTTGGAACTCTGTTGTGATTTGGAGATTTTGGTGGAGTAAGAGATCATAGAGGAGTGGGCTATCGGGGTGAGACATGACGAACCTATTCTTCCTCACTTTGATCATCTGCATGATCTGTGCGTGGAGGAGTGTTCTCTCTAGGTCTACGAGCCATCTTCTTTATTTTCTTCTGTTTCGATTGAGAAGTATCTCCTTCACCAGACTTGTGTTTAGAGGACTTCGACTTACGTTCCTCAGGATCCTCTTTCTTTGAAACCCTCTTTCCTCTGTTGGTAGGCTTCTCCAATGCATCCAAAGCTGCTTGCTGCTTAGGAGACAGAACTCTCGATCCGATAGGACGAATTTTCCGATAGTCAGCCAAGACATTGCTCTTTTCCGCAACACTACGATACATGGTTTCAGGAATCGTTCCATAATGAGGAAACTTGAGCGGATCAGAGAGAATTATCTTCTTTGTATGAAATGTGGCAATAGAAGCAAGTAAAGCATCCTGCATGATCGGAGTCTCTAAAGAATTAATTGCCTTCCTTGTAATCAAGGCCCAAAAATGTCCACATGAAACTTCAGAATGCCATGTCGATGAATTGAGACTCTACACCACTTGAGACCAAATTATAGAGCCATAATCAAGATTGTGTTGGGTTTTGAGCAATCTAACACTTCCTAAGTGTGCATGCAACCCTAATAAACCTTGGATCTATGTTTGTCTAAATACATGCAAAATAATAATTTTCCAAGGTTTATAACCTATCTAACATGGCATGGGGAACATTTCAACATAAAAGAGTTAGAAGAGATTACATACCTTTTGGTGAGTTTGGTTCTAAGGAGTTTGAGGGCCAAGCACCAATAGTGTGAATGCCTCAAATGGAATCACAAACACCACAAACTCTTGGAAAACTTTGAGAGAGTATACACCCTTGTATAAAATCGGCCACACACATGCACACACACACTAGTTCACTAGTTTTCTCTTAGGCTCCATTTCATGCTCCATAAGCATGCTTATATAGTGTGCATGGTTAGGGTGAAACCCTAATAACCCATGTCTTTTCCTTTCCAAGGATCCATGGGTTAAAAGCTCCATGGATCATCCATGGATTTCCACATAAGCCTAGCCCATTCACAAATGAGTATTAGCCCAAACTATATAAAACAAATAGCCCATAATCTAATTCGTCTTCCTTTTAATCTCTAAATTAATTCATCATTAATTTAAGACTAAAACTAATTAAATAACGTAACTTCATATTAATATATTATAACTCATAATATATTAATAAACATATGTGTATAACTCTCACAAAATTATCCATAATAGTTTGGATGAGATGCAACCCAAATGGACCATGCCGGTGGGGTCAAGTATATACCAAATAAGTTATGGACTTAGACACCTTATCCAACAGACTCCCACCTGGATAAGTCTAATAACTGTATTTGCCTATAACTTCTGGAACCAACCAACAATCGTAGCTCTCGAAAACTCCCTCGAACTATGAAGACTTTGTTGAACTATGAAGCGCCATTTTAGATAAGTGATCACATAATCCTCTGTTCTCATGATATCAGCCGAACAAACACATGGAATTATGTCTTGCTTATTGTCTAGTAGTTGTTTCTCGATTTTCTGATTTTTTTGACGAAGAACTTCACTGAACACATCGGTTTAGTTCTGACCAGGCCTGGTACATGGGTCAACACAAAATCATCGAGGGGCCCAGATATCGCTTCTATTTCTAGAAGGAACAGATAAACTTCGACTGATATGCTTTTTCTACTACTTATTGAATTGTACACAAAGGCACGTTTTATAACATCAAGTTACTGATGTGTTTACGTGCAATCAATGCACAACCATCTCATAGGTAACAACTCATATCTCTAGGTTTAAAGATTTATATGATGTTATCGTCTCACGATCACTCGAGATAAATTCCATGAAGTGATACAAGTAAGCGTGGGTTTATACCAATACTCATAAGTTATGAGCACTCATGAATGTTGCAGCAACCATTGCCATGTCTAAACACCTTTAAGGCATCTAAAAACCCAATTCATGACAATCTTGATTCATACCTACTTCCGACGTATGATCGATTGTGGAGGTTTGAATAAATTAATTATTCTGGAAGTCAAAACATGCAAAACTGAAACAATAGTAAATAATTGACAATGATAGTAACACTTTACTCATAAATAAATCACAAATTTTATTCATCATCAAACGTCGATTACATTTTACAAGTTTCAGGAAAACTGTCTAATATGTAAAACTAATATCGTCCCTCAGCCCGATGCGTCTTGCATGCTGAAAATGCTTAACCCTCGTCAGTCCCTTCGTAAGGGGATCTGCAGGATTCTCATCTGACGATATCCTCCTTGTCACAAGGAGTCCTTCTTCAATCTTGTGTCTTATGAAGTGATATTTTCTGTCAATGTGTCGGGATCTGCCGTGATCTCTGGGTTCCTTGGCTAAGATAACCGCACCATTGTTGTCACAGAAAATCTCTATAGGTTCCTTAATGGCTGGTACAACTCCAAGGTCTCCGATGAAGTTCTTTAGCCATATCGCCTCCTTCGCTGCTTCACTCGCTGCTATATACTCTGATTCACAAGTTGAATTAGCCACCGTCTCCTGCTTGGAACTCTTCCAAGAAATTACCCCTCCATTTAAGGTAAAGATCCAGCCCGACTGAGAGCGGAAATTATCCCTATAAGTCTGAAAACCAGCATCACTATACCCTAATACTTTCAAGTCATCACTGCCACCAAGGGTAAGGATCCAATCCTTAGTCCTCCGCAGGTACTTGAGAATGTTCTTTACCGCGGTCCAATGAGCCTTGCCAGGGTTCCCCTGATACCTGCTGACCATGCTCAAAGAAAATGCCACATCAGGACGGGTACAAGTCATAGCATACATGGTCGAGCCAACTGCGGAAGCATACGGTAATTGGCTCATCTCAGCTATCTCTGCCTCTGTACTCGGACTCTGAGTCTTACTCAGTTTGGTATTGCTTTGGATCGGTAAATCTCCTTTCTTGGAATTCTCCATGTTGACCTTTTCAACACCTTATCCAAGTAGATACTCTGACTAAGTCCAATTAGTCTTCTACTCCTTTCTCTTAATATCCTTATCCCTAGGATATAGGTAGCCTCCCCTAGGTCCTTCATAGCAAAGCACTTCCCAAGCCAGGACATAACCTCCAGCATGGTTCGGATGTTATTTCCTATGAGTAGTATGTCATCCACATACAGTACCAAGAAGCTAACTACACCCCCATTAGCTCTGACATACACGCATGACTCATCTTCGCTTCTCGAGAAGCCAAACTCTTTTACCTTCTCATCAAAACAAAGATTCCAGCTACGAGATGCTTGTTTTAATCCATAAATGGATTTCTCAAGCTTGCATACTCTATTAGGGTACTCTGCACTGACAAAACCCTCTGGCTGATTCATGTACACATCCTCAGCAAACTTTCCATTAAGGAAAGCGGTTTTGACATCCATTTGCCATATTTCATAATCATGAAATGTTGCAATGGCTAACATAACCCTAATAGACTTAATCTTTGCTACCGGCGAGAAGGTTTCATCATAATCAATACCTTGAGTTTGAATAAAACCCTTCGCAACCAGTCGAGCCTTATAAGTATGCACTTTTCCTTCCATGTCGGTCTTCTTCTTGAAGATCCATTTGCACCCGACTGTTTTACAGCCTGGTACATTGTCAACCAAGTTCCTAACTTGATTGTCATACATGGACTGTATCTCGTTGTCCATAGCCTCCTTTCATTTAGCAAACTTCGGGCCTGCCATGGCTTCCTTAACACTGCTAGGTTCATCCAAATTTACCAGTGTACTATCACTGATAAACGTATCACCTTCCGTAGTAATATGAAAACCATAATAAAACGAAGGTGTGTTCCTAATCCGTGTAGAACGCCTTGGAGGTACAGACTCGTCAACTGGATCAACAGGAGTTTCCTCCTCAGGTTGATTGCTAGTGTCTAAGGTTCCTTATCCAATTGATTCTTGAATTTCTTCAAGATCAATCTGCCTCCCACTATCTCCTTGGCTTATAAATTCTTTCTCGCGAAAGATCCCTCTCGTGCTACAAAGACCACATTCTCACTGGGTCTGTAGAATAGGTAACCGAAGGATTTCTGTGCGTAGCCGATGAAAATACACCTTTCACTTCGGGGTTCAAGCTTATCATGACTTTCACGCCTCACGAAAGCTTCGCAACCCCAAATTTTGATGTGGTCCAAATTGGGAACCTTCCCAGTCCACATCTCATGAGGTGTTTTGGTAACCTTCTTTGTAGGGACTAGATTAAGGATATGGGCGGCAGTCTCTAAGGCATACCCCCAAAAAGAGATTGGTAACGAAACTCGACTCATCATAGAGCGAACCATGTCCAACAAGGTTCGATTACACCTCTCAGCTACACCATTCAGCTGTGGTGTCCTGGGAGGAGTCAATTGTGAGACAATCCCACACTCCTTAAGAAAGTCAAGGAACTCGGTACTAAGATACTCACCACCTCGATCGGATCGAAGCATCTTAATGTTCCTGCCCAATTGATTTTCTACTTCCTGTTTGAATTCCTTAAACCTTTCAAAGGTTTCTGACTTATGTTTGACTAAGTAGACATACCCATATCTACTAAAATCATCAATAAAAGTCACATAATACCGATTAGCATCCCTTGTGGTGGTTTTGAATGGTCCACATACATCAGTATGTATTAGGTCCAACAAACCCTCACCTCTCTCACAAGTTCCAGTGAAGGGTGATTTTGTCATTTTTCCAAGTAGACAAGATTCACAACTATCATCCGATTTAAGGTCAAATGATTCCAAGACTCCACTCTTTTGGAGTTGGCCTATGTGTTTCTTGTTTACATGTCCAAGACGACAATGCCACAATGATGCTTTATCTAGGCTAGTAGAAGAATCAATATACAACACATTATTTCCTAAGTTATCTACAATCGACACAGTTTCATACACACCATCACAAGGTAATGCTTTAAAATAAAACACATTATTAAAGAAAGCATTAATACCACCACATTCATTATCAAACAAAAAGGTAAAACCTTGTTTGTACAAAGCATGAAAAGAAATAATATTCCTCACCATTTCAGACGAGTACACACATTTATTCAAATCTAATTTTAACCCATTATTAAGCAACAAAGTATAAACTCCAATCTTGGAAACAGGTGAAGCCTTCCTATTCCCCATGATCAAGTTTATCTTCCCGTGCTCCACATCCTCACTTCTTCTTAGGCCCTGCATATCAGAACATATGTGAATACCACATCCTGTATCAAGCACCCAAGAGTTAGAATATGTTGAGTAATTAGACAATATAGTGTAAATACCTGCATGGGTGGGTTTCACTTTCCCATCCTTTAGATCCTGCAAGTACTTAGGGCAGTTTCGCTTCCAGTGTGCCTTTTCATGGCAATAAAAGCATTTAGCATCCTTGGGAATGGTAGAAGGAGTGGCAGAACCGTTCTTGGTCTTTGATGAGGAGTGTTGAAGATAATTATGTTGTGTCTTGGGCCCTTTTGTTTTACAATCGGATTGGGCTTGTCAATCCGTGTTTAACTAGATTAGCCTTCCTAGAAAAATTGTTAGGGTTTTATTATAAATTTATGCATGCATGTATGCGTATGGTAACGGTCGTCACTCTCATTGAATATTGTAAACCCTAAAATCCTCTACAGTTGATGTTCTTTATCGAGCTCTTTTGAGGATTGTTTTATTGAATCATTCGACACTTTTTGATTCATTAGCTTGTTCTTAATTGTTTATCTAGTCATTTATCTACCTGTTTCATAGATCTAATCGATCTTTAAGTTTGTTTTAAACTCATCGAGTAGCCTTCAAGAGACTTTCCCTTGGTACCCTTCGAAGGGTGCTTCCTCTTCTTCCCTTTTCCTTGCCCGATAGCTAAAACAGGGGTAGATGTTGGAGTAGGAGTAGTAGAGGTAACAACTGCCTTACCCTTAAGACCGGATTCCGCGGTCTTCAAGAGTCCTTGAAGCTTGCTGAGGGTAACTTCCTCCTTGTTCATATGATATGTCATTCGAAAATGATCATAACAAGAAGGCAAGGAGTGAAAAATGATGTCAATTGCCAACTCCTCGGGGATGTTAACATTCAGCTTCAGCAAACAGTCCACATACATTTGCATCTTTTGCATGTGGCCCATGACGGATTCACCGTCCTTCATGCGGGTAGTTATTATGGAGGACGAGCACTCTGATGGTACCTTTCCATCAGGTCTTGGTGCATCTCAAAAGGGTAGAAATCTTCATATGACTTTTGGAGCTCGGCTGTCATCGTGGCCATCATGATACATGCCACCTTAGTAGCATCTCTCTCATGAGTCCTGAATTCAGTGATCTCCTCAGGAGTAGCAGTAGACTCATCAAGTTCTTTTAACTCCTTATCGAGGACATATTCCTTGTCCTCGTAACGAGTAACCATCCTGATGTTCCTAATCCAATCCATGAAGTTGGAACCATCAAAGATGACCCTCCCACAAAGATTCATGAGAGAGAAAGAACCAGTTGGGTTAGAGCCTGAAGCATTAGTGTTGGAAGACATCTGAAAGAAGAAAGTAAGTTTAGATTAGATATTTAGGATCCTTAATAAGACACCCAAATGTAATATTAAGGCTAGGATCCAACCACAATATATTACACTTAGAAGAGGGATGCCGTAATCTAAGTAATAATATATTTGAAAGGTAGGTGAATGACGATTCACCAATTTCCACCACGAAAACGAAATGATTTATTAGGTTTAATTGGATTTGAAATTCCTAGATTCTTTTGAGATTCATTGAACTTTTCAATGGCATGTTTCAATCTCGATTGTTCCCTTCAAGTTTTGTGACTAGGATGCCGAGGATCACAAAACAAGGTGTGAATAACCATGCTAATTCACTTGGTACCCTTAATATTATCACCTAATCAATGTGCCGGTTAACCACACACGCTCCATTGATCTATGACAAACATTAAGTCACCCTTCGTGATCCTTACTAGTCCTAGTTAGTGTGCCGTTTAAGCACACACGCTCCACCAACGACTTGGTAAGGAACAAAGTGTGAATTCCATGGACTAGCACCATGTTCACATTTTTCCTAAAATAACTAAGATTTGGAATTAAAAGAGTTTAGTTATTTTATAATATTCATTATACTTTTAATGAGCATTTAAAGTCATTGTTCTACCCGTTCGGCTAACGACCCTCCACCGATCAAGCAAGCGGTGGGTGAGAGTATACACCCATTAAGTCGCCATTTTATAGGCAACAACCTTATACCCACCTTATAGACCGGCTTCGTGAATGAGGCCTACTAACGGTAAAACGACTTATTCTTATACATATATATAATAATTAACCATTAATGTTATA
Organism: Lactuca saligna; assembly: GCF_052625555.1. Classification (NCBI taxonomy): domain Eukaryota; kingdom Viridiplantae; phylum Streptophyta; class Magnoliopsida; order Asterales; family Asteraceae; genus Lactuca; species Lactuca saligna. Next base: position 276,120,755 of record NC_136424.1, read on the forward strand.
AATAGTATAAGGGTTGAATTTTAACTATTAAAACTCTAAGGGTTGGAATTAAAGTTTATTAAAGTGTGTGAAACTTTACAAATTCCAAAACTTGAGGGCAAGTTTTGTAACTTTGCAAAAGTCTTCATTTCATAACTTATGAATTAAAGGTTCATAAAAATGAAGACTCTTCATTTTCATGTAACTTATGTGTTTTAAGTGTGTGTTAAATAAGAGTGACCTTTGGAAATCCATAACTTGAGGACAAATTATGAACTCTATTAAAACACATAAATGATAAAGAATTAATCCTAAACAATTCAGCAAATAATTCCTATCATTTTCTAAATTCATAAGAACATGAACATGATCATCAAAAATTCAAGAATTATATGAACACATAAAATCATAGAATTTTGATATATGCTATTGCAAATGGATTAGAACAACCATTACACCAACTAAAATAAGTTTTATAACACCAAAACAATTTAGGGTAATGTTTCTATTCCATTTCCAGCAGTAAAAGTCGAGAATCCGCATTCTTTCGATCCTACTCATAAAGTGCATGAACTGACTCGTCGAGTAGGTTGAAGTTTGCCTTGGACTCGTCGAGTCCCCCCAATGGACTCGGCGAGTCCACCATGCAGACAGCAACGATTTTGACTTTTTTCACTATTTTGCATCAAGTATCAAACAAGCAAGCCTAGGCTCTGATACTACTGTTGGGTTTTGAGCAATCTAACACTTCCTAAGTGTGCATGCAACCCTAATAAACCTTGGATCTATGTTTGTCTAAATACATGCAAAATAATAATTTTCCAAGGTTTATAACCTATCTAACATGGCATGGGGAACATTTCAACATAAAAGAGTTAGAAGAGATTACATACCTTTTGGTGAGTTTGGTTCTAAGGAGTTTGAGGGCCAAGCACCAATAGTGTGAATGCCTCAAATGGAATCACAAAAACCACAAACTCTTGGAAAACTTTGAGAGAGTATACACCCTTGTATAAAATCGGCCACACACACTACTTCACTAGTTTTCTCTTAGGCTCCATTTCATGCTCCATAAGCATGCTTATATAGTGTGCATGGTTAGGGTGAAACCCTAATAACCCATGTCTTTTCCTTTCCAAGGATCCATGGGTTAAAAGCTCCATGGATCATCCATGGACTTCCACATAAGCCTAGCCCATTAACAAATGAGTATTATCCCACACTATATAAAACAAATAGCCCATAATCTAATTAGTCTTCCTTTTAATCTCTAAATTAATTCATAATTAATTTAAGACTAAAACTAATTAAATAACGTAACTTCATATTAATATATTATAACTTATAATATATTAATAAGCATATGTGTATAACTCTCAGAAAATTATCCATAATAGTTTGGATGAGATGCAACCCAAATGGACCATGCCGGTCGGGTCAAGTATATACCAAATAAGTTATGGACTTAGACACCTTATCCAACAGATTGATCCCATTGTAGAGGCCATAAAGAACAGCGAGAAAACCCTTGCTAGTAGTATCGGAACCACCACTTCGTTCTGCTAAACCCTTAATCAGTAGAGTGAGCAAGCTATTCCACTGTGAGGGTAAACAAGATTTCTTCATTTTGGTAATAGTCGTTAGCACATCGGTATACCCCATCTCGTACATCATTGAAAATATCTGAGATGTGGTGATAAAGTCTTACGAGATGATAAAAGAATCTACTGCAAGATTCAAAATCCAACAGAACTTCACCTTTGAAACCGAAGTCTTCTTGTCGTGGATGGTAAAATAGATACGATCTTTGTTTTTATCATAAGTCTCCGTGGAATAAACCTGTGATAACAGCGACATTTGGACTGCTTCAACCTGGGTTAGGGCTAAAACCAGGGGGAATATTTTAAACATTCCACAACCTACAGCATATATGAGTCATACAAGAATGGATTAAGTTCGATGATCATATTTTGGTTAGGTTTAATGGTGAGCAAGGATGATGATGTCGTCTGATCATGTACTGAAGAGGAAGTCACCATTGATGAATGAAGATGAAGATGAACAGTGTTTACTTGTCGTTTAAGTTTGAGAGAATTGAGTGCTGGTAAAAGACAAATAAAAAGTTCAACCCTTTATATACCATTTCCTGGAGAGAGAAAACCGTGATGATAATGATGAGATCACTAAAACATTGCCTGAAAAAGCGTGATGTGATAGTGTGGTTACTCCCAGGTATACGTCAGCAGGCATGGGTTTAGAAACCAATCAAATTCACGCGCCTAAATCTTATCTTCAATCGGCGTTTGAAATTCCACAATAACCCCTTGTTTGGTTGCAATAGATAACCCAAAACTCAAACCAAACAGTAACCAGAATGTTGGAAAATAAACATTTTCGTGCATAAGTGTGACAAAGATAAAGAAACAAATCAAATGTGTATGGGATGTGAGTGATGTCTTATTATTAAACAGAAAGCAGAGGATTCCAGGCAAGAGTCGCTTCCTTCAAAGTCAAGAGAGACTTAAAGTGCTTGTGTGGTTTCCCGAAAAATACGATCAACTGTTTGTTAATAAATATTGAAAGGCTTCTTTTAATCATAGGATTAGGGTAGCTTATCTTCAACTGAACTTCGAGTTTTAACATAAAACCAAACGTTGGAAGAAGTACCTGTGAGATCGATGTGGTATGTAGAACAGGTAGGTGGGATATATTATGTTAGTGACTATAGAGAAATCAGAAATCTAAAAAAAAAAAAAAAAAAAAAAAATTGGATCTCTTTAGGAAGAAATGCCTTCGCAGTAGACAATTTCATAAAAGATCACACAAAAATAAAAAGAGATATTTCCTTAGGTAACCAGTAAGTTCTTGAATATATAATTCACCGTCAATTCATTTTTGGTGTTGGATATTGGGTTTCACTTAGCTCATGCTAAACGTATCTAAGATCACAAACACAGATGTTGTGTAACCATAAACCTCAGTGGTAAAGACCGAGAGTCTCAAGGGTTACATTGGTGAACCGAAAGTAGATGGAGAATATAAGGAGGTGGCTAAAGAACCAAATGTACCTTCTGCTAGATAATCCTGACAGAGCAGAGAAACTCTTAACTCATATGAGAAGAGTAAGGTAGCTCTAGACCGAGTAGTATAAATTAGCCTGATTTGGAAGAAACAATAGGTGTAGATCGAATCATTAAGGCCTGCTCAAGATCGTAGAGGCTTAAGACAACATGCAGCAGCATGCTTCTAGGGACCCTTAACTAGTTTATTTTGAAATTGAATCATACCTTCCTTAGATCCACAGTCGGTTACACGGGTATTCATATCACCTAAGAAGAAGAAAGAAACACACCAAACAAACCAAACAGAGAAAAAAACAAACGAGGCAAATAAAACTTAGTGAAAGTTTTGAGTTTTTTTTTTTGCTGAAAAATAATAAAAACAAAAACATAAAATGTTTTTGGAGTTTTGAAATTTTCTGAAAAAGAATAAAACAGATAGATAAAATATTTTTGGATTTTTGAAATTTTCTGAAAAATAATAAAAACAGAAAGATAGAATAATTAAGTTCAAATCAAAAGAAAGATATGCACAAAATATACAACCAAAACCTTATCTTTAAATGAGTGAAGCGAAATAGAGCAAGCATTCGGTTCATTTCGGTTCCAGAAAATTACGGAGTCGAGATAGACCGAGCGGTCTGTCCATTTCGGTTCCTTAAAAGTGTAGAGCCGAAATAGACCGAGCGGTCTGTCCATTTCGGTTGTCTAATTTTTAATGAGAGATTTGAGGGATCGGTACTGACTGTCCTTCCATCATGCCCAAGCCTTGTAAGATTTTGTTAAAGGTTGCTTCTGCTAAGGCTTTAGTAAAGATGTCAGCCAGTTGATCAGCAGATCAAACAAAGTATACTTCCACGTTCCCATCTTCTACATGATCCTTGATGAAATGATACCTAAGTGCAATGTGCTTGGTTTTTTAGTGTTGCACTAGATTATGACAAATCCTAATTGCACTTTCAGAGTCACAATAGAGAGGAATCTTCTTCATACTTAGCCCATAATCTCTTAGTTGACTTTGAATCCAAACCACTTGAGAGGTGCAAGATGATGCAACAATATATTCAGCTTCGGTTGTGGATAACGAAACATAGGTTTGTTTCTTGGATTGCCAACTAACAAGTTTCCCGTCAAGAAATTGGCATCCCCCTGTAGTACTCTTTCTATCCAGTCCACATCCTCCTAGATCAGCATCAGAAAAGGCTTGGATGAATAATCCAGATCTTGCAGGATACCAGAGACCGAGAGATGAAGTTTTCTTCAGATATCGAAAAATGTTCTTCACAGCAAGCATGTGAGGTTCTCTTGAATTGGCTTGAAACCTGACACAGTAATAAACAGAAAACATAATATCTAGTCTACTAGTTGTTAGATACATAAGGGGCCCTATCATTTGACGATAAATTGTTATATCCACAGCACCTTTCTCCAGAGATGGGTTTAGCTTAGTGTCAAATGTCATAGGCACCTTCACTTTTGAATCACCCTTCATTCCAAATTTTGTCAGTAAGTTTTTGGTGTATGCCTCCTGGCTTATAAAGATACCTTCTGGTCCTTGTCTAATATTCAAACCAAGGAAAAAGTTAATTGGACCCATTGTGCTCATTTCAAATTTAGTCTCCATCAACTTCCTGAATTCAGTTGTTAAGCTAGGATTCGTGGAGCCGAAGATGATATCATCAACATAAATTTGAACTATCATCAAATGTTCGCCTTCCTTCTTATGAAAGAAGGTTGGGTCAACCGAACCTTGTTTAAATTTTTACATTTTCAAGAAGCGAGTTAGCGTTTCATACCAGGCTCTCGGTGCTTGTTTTATCCCATAGACAGCTTTATCCAAGACATAGCAATGATCAGGGTATTTTTCATTCACAAAACCAGGTGGTTGCTCAATATAGACGGTTTCTTCTAATGCTCCATTCAAGAAAGCGCATTTGACATCCATTTCGAAAACTTCAAAGTTCTTGTGAGCGACATATGCAAGGAAGATTCTGACAGATTCCAACCTTGCTACTGGAGCAAATGTTTCTTCATAATCTATCCCTTCTTCTTGACAATAACCTTTTACTACCAACCGAGCATTTTTACGAATGACATTCCCCTCTTTGTCCAGCTTATTTCTAAACACCCATTTCAGGCCGACAACAGAAGCATCTTTCGGTGTAGGAATCAACCTCCAAACTCTGTTGCGTTCGAACTCATGGAGCTCATCCTGCATTGCTTGAACCCAATCTGAATGATCAAGTGCAGCATTTACAGTTTTTGGCTCAATTTTGGAAATAAAGGAATTAAACATACAAAATTCCACTTTAGAGAATAATGCAGTTTGTTTCGCCTTCAGTTGAGATCGAGTAAGAACACTTTCTTAAGTTTCACCAATAATTTGTTCTTTGGGATGTTCCTTTGTCCATGTTACTAATGGAGGATAGCTTGGATCATATTCTAGGATTCAATTCAGCTTCTACTTCTATTTCAACATCTGACAGATCACCCTCACCTTCGTTAGTAGAACTATCACTTTCTTTCTCCTTCTCCCCCTCGACTGGCGAAGTGAAATCTTTGTCAGCATCAGAGTCTGCATTTCTTGTGGAAGTTGGTTTCTCCCCCTCGATTTGACTATCACTTGTTTGTTTTGGGTCAGTGTTTTCCCTATCATCTTAACCTTTAGATGTTGGGGATGAACTTCGATTCTCCCCTTCAACAGAAACCTCGGTTGTCTTTGATATTGTAGAGCTCTCCCCCTGGAACATTGAATCTTTGTTTGGAGATCCTGTTGATGAATTAGTACGCGGTGGTTTGCTTTCCATCTCTTTAGTAGCTTCGTCTATGACCTTCTTGAGATTATCGACTTTGTTATCTGCTGTTGTTGGCTCTAAATGAATTGCTTTCTCTGTTTCATCGAATAGCCGAATGTATTCCTCAAACAGGTTGGATATTGGAACCGAGACCTATCCAGATTCTGGGAATATGTCTCCTACGGCACTTTCAGTCTTTTGAACCTTCTTTATATAATTGTCATCAAAGGTGACATAATAAGTCTCTTCAATTTTTTTGGAACGCTTATTCAACACCCTGTATGCTTTTGATGATAGAGAGTAACCCAAAAATATGCCCTCATCGGCTTTAACATCAAACTTATTTCGGTTCTGTTTAGAATTAAAAATAAAGCACCTTGAACCGAAGATATGGAAAAATTTGACATTCGGTTTCCTATTGTTTAAGATCTCATAAGGACTTGTGGAGAATCTCTTATTGAGCAAGGATCGATTCTGAGTATAGCATGCAACAGCTATTGCATCAGCCCATAAGTATAAAGGTAGGGAAGCGAAACTAAGCATGGTTCTGGCTGCTTCACATAACGAGCGGTTTCGGCTTTCAACAATTCCATTCTGCTGTGGTGTATAAGGGGCTGAAAAATTGTGAGTTATCCCCTTATCAGCCAGAAAGTCCTCAAAATCCTTATTCTTGAATTCCAGACCATTGTCACTTCTGATGTTTCTAACCGACTTCTTTAGTTGTACTTCCACTTGCTTGATGAATGCCTTCAGCTTGAGAGTAGCATCTGATTTCTGCTTAAGAAAGAAAACCCAAGTGAAGCGTGAAAAACCATCTACAATGACAAGAATGTACTTACTTCCACCGATACTCTCTATAGCAGAAGGTCCACACAGATCAATGTATAACAGTTCAAGTGCTTCCATTATCTTAGTATTGATGTGTGTAGGGTGGCTTCTTCTGCTCTGTTTACCCATCTCACATGCTGCCCATAAATGCTCCTTATCGAACTTGAGAAGAGGAAGGCCTCGAACGTGATCACCAATCACTAATTTGTTGATGTCTTTGAAATTTAGGTGTGATAGACGTCGATGCCATAACCAGCTTTCATCGTTGTTTGCCTTTGACAGCAGACAGATAGCTGGTGTCCCTCGAATTGGGTTAAGATTCAGAAGGTACATCTCTCCCTTTCGTGGAGATTTCAGTAGAACCTTGTTGGATTGTTTTTCCATTATCTCAGACCCCTCATCATCGAATGATACCTTCAAACCTATGCCCACAACTAATTGCGACACACTGATGAGATTGTGCTGCAATCCCTCTACATAAGCCACCTTTCTGATCGAGAACTCTCCATTAGTTATCATGTCGTATCCTTTGATTGTTCCATAGGAATTGTTTCCAAACTTCACTAACCCACCATCTTTCAGGGACCGAAACTCCCTTAGCTCCACCTTCCTCCCTGTCATGTGACGCGAGCAACCATTGTCTATATACCATTCGTCGTCAAACTGCTCGTCACTGATTACCTATAAATTCAAGCAGATTTAGGAACCCAAAGATTCTTGGGCCCTGGTGAGTTTTTCACAGAGAAAGGAATAACAACAGAAACATCAACTAAATAAGTTCATTTAATAAGAGTGGTTTGATCTTTTCTTTTAATAGTATACACCTTGATTTTTGTTTTATCTTCTTTAAATTTTGGTGTATCAGTTGGGTTTGCTTTTGATGGTTTAGGATTTTTCATTTGATTCCTAGGTTTAGTGGAGGATTTCTTATTTTCCTTCTCAGAGTCTGATACCAACTTTTCTTTTCCTTTGATGTCCTTTAAAGAATTTGTTTCAACTTGGGACTTGGAGGATCCATAACTAGGATTGGGACCGAATCTGGGTTTACGACTGAATCTGGGTCGAGGACCGAATCTAGGTCGAGGATAGAATCTGGGTTTAGGACCGAAACTAGGTCTAGGACCGAAACTGGGTCGAGGACCGAAAGTCGGTTCAGGACCAAGACATGACTTTCGGTTATGGAATTTGGAATAATAGGAATTTGGACTGAAGTTTTCCTTCAACTTTTCCTTTCCCTTGTCCATGGATCCTTTCCTAGGAGGCTCATAGTTGGTATTTTGAGAATTCCAATGTCTTTTCCGTTCATTCAGATTCGTGGCATATCTCTGATTTCTCAAGCATTTATGTTCAGTTAGCTCCTTCTGAGATTTGTGGATATTGAAACTGGCCTTTGGTTTCTCCTTCTGAGTTACAGTTGTCTTACCTTCCATTTTAGATTCTATACTCTTCTTAGTTTGAACTTTCGGTGCTTCCTCTCTCTTGAGTAGAATTTTCGGTTCTTCCCTCTTGATTGGAACATCAGGTTCAACCTCGGTTCCTCAGGAACATCTTTGGTTCCACTTGTGCTTGGAATGTCGAAACTGGAGGGTTTGTTGATGGGTTCTGGTATGTATCTACCTTTGACTCTCCATGTGGTTTTCTCAGATAGTCCCACAGTCTCGTCTGCGTTGTCAATAGGAGCAGACCAGAAATAGTCTTCGCATCCTTCAGCGTTATCTTCGTCAACTATGATTCTTAATTCTACCGTTTGCCTTTGAGTGACCGAGTCATAGCATAAACCTGATTTGGCACGGTCTAAACTTTTTGATAGACCAAGGCCTTTTCCTTAAGTTTTGGTTTTTGTTCTTTTGACAGACGAGCAAGCTCAACCGAGTTTTCTGATATGAGAGGTTTTTCATTCTCGGTTTCATTTTTCATAAACTTAGAGCAATCAACTTAATCCTCTGCTGAGATTTCACTCATATCACTTTGTGCATCAAATTCAGACGAATTATTTAAGTTTATTTTATTTTCTTTAACAATTTTGGCATTTGACAGATCGAATATTTGTATAGTTTCAGTTTTAATCTTTAGCCTATCATTTCCATCTATGAAGGTTTCTATCTTTTAGCATACTTTTATGTTCCTTAGAATCGATGAAGGTTTCTATCTTATCCAAACCTAGCCTATACGACATTGATGTTTCTTCAGAGGACACTTCTGATTCACATTCTACTATAACTTCATCTTCCATAAATTCAAGAAAAGGCAAAATCATTTTATGAATTTTCTTTCCAATTTCACAGCTTAAATGTAATTGAGCAATATTAGTATAAAGATGCTTAGCAATTAAACAGAAAACATTTCTTTGTTTTAATACCTTTAAATTGTCTCTTTGCAAATAAATACTTTCATCCCCAGCTCTAACTAACTCCGCTGCCTTCAGCTCAATCCACATTCTCCATTCCTCACTTTTTGAAGACACTCTGCCGAGTTGGTCAGTTAGGTTAGCATTCGCTAAGCAGGTTTGCATGAGGCTACTACTTAGGTTAGAAAATTTAAAGTTTAATTCATTTAATTCTTCTTGAGAATCAGTTTTTGAAATTTTAAGAGACTCAAGAATAGAATGTACCTTTTTGATCGATCGATCGCAATCGTTGATCTTCTCACTCACCGACTTGGCCGCAAAACACTTGTTTTCTGTCAGGTTTGGTTCCGTATCTGCACTTTCGGTTGATGGACCAGCAGTGACGATAAAGCACTTTCCACCCGAACCTTCATTCTTTGCCACATACGCCTTTCCATGAGTGGACCTTCTAACCTCTTTGTCTTCAGAGTCGGTTGACCAGACTTCTACGCCACCGAACTCATCTTCCCCAGCATTCTCCTGTACGATTAAGGCATTCATCAAGCTGTTGGACGCCTTTTTTTCTTGACTTCATCTAATTTTCACATATAATACGCCTCATCATCTTCACCCTCTCTTTTTTCAGCCATCTTTCTCAACATGCAATCGTTGGCAAAATGGTTCTTGCCGTGACAATAGTTGCAGTCGTATCCAGAGTCTCCTGCAATCTTTCTCTCCTTTTTCTCTTCATCCTTTTGAGAGGAGACTTTCGATTCATCCTTCATCTTCTCAGAACTATAACTTCCCTACTAGTTTCAGTTCTTGCTGACGGGAAATTTTCTCCTTAAAAATTTCTTTGGATTTGTGATCATCAAGGCATACTCCTCACTTGTAAGGTCGCACTCTGACATGTCTGACTCTTCTTCTTCTTCTGCAGTACTTTTTCCTTTAGAAACAAGAGACAACAATCCCACACCAGAGATCACTTTCTCTTCCTTGGTTACAACACTTTCTGGGGACTTTAGTATCCCTAGTAGTTTCGCCAGCAAGTACGATTTGAATTGTTCATGCGCCTTCGCAGTGAAAACCACATCCATCCATTCTGGTCTCAGGCCATTCATGAACGTGACTTTCTGCTCGATCAACTTCCTCTCTATCCCATGCTTGATCATCTTACTTAAGAGATGATTGAACCGATCAAAGGTCTGTACAAGCTTCTCTTCAGGTTTCTGTTCGAAAACTCCAAATTCTGATAGTAACAGAGTTTGAATCGAGTATTCCAGATCTTCATCAGTTGAGTAAAGTTCCTTCAACCTATCCTAGATCTCTTTAACAGTTGTGCATGAACCTACTAGCCGAAAGGTGTCAGATTGCAAGGCGAATCTTATCATTTACATGGCTTTAACGTTACACAAGAGCTTGTCCTTCTCATCCTGTGGCATCTTCTCAACATCTGTCACCAACTTGTTGTGATCCTTTTGCGTCTTAACAGTCGTGTTTGTCCTCGAATGTACAAACAGTCCAAGAGTGATAGCTTCCCAGATGAGATAGCCATTGTCTTCAGATCCAACCATGTAATCTTCAAAGTGATGAGCCCATACTTCGTAGTCTTGAGTATAGAGTATAGGTACTCTGGTTGTTGATTCGATGTTGTTTGAGATGTTAATGGGGTTTGTATGCGAATCATCATGAGACATGGTGAGCTGCTAGAATCAAACTTGTAAACTTGATTAAGGTTTTATCAAAAACAGAGTTGTCGTCGATATGAAGATGTCGGCTTCTATTTATACGATAAAATCGGAAACCGTAAAGTATTATGAATACAGAAGGAATGTATATTGATCACACAGTCTCCTACTTTGATACCAATTGTTAGAACAAAGTTCTTTTAGGGTCGTATGATTCTAAACAGGATATTAAATAAGAACGTAATAAAGAACACAAGTATGGCACTGAATATGTCGTATGATTAATGCGATAACACCTCAGAAGAGATCAATAAAGAACTTCAATCTGTAGAGGTGTTTAGGGTTACAAGAATCAACGTAATTAAAAACTTTTAATATACGTATACATGCATTCATATATATACTAAAACCCTAACAGCTAATCCAGATAACAATGAAACTAATCTAGATAGACACGGATGGACAGGCCCAATCCGGATACAAAATATATAGCCCAAGACGCAACACAAATGGACTCAACAGTTAGTACAGTGGTACTCACTTATTACAAATACTACGGTACTTTCAAGATTTCAATAGACTTAAGGTAGTTAGTACGTTTGTAGTTATTTGATACTACACCATAGTACTATTTCATTTTCCCCTTTACATTCACTTCGTGAACATTCACACGATCCACGGTAATGTAGAAACTATATTTTTGGTTAATGATAGTCAGATTTGGAAAAAAAAAAACACACTCTTACAAGAAACACCCACATGGATACTAGATGCCTTGGTGGAAGGATACAATTAGTAGGAAACATAGGGTTTTCTAGGATGTTCATTTACATACATATACTTACAGTTCATTCATAAAAATACTTACATTTCAAATACATACAATTACTTACATACAAATTAAGACACTAAAATACTTATGATCTCACCAGCTTCAAAGCTGATACTCGCTTTCAAAATTACTTGTATCCTCAGGTCATCAATAGACAGGTACCGATGCAAGGTTTAGAGAAGATGGAGCTCGTTCAAGACTCGTCTTTCATTTTGTTTATAGTTTAGTGTCTATTATAATTTGGCAGAACACACTTGTATTAAAATATATTATTAATGCAATGGATGATGTTGTTGCTTGTTTACTACTTTTCATTGTTGTGATACTGTACATGACGTCCTCCGCCCCATAACGTTTCCGCCGTTCAATGGTTTTGGGGTGTGACAAGGAATATTGGTGGCCCTATATGAAGAGAGATATCGCATGGTTCATAGAGAGGTGCTTGACCTGTCGCAAGGTTAAGGCCGAGCACCAGCGTCTGCATGGTAAGTTGTAGCCGTTAGAGATTCCCGAGTGGATGTGGGAATACATTACCATGGATTTTATCACCAAATTGCCGAGGATTGCTAGGGGTGTCAATGCAATTTGGGTGATTGTGTACAGGTTGAAAAAGAGCGCTAATTTCCTTGCCATCAAGGAGAGCTCTTCTGCGGAGAGGCGGGCAGAGCGAGCGGACAATTCAGACACTCGAGGACATGCTTTGGGCATGTGTATTGGGCTTCAGATGGAGTTGGGACACGTATTTACCCTAGGCAAAATTTTCCTATAAAAACAGCCATCATTCGAGCATTGGTATGCCACCCTTTGAGCTGTTGGATATGAGGAGGTGTCGGACTCCCATTTGTTGGGGAGAGGTAGGGCAACGTGTGATGGGTAGCACAGAGATTGTGCTTCAGACGACCGAGAAAATTTAGCAGGTCAGACAGAGGTTACTGACAGCCCAAAGCTGACAGAAGAGTTACGCGGATAGGCGACAGTCAAAGCTCGAGTTCCAAGTCGGTGACTTCGTACTCCTGAAGGTATCTCCTTGGAAAGGAGTGATCCGATTCAGGAGGAGGGGAAAGTTAGGGCCCCGATATATTAGACCATTCAGGGTTATTGCAAGAGTGGGCAGAGTAGCTTACAGGTTGGAGCTACCTGCGGAGTTAGGTCAGATTCATGACACCTTCCACGTATCGCAGTTGAGGACGTGTGTGGCCGATGAGTCGATGGTGGTACAGTTAGAGGATATCCAGGTGGATGCGAGCCTAAACTACATTGAGAAACCGGTTGTGACTATGGATCGGAAGATCAAGGTTTTGAGGAACAAGGAAGTGCCCCTGGTGTAGGTCTGGTGGCAACATCGGAGAGGGTCCGAGCTGACTTCGGAGCCAAAGCGAGAGATGCGTGAGTACCATCCAGAGTTGTTTGCGGAATGAGACTTCGAGGAAGAACTTTGATTCTAGTGGGGGAGAATTGTAACATCCGGATCCCCGGGTATCTTATTTTATGCATTTATTTTGAGTTTTTGGAGAGAGACTTGGCGAGTAGGCGCTCAGACTCGCCGAGTAGGATCGTGGATGGTCGGACAAATTTAATGACAGACTCAGCGAGTCCACACTGTTTAATGAAACCCTAATTCCCGGGGTTTAGGACCTATTTAAAGGGGCTTATAGCCACCATTTGCGACTACTAGACCCCTGAGAGGAACCCTAGGAGATCTAGACCATTTGTGAGGAAGAAGAGGTCATTTTTGATCCTTGTGTGGGTGTTTTTACAAGAAGAAGGTGGCCAAGGTAAGAGGGAATTAAAGAGGGTGCTATTATGTGGATTTCAGAGTCTAGGGAGTTCATACTGAGGTATACATTTCGATCCTTCTTTAGTTTTGTGTTACTCTTTGAGAGTTATGGTTTCTAGCCCCTTTAGAGTATGGATTGTGGTGCAATTGGTCCCTTATTGTGTTGAGACTTTGGATCTGGATCTAAAGTGGTTCAGAGACCTTAACTCCTTGATTTTTATGGGTGTCATTGGGAGATATGATTTTGGATGGCATATTGAGGCCATTTCTTCAAATAGAGCCATTAGGTCTTTGCATGGGCATCAAGATACAAATTTTACGTGTTTATCTTGCTTAAGGAGGCCAAATCTATGGATTAGAGGAATGGATCGGACCTCGGCGAGTAGGATAGTTTTTCCCCATGAATCACACAGTCGGTAATTCGTTGAGTTGGGGAAGTGACTCGGTGAGTCATTGGGGATTTTGAGGACTTGAGTTCATGACTGAACTCGCCGAGTCACAATTGTGCACTCGGCGAGTCTGGTCAAAGAGGTGACCGTTGAGTTTTGTTGACTTTTAGGCTATGGTCAACAATTGGACTTATGAACTGTTTGAAGGGTAAAATGGTGTTTTAGCCTTCTTAGAGGACGTGTGAGGATTTAGTCTAGCCTGGAGAGCTGTTATTAATTGGAATGATCGTTTATGTGTTTACGCGAGCGAGATATTACCGAGACATCCGAGGTGATTCTTCTCACTATACTTTACCTTGAGTGGTAATTAGAGTTATATGATAGAATTATTGCATGCTATTTATATGATTTGTTGCACTGCATTATGTTTATGTGATTTATGTCGTGTGTATATATCAGAGTATACCAGAGTTAGAACCGGAAGGTTCACAGAGCTAGGACCAGAGGGTCCACAGAGTTAGGGCCCAAGGGCCCGCAGAGTTATAGCCTCGAGTAGCTAGTATGTGTTATGTGTGGTATATTAGGGAACTCACTATGTTTCGTGCTTATATTGTTTTGTGTTATGTGTTTCAGGTTCTAGTGAGGATCGCGGGAAGGCGCTGGCATGATCAGTACACACACGCGTGCAGTTTTATTAATACGTTATGATCTTGGGGATTTGTAATGAGATAATGTTGATACATTGTTTTCTTGAAAGTGATTATGAATGAATTTATATGGTTTTAAAAAGTGAAAAATTATTTGAATTTTTACGGTGTTATATATATATATATATATATATATATATATATATATATATATATATATATATATATATATATATATATATATATATATATATATATCCATTTTGTGTTTATTTGACTTTTCAATCCCCCCCCCCCCCCCCCTTAAACTTTATTAGTTTTAATTTTTTTACCTTTGGAATAAATTTAATCTAATAATTTTTTTCCTAAGCTATATTATTAGTATCTTAGAAGTCAGATTTCTATCACCTTATTATATTTTAAGCTTCCACCCTTATATACTTTATTTTCGTAATTTTCATATTTATGAATGTTGCTTTTAGTTATTATAGTTATTTAATTAATTGTCATTTATGTATTATACGGATCAAGATACATATTCAAATCTTAGAATTTTATATTTTTTTGGTTCACGTTGCAAAGATTTTCTCCGCTCTAATGCGCCAAATGGTGGAATACTTTATATATATATATATATATATATATATATATATATATATATATATATATATATATATATATATATATATATATATATATATATATATATATATATATATATATATATATTAGACGAATTATCATGCGTTGCGCGGTGCAAGTTAAAAATATATATTGATAATGGTTATGTTATTGACATTAATTTTTACATGATATTTTTACATTAATATATATATATATATATATATATATATATATATATATATATATATATATATATATATATATATATATATATATAATCTCAACTATTTTGAACAATAATATTCAGTGACATCAACCAACATTCCTCGTTAACATAATTAAATATAATTATCTATTTAGTATTATTTTTAACAATTGTTATGATTAATTAATTTAAATTTTTACTTATGTAATCATTTTTATAATTTCATTAATGATGTTGATTTAAAATACAATTTTCTTTTAGTTAACATTTTGTAATTTATAATTTGATGTTATTATCATTTAAAATTATTGTTCATTAATTTTGAACCACTTATTATTATTACTAAGTTAAAGAAGACTTTTAAGAAACATTTAATATTAATATTTAAATATTGAAAATATACTAAATAATATAGTGATGAGATTGATAATTTTAATTTCAAAAGAGACTTGCATGAATAATATAACATATCCATGATTTTAATTTGTTTTTATTAGTTTTAACAATTGTTTGTTAATTTTAAAACCACTTATTATTATTAATAAGTGAAAGAAAGCTTTTAAAAAGCATTTAGTATTATACCTAAAATGTTAAACATATACTAAATTACAAAGTGGTAAGATAGACAATTTGCATTTTAAAAGAGATTTATATGGATAATATGGATAATATGACATATCCATGATTTTTAATTAATTATTGCTTTGAACCAACACAAATATACAAACAAATATACAATATTTAATTAAATATTATTTATATTACATTCCATAACATATAATCAATAACATGAATCTAATCTAATTTACATTAAAATTTCAACCACAACATACAATGATTGCCTTAAAATAATACTTAAACCAAGAAAAAAAAATTAGTATATAACAAACTTACAAATTAAAAATTTTAACTTAATAACATGACTTGAAAAATGGTCCAAAGGCCTCAAAACAACACAAAATCCTTTAGAATTATTTTCTTTGTGAAATTTATATTTGATGTGTATTTGTGTATCTACACAAAGAGATTGTCCTTTTATAGTAGATTATCCACTAATTGTTTATTAAACATATTATCAACCTTTGAATGGTAAATCATTATTAAGAGACTTTTGAGTGGTATTCATTCAAATAAGAGGTTTCAAATGAATATTGTTTGAGTAAAATACATCATGGGAGTTTCAAATGAATGTGGTGAAAGGAAAAATGTTTCCTTTATAATTATCCTAGACGACCTCCCGCACGTTGCGTAGCGACGATTAAAAATATACTATTAAAATATTGAAAGATATATATTTAAAATGGTTATGTTATTGACATTAACTTTGAGATAATATTTTTACACTAATATATATATATATATATATATATATATATATATATATATATATATATATATGTATATATAGGGAAAAGTGAATATACCCTTAAGGGTATATAATCTTAGGTACCCAAACTCACTATAGTACGTCGTTTTATATTATATAATACATTCTAATTGTTCGGTATTCTTATAAATTAATTTTTAACTTGATTTACTTCCAATATTTTTATAAATTACCTATTTATTTTCTTGTTATATATTTTTCACTTTCAACTACAATATATATAGCCGAATAGGTGTTTGGCAAAAAGATGTGATGTGAGAGAAAGACAATAGTGAAACTTCAAAAATCTTGAAAGTAAATCAAGTTAGGGTTGGTGTTTAAGAACATTATAATGAATATATCAAACCAAATGATGTATTTTAGTGTGTTTGAGTACCTAAGCTTATATACCCTTAAGGGTATATTCACTTTTCCCATATATATATATATATATATATATATATATATATATATATATATATATATATATATATATATATATATATATATATATATATATATATATATAATCTCTATTATTTTGACAGCAACCCATATTCCTCATTAATAGAATTAAGTATAATTATCTACTTAGTATTATTTTTAACAATTATTATTATTGATTAATTATATTTTTACTTATGCGATCATCTTTTAATTTCAATAATGATGTTCATTTAAAATACAGTTTATTTATAGCTAAATGTAATTTATAGTTTGATGTTATTCTCGTTTAAAATTGTTATTCATTAGTTTTAAACCATTTATTATTAAAATTAAGTTAAAGAAGTCTTTTAAGAAACACTTAATGTTATTATTAAAATGTGAAATATACACTAAATAATAAAGCGATAAGATAGACAATTTGTATTTCAAAAGAGTCTTGCATGTATAATATGATATATCCATATAATTTGATTTTATTATGTATAATTATTGCTAATTAATTTTAAAACCACTTATTATTATTAATAAGTGAAAGAAAAACTTTTAAAAAATATTTATTATTATAATATGGATAATATGACATATCATTGATAGGCAATTTGCATTTTTTAAAAAAAAAATTACATAGATAATATGGATAATATGACATATAATTGATTTTTAATTACTTATTGTTTTAAAGCAACATGAACATACAAACATGTATACAATAGTTAATTAAATATTATATATATCATCTTTCATAACATATGATCGATAACATGATATAATTTAATTTACATTAAAATTTCAACCACAACATACAATGATATTATTAAAAGAATACTTAAATCAAGAAAATATAAAAAAGAATTTGTATATAACAAACATACAAATTAAAATCTTCAACATAATAAGATGGCTTGATAAATTGTTCAAAACCCTCAAACCAACACAAATAACATTAAATTTGTTTTCTTTGTGAATTTTGTATGTGATTTGCATTTGTGTGTCTACTCAATAAGATTGACCTTTTTATAGTAAAATATACATTAATTGTTTATTAAATATATTATATAAGCTATAAAACCTTTTAATTTTTAATCATTATTAAGAGATTTTTGAGTGATATTCATTAAAATATGAGGTTTCAAATGCATGAAGTGTTTGCAAATTTTTATGGAGGTTTTAAATGCATGAGGTTCAAGAAAAAATGTTAGCTTTACAAGTATTATTATATAAAGATATGATTTATTGATTTATGATAGAGAGTTACTATTCATTAGCTATTGCGTTTTCAAAAACAAAAACTACAAAACTCAAATTATATTATAATCGCTAAAGAATTTAATAAAAATGCAAATAAACTTCTATTGGAAATAACATTTTTTATTTTTCTTAGTGCAAACTTTTATTTTTACGTTTTTTCCCCTCAATTAATTTTGAATTAATTGTTTACATCTTAATTATTATAAAGTTATATTATTGGTATTTTTAAGTTGCGATTCCAGCCCATTATTATATTTTAATGTTATATTTTTTCATTTCTTACATAATTTATTTTTGTAGTTTTCATTTTCATAGATATTAATTTTTATTAATTATTCTTTTATTAATTTTTATTTGTAGTATTTGATATACTAAAAAATTTATTTATGTCTGTCTCCTCCGTACGATAATAATTAAGATATAAATTTTACTTTTATACTTTTATGGTTGCAAAGTGGTAACCTTGAGACCTCTATTTTTTTTATCACTCTTCTTATGTTGTTGTTTGTTGAAGATGATAAAAGATTAACAAATATTTGAATGTAATTACAAATGTTTTATGGCTTTATTTTATATGATCAAAATATGTTAGCTCAAGATCATCACCATAAAACTACATAAATTAGCATTATTATGGTAGGAAATAACATTGTAATTTGTAATTTTGTGCTATGGTTGAAAGTAATTATATTGAAAGTTATCTCAAAATTTCTCACATACTTTATCCATATCGAGCTGTTTTTTCAGTATATCAGTCTTCTACAGTATCGCACCGACGGTCCAAATCCGAGTTTATATAAATATCCGTATCGGTAAGTCATTGTGAGTTTTTTTTTTTTTTTTTTTTTTTTTTTTTTTTTTGTTTTTTCATTCCTAAAATATTATATTATTATGTTCATCCTTTTTCAAACTATGGGTCATTGCGATCTCTGCAAGCTACTTTTCATTTTGTTGGGCTTTATTAGTTTTTGTTTCTTGCAACTTCAAATCTAGATTATCATCACGTATCCTTTGGATTATTCGTAGTCACATGATTTTTTTTCAAATATTTTAAAAAATACTTTCTAAACATATAATGTTTTCACATC